>NC_090982.1:22686013-23004763 GCF_040807025.1 Struthio camelus | reverse complement strand
TTTAAACAATTACCTTACGGACCAAATTCAGTATATCACTCACCTGTCCTGGTAGATCAGCTCTTCAGAGCCAGCAAAAACACTATGAAGAAGTTTTAGATTTTTTTAAAACTTATAAATGGAGGAGTAAAACCAGACAGAATGAAAAACTGGAAACCAAAATCCACTTTAACCGTATTGCCATTCTAGCTTACAGCAGTTGTTCTACATTGGCATCTAAGGTACTATGATTGTTCCAAAGTATCTTCAACCACTGTGTCACATGGCTTAGAAAGGCTGAGACCATTGTTTGAAGCAGTGACGGCTTTCCATCTATTATAAGATTTCCAACTTAGCCAGCACCAGAGGTGTGGAAAGAGTGAGCAGTAAAGACAGAATTTTATTTATCTGTTTATTCATTCAAAAAAGCTGAATCCATAGGGCAAACAAAGATCCTAATGATAGCCTGAAATCTAAAATTCAAATTTTTTAGATCAAAAATGAGTTATCTGAAATGAGTAGCAGTTTTAAATAGTTCTAGAATTGTAGTATGGTTTCTCCGCAGCATTATTAACTAATGTTTACATGTTTGCATGACAAAGCACGAGGTTGGCAGAGCACAAGGTAAAAATGGACAACATAAGATGAACTGTGTTTTGACATCAGAAGGCAAGTCAAACTCAAACCTCAAAAGACACAATCTTTTATGAATTGTAATGTTCATAAGCTGCAAACTTTTATTGGATGGCCCTATTATTAGATGCTTTCGTATTTCTTATTCCTCCTGTCTGAGGAACTCTCTCCTATCTGAGGAACACCTCCTGCCCCGCCTCTGAAATGAATGATTCTGGATAACCCATTTTACAGGTTGGAAAAATGAGGAAGGGAGCTCTGTAGCACTTCCTTTCTTCCCCTTTCCGATGAATGTTTCCACCTAGTGAATGCAGGTGGGGGTGCCGCCACTTCTGCTTGCGACTGGCATGATTCTGGCGGAAGACCTCAGTACTCCTCTGCCCCAGGAGCGGGAACTGAATCTGTGCTGAGCTCTCCTTCTGAATTAGACGAGTTTTTTTGGCATATGGCTTTAGCTGAGGAATCAGTGAAGGGCAAGCGCAGAAAGCTGAAATAGTAGTGGGGATAGATGAAGGCTTGATGCAGGCCAGGTCAGTAAAAAGAAAGAGAGGAAAGAAAGGGAAAAAGGACACCTGACTAAGGCTGGAGTGTGGAGTCACTGTAATATTAAAAACCTTCAGTGCAGGTGGCCGAGATCAGTGGCTCCTTCATCCATGCTCTGTGAGAGGATAAAGGAAATAATACAATTAAAAAGAGTGTGCTGAGCAAGAGAAAAGTTGGTCCACAAGTCTAACTATACCTGATATGCAGTGATCACTCTTACCCGGTAAGTGCATTGCTGGCAATTCAGACCTACTGACACTGAGGCATTTGGGGCATTCTCCTTTGAACGCAAGCAATGTCCAAGGGTAACAGCAGAAAGACTGGCAGAGGACCATCTGGGTGCGCACAGTGTATTTTCTGAACCTGCACAGCATTTACCGTTTCTGAGACTAACTTAAACTAGGCTGTGTGTATCTTATTTTCTGTCATTCTTCAGAAAAAAGGAAAGTGTAATACTGTCCTCACAAAAAAATCCTCCTGAAAAGTCCTTAATGAGGACGGCTTCCTTGCCCATCCTTTGTCATCCCTGTGGCAATCATAGTAAGGAAGTACTGGGAACAAGACATCCAGATTTCTATGTCCGCTCATCTGTAACAGACTGAAGTTGTATACTCCACTCCTTAACCTCTGAAATAGTCTTTTTTTGAGTGGCTGGTTGTTCCACCTTTTTTCCTCCCAGGTTCCCAGGGCTGCACAAGGGGAGAACAGGAATCAGTCAGCCAGTCAGTCCAATTACAGCACACGGAGTCTACCGCTGCCTTTCATGGAGGGCATGAGTGAGGAATGAAAAAACCTCATTTGTGCGACAAGGGTTGCAGAGAGAAAAGAGAATGAGACTATAGGCATGAGCTCCTCTGAAAGTGGTGAGAATAAGAGCGGGAAAAAGCTGAGCCTCTATCCATTATTTCTTCAGGATGGGGGAAAGAGTACCTTTATATTCCTCTTTAGATGTATGCTATGCAAATCTCTTCCCTGACTGAAAGTTTTTGCTCTTTGTACCCTTAGGGCCCTAACAGCCGTTCCCTGGCAGATCAAGTCGTAGCAGCTTACTGTGGTGCCGCCCTGGCTGTCTGTGTCATCTCCGCCACCAGGGTTACTATCTCCTTGCTGAATCAGCAAAATGGGCAGAGGCGCTGAATTCTCAGCTGCTCCAGTTCACAGCTCGGCGGTTTAAATTAATGCACTAGATGTGGACCGGAGCAGCTGAGGTACGGGCATACATACGGAGGGTGTGATTATCCTTTAAACTATTGCAGGTAGGTTTACAAGTCAGTATCTGTCAGAACGATTATTGCAGTACTTGATTAGCCTTTCAGCATCTGCACAAGCAGTTCACCAGCAGCCTACCCAGATTTGGGCTGTGCCCAGCTCTTGTGACAGTAACCCGTGGTAGATACTTTAGTGCTTTCTCTAAGCACAGTCGGTTTCTAGGGCTGTATGCTTTGCAGTGTACTGCACTGGATTCAATATGGAGATGATTTAGTAGATGATCTGCCCGTCTAATTCACGAGGGAAGCCATCTGTTTCAACGGGTGACTTACAGCGCTGGAGTCAATAGATGATGTATCTGATTTAGAAGGCAAGCTTGACGCTTCAGTATGAAATACTGTATATCCATTGCAGTTCCTTGTGCAATGCATTTACTTCAGTGCATGGTATATATGGGTGTGTGTGCTCTTCCCTGTGTGAGGGAGAGGGAAGAGGGGGAAGCGCATCCAGTTTGAATAGTTAATAGGCACAGCAGCCTTTATGACTGTTTCCTCTGCACAGAAGCTTTGTTAGGAACAGCAAACTAGTAGGTGTGACACAGAAAGGGCATAGAGGATCAGTCCAGCTGGGCTGGATGAAACATAGCGGTTTCCATTTTCAGGAGATCATGTCACGTAGTGTAGACACTGCACTGATGAGAACCTCAAAAAGGTGATGGCTGCAGGCCTCAGCATTAAGTCCATTTCTTCCTGACGTGAATGGGTTTGTCTTTCAGCCCTAGCAGTCATGATTATCCCAACCTCAACTGTGTCCAAAGACACTGCTCTCAGCAAGACCCAGGGTGAACACAGACTCCTGAGTTAAGACTGATTGGTGGGAATAATTTCTGTTTCCAAGAAAATATGCATGCTGGGGTTATTTCTGGGTGGGTCACAGGCTGCTGCTATTTTCCATGTAGAAGATAGTTAAGTACAGCTGGTACAGACACGCTCTCCTGCCAGCAACACAGTGGATTGTGGTGGACGTTGAGGAAACGAGGAGAAGCCACAGGATTTTTCTACTAGTGGACAGCTGGGCTAAGCTTTGAAATGGGAGATCAAGAATGGAATAATATAAACATGATTTTTAGGGACTAGCAACTGTGTCAGATATTCATACTTCTTGTGGCTGTGGGCAACTCAATTTTTTTCTGCTTTGTTTTATTCTTTTCTGTCTATGAGACAACACGTACAGTACATAGAAACCAGTACATAGTACAAAGACCATATCTTACTGGGGCTTCACGGTATCTTACGGACCAAAGACATTCTGACACAACTCAGTACCAGGGAGACACCAAAGCTAAAGCTAACACTGGTGAAAATGGTGGTGCATACAGTGGAGGATCTGGCCTCCAGCAAAATGTGTGTAAATGAAGTGGTAAGATCTGCATGGTAATCACAGTTCACCAGTGAAGTCAGTGTACTTAGTCCAGCTTTATATGGGGTCAAATTCTCAAAAACACTTCCTTTAACAGAACTGCTCTGGGTTTATCCCAGCAGAGTTAAGTACAGACTTATCACCCTGGATGTGCTACAGAAAGCCTACAAACTGAAGAGGAAACAGTGTTCCTCTAATTAGCCTACAGAATTTTCCACTCTTTCATCCTCCCTTGTCACTACACACCTTTCTCTTTTTTATTGGGTGATGATATGATTTATAGGACAAATGCAACTGTATTCGCAGCACTGCACTTAGTAATTAGCAAAATAAGAAAGTAGATGTTTACTTTCCTTGGCTATTTCTCCTTTCTCTGCAGGTGCCCCCAGGAGAAGAGATCTGGAAACCTAAAAGATTTCTAGATATTATACCCCTTGCTGCTTCTTAGAAATGTTTCTCTAAATGGGATCAGCCATCACTTCCTATTAGTACAACCAGCCTCTTCAGTGATAACATTACACAATGGGCAAGACTGTGGTTACTTAGAGTCATAAGACTGGTCTTGTGAATACACTCCTGTGTCCTACTGCATTCTGCGGGGAGAGTGCTTCACTTTGCAAAATTATTGCAAAGATTTGAAATCTCAAGTGGATGCAGAATGGTTTACAGCTGCTCTCAGCTCTTTACCAGCATCCTGGCATTATGCACCATCTCTTAGCCTCTTCTGTGCCCATTTTTCATAGGCACTATCTAGTTTACCTTGTTTTTTCCTGCTGAGTAGGACCAGATGATGAAACTCACATGCTGTTGTGAAGGCTAGGAAGCTTTCTTCGGAGGAAGCATGTTAGCACTATGGGGCAGGTCTCAGATGGTCATTCCCTGGACAAGGGAGTGGCTTGATTTCTGGACCCTAATTGTGTGACTGGTTTACGGTCTGTGATATTTGCTTTCCTTGCTTTCAGCAGTCTACACCCCTATTCTGAAATGCCAATGAAGCCTCCCACCCCTTACACATCCCTAGCTGGAGCAATGCTTCCAGGAGAATGTGTCTGTGGGATGTATGAGAGAGAGGGTATTGCACAGGAGTCACTGGAAAAGGAACAGGGGATGCACCAGAAAAAGGTGGATGAGGCAAGGATGGGAAATAGTTGAGAGTCATAGGGAAAAAGCCAGAAAGTGCTAGATGTAGGACTGAAGGAAAGCATGACCATAGGGAGCCACACCACCCTCCCTCGGCTACTTACTGCTGTGATGGGTCATCTCATCTGCTGAGTGGCCAGAAGGTGACAAGCATATCCTATCTGCTCCTATCCTCTGTATAGCTCAATTCCTTGAGCTTTTTCCATGCCACTCACCAGAGGTTAGCTGTCAGTCCACTCCCTCACAGTCCCCCCGCAAGGTACATGTCCTGCAGTGTGACTTGTGCTGTTGCAACAAGGGCTGAAGCTGCTGGTAGAAGACCCCCTTCAGAATCTGGGATTATTCCAAATGCTGAGACAACAGCAGGCACGTCTGGGGACATTCTGGCTCAAGGCTGGGACTGAGCAGTTTTCATTTTAAAACATCACATCAGAACAAAGCATTAGCCAGGGCTGGAGGTTCTTAAAATCCCTATGTGCCTGAGCTGTCTTAGTGGATTAATGGCCAGGTATTATCAGTGAAGCAGATGCCCTCAGTTTGACTTTTTGTCTGGTCTCCTTTTCTTCCAACTGGATGGAACTAGGGAATGCCACAGAGGCAGCGAACAATGTGCTTGCTACCTTTTATGGGAGAACGGACACAGATTTGCAAGTCACTACGAAGTATTTATTCCCTGCAGTGGAATTCAAATGCAGTCCTGCATTTTGCTGGCTCTCTGCCCCGATGAGACTTTTGTTCCGGACAGAGCTATACCAGTGGATTTCAGTGAGTCCTTACAAAGAAAAATTGTGTGCATGACAAGCTCTGGTACACCAAAGCGGGCTCATAAACACCATGCCGTAAGAACTTTTGTCAAGATTGTGGAAGATTTCCCCCCAGGAAAATAAACCCAGTCCTCTAAATTCTTCACTGATAGAGAGACTAAACTATTTCAGTATTTTACTTGCAAGTGCAGTTTTCTTGTTTTGATGTAGGTTCCTCATGCTCTATAGGCCTGATTTAAAAATTAACAAGCAATCTCCTCCAGCAAAGCCCCATTCTGATCTCACTATACAAATCTGGGATAGATCGAAGGAAGTCAGTGACCTAATGTGGGTGTAAAGTCAGTATGAGTGAAAAAACAGCCAGTCCAGCAGCAGCTATCTCAGCTGTGTAGGTATCCGTGTGCGCAATTATTATAGCGACCCCAAAAGGAAACATGAATAAGGTGATCACTTCACAGAATATATGTGAAACCTTCCTCATAAATGTTTAAATAGTCAGCATTATGGTGCAGTCCCTTCAGAAAAAAAAAAAAAAAAGTGCATTAGCAAAGAAAAGAACTACTTGTAAAAGAGGCAGAGTATTTCACTCCTCCCCCCCTCAATCTTGTCCACTCCCCTGGTTGTGATAACCCTTCACCCCTTCATTCCTTCTATGCTAACTTCTTTCTCAAGGAGACCAAGTGCTGCAAGAAAAATAAGCCGTTGGCTTAAGTCAACAACAACAATAAGAATGTGGAAAAATAAACCTTCAGAATATTGTTAAAAGCCGAGAGGTCACAAACCCAAGGACAGTGGCATTCTGGTACACTCGGAGCAAGACGCTCCTCAGCATGGTGGCAGATTTCCAGAGAACAAGTTTTGCAGGGGGCCAAAATGTGATACAGGCATCAGGGAACCCTTTGACCAGTAACTGCAGGAGTCACTGAGCGATTTGAATCCCTGTCTAGAAACCCCAGAAAAATTGGCCGCTGTGCCTAAGATTTGGTCCCATTCCCAGATGAACTTTAACAAACCACATGCAGCACCTCCAGGCTACTGCTGCCCAAGGTGTCATATAAAGCTCCCCGTGCTAGTGCTGACCTGCAGCGCCATCCCACAGAGTGTTATTACCCCAAGTCTTAAAAGCAGGTTAGCTGTTTAAGAACAGCTGTGTGCCTGAATAACACACCCTGCCTCTCAGCCTTGCTTATTAGCCTGGGCTGAGCAGCCCACAGATCTAGCTTTACTACTTCCCGTTCCAGAGGTGGATGAGATCACAACTACTTGGGGCTCTCTGCACGGTGCTCCACTGTCTCATTAGACCTCACTTTTCCACGTTTGTGAAATAGGGACAACACTCAGCTGGTTCTGTTTGCATGAAAACCCTTCTTTGTCTCACGTGAGTGATCCTGATACACTGAAAGCTGTTTGAACTGTAATAACGGTATCCACGTAGGTGCCTTTGATAGATTCAAAAAGTTTTCTGTGCCGCATCGTTAAAAGCAGTGGCAGAGAATGTTTTCTAGAGTGAGTGCATGTGCCTTCGATGAGAATACAGGTAATCCTAGAAGTAGTTTTTTAGGGCTTCAGTAGTGTGCTCCATGGTCCCTGGGTTATAGTCTCCCAGAAGCCCTCAGAAGCCACAGGACCATGGGGTGGACTGGGGAACTTTGAGGCTTATGCGCCTGGAAGAATTGTGCAACAGGTCCTGCAGCACCTCAGGAAAACAACATTGAAGCATGCACGGTACACTTCCACTGTCCAAACGCAGGTGTCTGGTGCCTTTTCAGATATGTTTAGGTACTCCTGTCTGGCTTCCATCTGTTTCTTTAGTAAGACCTAGGTCTCCCACAGGCCGTGTGTTAGGTCTGCCAGCTCCCTGTGGATGACATGGGCCTACCGATAGCACATCTTAGATGGCACAGAAACTGAACTGTGCCAAGGGTTTTGGGAGAGCAAAAAGGTGCAGGAAACCAATGGAGGCTGCAACAGAACTGAAGGAGAGTAGAAATGATGAAGGTAACTGCAAATAGCAAAAGAATGAGCTCAGGGCTCAGGTGCTGGGTTAAGAGTCAGGAGGGATGCATCCAGGTCCCTGTCATGAGCTCCTGTATAATTAGGACTATTTCATCTGTCTCTATCTTGCTTTTGCCATTTGTAAAACAGAGACGATAATTCTCTCTTTCCAAGCAAGCTAGTTAAACAGTTATTACACGTTGGTACAGTGCATGGTACAATATGGATTCTTGTCACACTTTTCTCACAAAAAAACAAAGATAGAGGAAAGAAAGAGGAGACTATTTCTCCTATGCTTCTTCCATCTCTTCAATCATGTCCTGAGGCTGACTCTTGAAAAGCATGGTACAAAGGGAGCATGGCTGTCCTCCGTTACATGCACACTTGTGCAATTTGCCTTTGAAACACAAATATAGACCTTTATCCCAAACACCAAAACCACACTGAGTCTAACTTTTTTTACTTATCTCTTGATTATCCGCTCTTTTTTTTACTTAAACTGGAACATCCTTCCCTCTCTCTCTAATATGTTTTTCCCCTTTTGAAAGTGTATCTGTTGCCCCAAGTGCAGCTGAAATGAGTGAACACGTTATGTGGTGCTTCAGGGAATTCCTGAAGAACTGATTCAATTCTTCTGGGATCAGCATTCTGAGAACTGAGAGCATAAGTGCTGCAAAACCTGCTTGTGAATCAAACCCGGACATTAATATATATTAATATGTGTGCATGTGTCTGTGTGTCTGTGTGTCTGTGTGCGTGTGCGTGCATGTGCACACGAGCATGCGTGCCTGTATGCTAAAGAAAAAGATAAAGGTTGATACAAAGGCAGAAAATGAGAGGCAGAAAAAAACACCAGGATCCTCAGGGTTTTTTTGGTATGTTTTTTTAAGTGAAAACTAATGGAATCCAATATAACTGCTGAAACCTTGTCATCCTTGCTATCAGTGAGAGCCTTTGAATAAGCTAAATCCTTAATCAGTATAGCCTAAGACCCCAATGACTATGTGTAGAAGTGTTAGTCCAGATAAATCCTTGAAGGTTTCAAAGATTTGAAGAGCACTGGCACTTTTCTGTGTAGTGCCTGCCCTTTGTCCTTTACTCCATGATGTCATTATTGAAGTTTTACACTCACTATGCATGGTGTAAGTTGACATTGACAGTTTCAACACTTTCACACTGACTCTGGAGGATTGTTAGCTTTGAAGCTATTTGGCCTTGAGCAGTGAATTCTTTTTTTGAGCTCATACTGGCTTATAATATCTGAGAAGGTTTGCATCAGTATAGCCCCAGCTTGAATTATGAGAAGAGGCTGGTTTCCAAGTTGGAACTGATACCCACATGACAGGAATAGAGAACATTATCCCATTTCAGATGGGCAACAAAGTCAGTGTTCCTGAATCCCCCTGGGATGCAGCAATGAGTTTTCATTTTAACATCACAGTTAAAGCAACATCATCAGCATGGCTTTTCTTGTAATCAGAACTCTGAAGAGCAGTTAGGCTTGGAAGTGACTGTAAGAATATGTGCTCTTCTGCCCTGTGATCTGTTTGTTATTAGCCGTTTTGGAAATATCCGCATGGGGCCAGAGGCATATTTCATACGAGTGTAATTCAAGTATTTTATGAAAATAAAAATAAAAATGCTGTGGTGATTTGGACACACTGAATATCAAAGTGCACAAGCACTAGCAAGCAACACAAAGAAACTGAGCTGTTCAGATGCTTACTTGTGCCAGTTGTCCCATGGACCTTGAGCAGGATGATGCACATGAGCAAAAACTTCAAGGCTGGGCCCAAAGCCTCAGGCATTATTGGACCTGTTGATGGTAGCTTTTGAGACTCCTGACTCCTCACATTGACTTCAGCTGGAGCTGAAGAGACTTCAGTAGGTACCTACATACCTCTGGGAAGCTAAACCCTGGCACCCTCGAGGATGAGGATTTGGTATAACATGAGGGTTATGGGAGAGAAAATCTGCTAGGAACCATGGGCTGAGTCCGTCTCCATACTTAGCATTTCTAGCCTTCTGCGGAGTTTCCTGTTGAAGGTAAAATATGATAGTGGGACATAAAGCTATCTGAAACTTACAAGCTCAGCAGGTAAAATGCCATCAGTTGATAACTTGATTGAGTAGAAATGGCACTGTAGAGTTCAAAATACAGTGCTTCTTTTGCTCTTCTCAATAGACCACATCAAGAGTAAATCCAGCTTAAAAATGGAAGAGTAAGGATGGAATTAGATCTGATTGTTTTAGAATACCTATTTCAATCTTTTAAATAAGAATGAAAAAAAGCAAGTCACTGAATCAGGACAAAAGTATTTTCTCCACCTGTGTGTGTATTTAGCTGTAATCCTGTAGCCAGATACTATGAGCAGTCACAAAGCTTATTTAAACAGCCTCGGATCTCTTTTACGGTCACAAACTCTGCTAACCTGAGCCCCTCTCCAGAAATTTTCTGAATCACTAAAAACTTTTGCTGGATGCCCTAATAGGCAATACTTCCCCACTGCAAATCCCAGAACTATGCACAGAACAAGGAAAATGTTAGCATTTGAGAAAGCACCACATCAACACAGCAGCGGAGCAGTCATTTGAGTGGTAAATTACGGACTCTTCCACAGAAATTTTGGCAGCGGTTTGTGAGCTCTGCCTCCGTGCCCCAGCCACTGTCCTCTCCCCTGCAGCCTGGTGTCAGAGTCCTGCAGCCTCCCCAGTCCCTGCGCCCTGAGCAGAGACACGGATCTGTCCTGAGGCTGCCCCTTCTTGACCACGAGAACGGGTCTCAGGTTTGGCTGGTGCCTGGGTGGGAATGACCACACTGAATTCGCTCTGATTGCCTACAGTCCTTGGGAGAAAAAAAAAAAAAAAACTTCTCAGGAAGAAGAGAGAAAGCCATAGTTATCAAAAAACTCGCACCAGCCCTAGAGAAGACAAGGCCGTTTATTTTCCTCTCCGGTCTGACCCACCAACCAGAAATGCCAAAGTGCATCTTGGTAATGCTCAGAGAGTCGGGAAGGGTTCAGGATAGATCACATCCTGAGATGAAGCCATTTCTGTAGCTGTTCACCAAGAGGTCCAGACAGTTTCCTCTTCTCCCAAGCTTCAGCCTACGGAGCTTTCCCATCCATCTCTTCCTTTCTCTGAGGGTGAATTTTCCCATATATTATCTATGCATATAACCTAGGGGATGTGGCCTTAAAGGGGAAATCTATTTTCTGAGGTTATCAGTTCTAGAAGAAAAACATGCATCTGAATTCTTTCCTGTTGCTTCACATGCTGTCTTGCTAGCAGGAATAAATGAATGATACCTGCAAACACAAGGGTAAAGGTGTTTTACTGCTTTTGGTCATGACAACCCATGCTCAAGTCAATGAGCTTACATTGGTATATAATCACTCTAAGGTGCAAGACTTTTACCACCAGCAATGTAACGTTAATCAGCTCCACTTATGAAATTACTAAATACTTCTATTAGTGCAAATAAAAATAGAATTTGATTCACTAATTTTCCTGGACTCACTTCCATTAAATCTGTGAAAGGTAATGGATTGAGTGTTTCTGATGGAGAGATGAAATTTTAAGGTTCTGGGGCAATGTTCTTCTGAGAGTACAGATAGGTAGGAAGAGAAAATGAGTATCCGAACCAGGTAAAATCTTATTAAAATGCTGTAAAATGATAATATATATTTCATTATTTGACTTTTTTACTTGAACACTGGATAAAGTAGAATGAAGTCTAATGCCAAAAGTGCTTCACTCCAGATACTCAGTCAATGTAAATCACCATAACACCACTGAAATTAAAGGGTTTATACTGAATTTCAGCCACATAGGATAAGGTTAAACAATTGTAGTGAATTATCCTTGCATCCTATACAACCTATAGCACTTCAGTACCAGTGCTGTGGAGTCTGCTAGTGTTACTGTACTTATAAATTGCTTCTGGCTATCTTCTCAGTAAGTCACCAGAAATGTAACAAAAATCAATACAGGGAAAAAAGTCTCCTTGCTGCTATGATTTTCTTCTACTTACATACAGCCTAAAAGGTTTGTAGGAAGACTACCTCCAAAGCTTCAAATCATCATTTATCTTTTCAGTAATTTAGTATCTCAGTATACAAATCCTTTTTTCTTTCAAGCAGCACCATTATAAGGCACAGCTCTAGAGTGTTTGGTTTAGTGATATTTTTGCAGGCACAAAAACAATCTCATTTCTTTGTTCTTAGGAGAGCCATTGTTCTGCTGTAGTAAGTGACAGTTAGTCCTTTGAGAGTTTGGGTCAAAACTTGTCTTAAAGCTGCTTAACTTGGCCTTATGTGACACTGTTCCAGGACGTGGCTTCCTGATTAGGAAAGTTTAGATAAGGCTGCATAATGTGTCAAAATCTCTGCACAGGGTGAATTTCCTCCTCTTGTTAGGTTAAAGATAAAAGTATTTTCCAGATACGGACTCAAGAATATGTATGTGCTGCTGCTGAGAGCTATGATAAAATTCCTATTGACTTTCCTTGACAGCTACTATATCATTTATTACCAAAACTCTTGTTCAGTTGCTCAACAGTTTCTCTCATCTCCTGACCAAATGATTCTGTAGAGAGCTACTGTCCCAGTCCCTGTATAACTACTGTTTCCATTTGGTGTGGCATTTCCACAGATCTTGGGGTGGGGAAATGGGTGACAAGAAACTGAAGAGAACATTTCCCAGGTACTAGTCCGGCTTTATATCATCCACCAAACACTGCTTTTTCCTCAAGGGTAAAAGTGCCAACTTTTCCCGAAAAGAAAGCGTGCCATTTTTTTATTTGTTTCTGCCCACAATGCATTTGTGCAGAGAAAGCAGCATGAAATGTAATGTGTGGAGCAAACCCTGACTGATCCAGGGGTCCCCTGAGAGACCTCCATCAGGATCATTTGGGTGTCAGTGCATTCTGGGAGGTCAGAAGAACAATTTGAGGTATACTTTTAACAATGAGATACCTCTGATAAGCACAGAAAGGGAATGAGACTTAATTACCTTAGAGACAAAGAAGGACTTGGATCAGATTTGGGTTTTTCATCATTTTGCCATTTTTAACAGGGCGAGGTGGTGGGGGAGTGGGGCAGAAGACATCTGAAATATTTACAGAGTTTGGGAATAGTAAGGGGAGTGAGATAGGATAGAAGGTTAATGCCATCTTTAATATGGAAAAACTACTCTCTCCCTGTGACATATGCCTATGGGATAGTCTTGATATATGCCTGAGTGCATTCAAAATGTCAGCCAGACTTTCATTAGCTTCCTCTTCCCCCTTGAATGCTTCTTGACAGTCCAGAAGTTGCCTGCAAGAGACTAGAAGCGGAGATTATCCAGATTTTGTAGCCATAAGGACACAGTTTTTGGAGAGGGGCAAAAGAAATCAGTTGTGTAATTCCCCCTTGCCCCTGCAGCGCTAGCGAGAAATGTGAGGCACTCGTGTTCGTGTGCGCTGACGCCTGTCCCAGAGCCATGCTACACAGGACGTGTCTTGTTGCATCAACGTACTGACTGCAGGGCTTGGCAGAGCTGTATGTTTGGCTAGGAAGAAAAGGGATGATTTGGTTGTTTAATATACCAGCACTGTAAATAGTGCCTCTAACTTTGTTTCTCTCACTGTGCCTGGTTAACAGGCCTGCTGGATTATTCCATTCTGCAGCACGTTAACGTAAGGATGTTTAAGGACGCCTTACAGGGATAGATGAGGCCACGTAAGAGGCAAACCCACGAGGTACCGGGGGCCTTCCCAGACAGCCCTGTGCGTCCTTGCCTGACAAGCTCCAAATGTTAGTGACTTTTCCGGGAGAGGATCTTCCCCTCCAGAGGGCACACAGCCCCTTTCGGTATTAGGCCTACGAGGTCCTGCTGTGTTTTACTCTCCACACATCCACCCGCTTATGTTTGGACGGGATTTATCTCATCATATACTAATTTCTCTGAACTCTGGGGTTATGCTTGAGGGGTGTCTGAAAGAGCAAGAGGAAACCTTTAAAGTGGGCTTCTTGTTAATACTACAGCAGTGGGATTTGGTTGCCATCTGCTTGCTGAACACTGATAAGCCTCAAGCAGCATTGCTGGGATACCTGAGACGACATCCCTATTGCTCTCTTCTATCTCTACATGTAGGGTTTCATTGATTACACACTGAAGGAGCTGGTGCTAAATAAACAAACACGTGCATCTCAAAGCTCCGTAATATTTAGAGTGCCAAATTCCTGAGGCTGCCTTAATCACAGACCTATATGCAGCTACTTACTGCAAAATAAGGATTTCCTAATGTTTCATCTATTCCAGATCTTAAACTTTTCCCCCAAATCCACATTGAAAAAGTCAGCCATTAACATGTCAGTAGAGCAGCGAAACACACTTGGGACTGCGTAGTAGCTGCCCTCAGGAGTCAGTGAGACTCGTATGGTTGTGGTGGTAGTTTTATCATCGTCACTATTGTTCTTAACAACAGTAAGAATGATTGTTAGAGCCATTATTTCTAAATGTTAGTGCTTTATGTACAGGGTCAGCTGGCCCCTGCCTCAGTGAGCTCTCTGGGCCCTGGGAGACTCTGGGGTGAGCTGCAAGCAGAGAGTAGCACAGGTCAGTGAGAGGGAAGGAGCACCAGGCCTGGTGGGCAGAAAATGGGCAGAATATTACCAGGACTGAAAGTCAAGTTCATGGCGGGGGTGGGGAGAAAAGAAAAACAGGTTCCTCTTATCCTATGCAGGGTGGTTCAGTGTGCACAGCACATGCAATTTCCAGGGGCACAAAGGAAAGCATGAAGGACTCACAGCAGCAAAGGGAGGAGAGAAGATGTCCAAAGTGGAACAAGGAAGCTAGGTCTGCTGCAATGTGGTGGAACAGGATTTTAGCATTATGGGTGATGGATAGGAAGATGTGGAACTTTGGAAAAAATGCATAGAGCAACCTTGGAGCGAAGCAAAGAGGAGGGCAAAGATAGGCACAGTACTGGTAATAAAAGTGACTAAAAATGGTGGAATATTAGTCTCTGGAGAAAAGGAAGAAAGGAGAGGGAATGGAAGGAAGCAGTTGGATGCTGAGGTAAAGATAGTGGGTATCTGCATGTATCATGCAAAGGAGAATACCTCTTCCTTATTAGTGTATATGCAAAAAACGACGATCCAAGCTAGCATTTGCTATCATCACAATGGCTTTTATAAGCAAGAAGGAATGAGTAGACAGGAGAGTGGGATGAGAGAGTTACAGTGCATTAGAACAAGAATATAGGGTGAATTTCTAAGCCTGGGATCACATATTTCTCACAATAAAGCAAACAAGGCAACTGGCAGAGTTCTATAGGGAAAATGACATCACTGCAGATTTTTAGGGATAATCATTTAACTGGATTAGCCCCAAAGTGCTGTGTCTAAAATCAGCATCCCTGTCTCTTTATGTACTCCAGATGAAACACATTAGCAGAAATATGGCAAGGGACATTCACAATGCACTGTTCTACATTATCAGCATTTTTTGCAAATCTGCAATTAGTCTAAAGGGCCTGGGTAAATTAGGCCTCTTGATAAATGAAGCACCTAGACAGGTCTCAGATTTATTGGATCTAGCTGTCCTGCTGTCCAGAGCCTGTCGGCTAGGTTGTGGAACAGAGATGGTACAGTGGGAAAGTCTACAAAGCCAACATAACTGTGAATTGCTGAGCAAAATGGTGAAAAGCCCTGACTGAGGCTGCTGACTGATTAGCCTTAAAAGTTTCTGCCAGGAATAGTGGAAGTATAGGGGGACAGTAATGAGTGGAGAAATTAAGGGGTCCTCTCTAAACTTGAGGGCATGAATGTGAAATGCTGTGTTATTCTAGTGAGAGAGACACATTGGGCCAGAGACATATTTGCACACATATGTGTGCACTATACATGTGACTCTGTGTGTGTGAGAGAGAGAGAAAGAGAGAGAGAGAAAGAAAGAGCCTTGCTGGAGACAAAGCTAATGTTTTTATTTTGCACGAATATTGGAAACAAGAGATGCAATATTACTAGCCCTTCTCCTTTCCCTGCTCCTAAACAAGTCTATTTCACAGATGATTATTTGCATCCTTGATGGGAAGACTGGTCGTTTCTGTTATTTTTCACTCTCTCAGCCTTCTGAAAGGAAGCAGTATACTTCAGTATACTACAGTAGGACATCTTTGGTACATACAGCTATGTGCGTGCACGTGCACTGCTGCCCCCAGCTCTTTTTCTACCTCCCCCAGCTACCCAGCACACAATATAGCTGTGGTCTCCTGGGAAGGGGGATAGTCTAGAGGAGGGGAGGAGGTATCGGGACTATCCAGATTATTCTCATTTATATCCTGAGATCATCTGCAGCGATTTCCAACTAAAGTGTGGCGACACCTGCCAACTCCTCCGCTGTTGCTGTTGCTGTTGCTGAACTCAGCTGAACAAGCCAGTTAGGATTTTCCAGCAGATGTTCAGATGTTTCTCTTCTCTCTCTCTCTTTCTGTCTTGCCTTCTGTTTTTAAAAGCCCTGTAGGGCCCCAGAAGAGGCTTGCAACTGTCCCTCGTGTCTCAAAACCTGACCACATCCAAAGTCCAAGCTTCCTTTAGTTACTGCAGTGCTCAGATCAGCAAAGCTAATAATTAAGCTTGAAGACACTCTATACTGGGTGTTGGGGGAGAAAGAGAAGTAGAAAGATCTCGAATATCTGGACCCATTTGTTTCTGAAGGAAGTGCAGCAAGCTGCCACTTCTCCCTGCTTGCTTCTCTGCTCCCTGATCAGTTGGCTTTCTTTAGTAAACCCACATTGATTTTCCTGTCGATTGCATTCCCTCTAATCACAAAGAAACCGTCAGTGCCAAACAAATGGCCAATGTTTTCCTGCAGCACACTTAGCTCTTCCACCCTGCAAAAACCCCAGTTCACTGCAGCATCTCTTCTTTCAAATGAGGACTCTGTATGTGATCTTAGAAGAAAGAAAGTGAGAAATCTCCCGTGCCTACCAGGGACCCAAATTCACCCTGGAAATGCACGGTCTATCCAATTACGCTGCAGTTTGATCCTGCTACTTTTCAAGGCCTTCTAAATTATGGAATTAAAATGGTTTAGTGGAAAAAAGGATTGGTGACACTAGCAATGTTAAGAATTTAGAATGTGCCTTCTCATATATTAAAAAAGGCTCTTTGAATATCATCAAAGAGATTTAAGAATTTTTATTCCTTTTTAAAGTTGTTTTAAAACTGATTAGACTTTTTAGAATAGACTTCATCTTATGTCTGTCGCTTTCTCTCTTTCCACTCCCTTTCCCCCCATGTCTTCTCTCCTGCTGATTAATTCAACTTTTCTTTGTTAACGGAGGGCACTTCTGCCAAAATATTATCATTTTGCCAAAGATTGAAGCAGGCAGCCCAGCACTTAGACCTGGCACTGCTTTGTGTTAAGGTCTCCTAAACATTGTAGATGTTTAAGAGTAGGGAGAATCAGCACTTTTCCAGCCACTTACTCCTTCCAACAACAACAAAAATCCCTGACATTAGTCTCGTAGCAAAGCTAAAACACCAAGGGGGAAAAACAGAGTGAAGCTAAAAGTTCTGGTGGCCCGGGTGCTTGAAAAAGATGATGAAGGCTGCTTGGGAGATGTCTGCGGGTTCGTCAGCGGGCAGGTGAGCCCAGGTGAATGTGTGTTCGTCTGGATGTGACTGTATACTTACCTGTGTTGGGGCTGAGGCCATCTGTGTCCACAAAGCCTGAGCAGCAACACTTTGAAAACATTGACGTTCACCATTTTAAAGTAATTAGAAGTGCTGCTGTACTAAAAGTATTCCCTATGTTGAAAATACTTGCAAAAATACAACACTAATTGCTTTCAAATGTTGAAGCCGAACTGCAGTGCCTGAGGGGTGCTCTCCTTGCATGTGCGCTTACATACATACATATGTATTTGTGTGTGCATGTGTGTGTGTTTATACATGTATTTGAATGCGTGTGCCTGAATGTGTGTATGTGTGTGCATGTTTAGGCATGAGTCTAAGGTACAATGTGCAGCTGCGTCCGCCAGAAACAGCAACCTTCTGCATACGTTTTTCCTGTCCAGGAAGGAAAATAAGAGATAAGGTGATTTGCACAGGGCTGAAGAGAGAGAAAAGCTGACAGGCTCTCCTGCACTGTTTAAAGGGGAGAAAGCACAGTCTTGTGGTTCAGGCACAGAACTGCATACGGCCTACTCTGAGCGCTGGCCCGGTACTGCCAAAGAGGGATGTTTTACGAGTCTCCGAACCGGCAACTCCTCCTGCAAAGGCAGTTCCCTGACATAGTGGGGGCCCTGACAGAGGTATTTTCAACGACCTTGATTTTCAGAGGCAGGAGAGGTGAAGAGGCCCCTGACTCTTTTTTTTTAAAAATCAGGTATGAAGTTGGACAACCAAAAAATAGTTTCCAGAATTGGTAGGTGCTTCTTAACAGTTGAGCTGATGACCTTTATCCACAGTACAAGACCTCTTGGGGCCAGTACTGAGACTTTGTTCATAAATGCTTATCAAATGTACTGACATTCTCAGCTGCACTGAGCTAAGTTGCAAAATGTTCTTACTCCATGAGGGATAGATTGCTAACAAGCCCGAATTTCTTTTCACACTGGTGTAAATCAGAAGTAACTCCAAAATAATCAATATAAGCCACACCATGGACAAACTGGAATGAGCAAGGGGAAAATCATGCTGCATTCTGCTTGTCAGTTTATAGCAAAGTTGGAAACCACATGCTCAGCCCTAATTAAACAGTTTTAAATGAAACAGAAGTCCGGTTCAGCTCCTTCAAGCCCCCCATAAAAATTAACCTATCCCACACTGCCAGCAATAATGAGATAAACTGCTGTGGGACTGTAAAGTCGGAGATGAAAAAAAAAAAGTCCTCCCGGTAAAGATGGCTTTACCCTTGCTGACACCAGCAGAAGCTGAGATCAGAATTTGCCCTCAGGGCCAGGGCTGCCAGAAGTGCCACCACTATTTTTGCACCGTTCTGTAAAAGTCAAAGGGAGATTTACAGCAGA
The DNA here is from genome assembly GCF_040807025.1 of Struthio camelus. NCBI lineage: Eukaryota > Metazoa > Chordata > Aves > Struthioniformes > Struthionidae > Struthio > Struthio camelus. The sequence continues at coordinate 22,986,058 of NC_090982.1, read as the reverse complement.
CTTCCACAGCAGTTGGGTTAGGCCAAACAATGAGTGCTTTAGAAAGTTGTCCTCACATGTGTGAATAATAAGCGCACTGGAAAGCAGATTGGGGGTATGGCCCTTCAACGTAACATCTCTCTGCTGGGACGTTTATGGTTGCCTGTGGTGCAAAGGCAAGCAGGAGGTCCATCTCCTACAGCCCAGCTTGGTTGGGTTTGGCGGGTAATGTGAGGCCCCCAACTCTTGGGGTTTGGGATCCTGGTGCTAGCTGGATTTGTGGAGATCTGCTGACATGTGGGGCTATGCTATGGGAATGGCCTGTGTCAGGTGGGAAACTTGGCCCTGGGGACATAGCACAGGAGGGTGCCACAGAGACCACAGAGGGTTCGCACAGGGTGCGAACACACCCTGGTTGTGTTCGTTCTGCTGGGGCTACCTTTTGCCTCCACCTGAAGAAGAAGGCCAACATACCAATGGGCTCTCCATTACCCCAACATTACGCATGCTCTGATATAGACTTAGACGAAGTCTCTGCGCGTGAATTGCCTTTATCCACTTCAGTCTGTGGGTGCCCTGTTTTCAAGCATGTTTGGTAATTAAATGCTGGAGAAAAAGGCCCCTATAGCGAGATGCTATGAACTTTTATGGTGAGCAGAAACAGCATAGTGCCCAAAGGTTACAACATGAGGGTTGAATTTTTTGCCCTCCATCAGCTGTGCCACACAAAGCTGAAAAACTCATCCCTTCAGCCTGCGTGCACCAACAGTGGAGGCGTGTGCTGTGGTGCCTCTAGAGAACGATTCGGCACCATGCTGCTTCTCTGCTGTGAACCAGGCATCTGGGCTGGCCACCGTCCCACAGAAGTGTGCCTGTCTCCTTCTTGATCCCCTTGCACCGTTGCTGGCTCCTGGCACTGCCTTTGGATACCAACACGAGCAAAGACTTTATATCCCTCCCATCTGAAGTACCGTAAAACATGACTGAACAGGGAGTATCAGAGGCTGTTAAACATGCTTTAAAAGTTCTTTAATTTGTTGTACCATGATAACTGCACTTTAATAAAAGCAATCTCTTGTCTTAATAGCCATACAATAAACTGTTATTTATATGAGTCAATGTGCCAGGCTGAGCCTTCCAGGTGTGCCCCAGATTTCAAATCATCCAAGCGATCCGGAGGGAGGAAGCTGTCTGACAGAACCCAAACAAGGCTTATAAACAGGTGCCATTTTGCCTAGTCACATCTAGGGGTATGCTGGCTATATTAAGCGCCTGGCACAACATGGCACTTTCAGTGCTTTGATTTATTTCAGTATTACATTTAATTGTTTCCTTCTTGCCGAAGCTTTAACATGCAATCCTTGTAAATATAACCTGAACCCTCCATATGGCACTCTGGTTTTCCATTTTCAAATGCAATCGCCCTGGAATAATGACTGTGGTATAACTCAATTTGAATTCTGCTGCTGGGGACTTTATTACATAATGCTTTCTAATTGACCCTCATAGTTTAATAAGACAGAACATTTCGCCAGAACATTGACAAAAGTTATTAATTTTCACTTCAGCAGAGACCAGTGTCCCAATTAAATCCCATGATAATGCCTGACTGACTGACTGACCTCATTATGGCTAATGCTTATTAGTCCTGCAGAGAGGATAACATCACACACTGTTAAAATGCCTAAATGAGCACATACAACTATTCAGCATGATTATAATTTACATACATGACTAATTTTACTCCACCAGTCCTTGTCTGGTGAAACTAATGCTGTAAACTCCTGTCACACAACAAGATAGCTGTTGAGAATTTTGAACCTATCATAAAAATAGTCCTGAAGCGTATTAAAAGGAAACGACACCCAGTTAAGTCCTACCTGCCTTCTTGAAAACCTATTATAAATGCACATACTGTATGTATTCAAACTGGTAATGTGCTTGTGCATGTTTCTTTTTAAAAAGTAATTACTTCATTTTCTTTAATGAACTAAAATAATGGCTGAGATCAAACCTTTGTGCAAGTATTTTTACATGCCTTACAGTTTAACTGTTCTTCCTCATACAGGGCTGTATTTTCACATTTTCTTATAAGCTTTTTTAATGTACTGCAGGTAGCAGGTTTTAAATTCATCAGAACCCTTCCCTCTACCTCTTTTAATAGTTCCTCTATAGGAAAAAATTTGAGCCAAAATGCTTTATTAATAGATTATATACTATACTAACCACTTGTTTAAAATGTCACCTGTTTTGACACAGCCCTTCAGAAAGGTCAGCCAGAATAGCTGTATTTTTTGTATGTTTTTAAACAGAAGTAGGGTGGGGAGTACATAGTATATTTTTACGGAGCATAAGAAGTATGCACACCATTTTGGTACGTTTTTAAGTCACTTCAGATACATACCACTTCACAATACCAACACTCCATCCTCAGGATTTTCTGTGGGTTTGTCATACCTTTTTCCCACAGGTCTAGCCACTTGACAGAGGATAGCAGCGTAACAGTCTGTCCCCCAGGCTTTGGTTTGCTCAGACGCAGAGCAATGTGAAGTTTCAGGAGAGAAGCGTGCAAGACACGACAAGACTCACAGCTGCTGCTGGATGAGGATAAGTAGCAACGCCCACTACCACACACATACACACACACACACACACACGGGCAACCTCACCAGGGCCAGGTGAAGGCCTAGATTTTAAGCTTTACGTTTTCAGGCATGCATGCCCTAACGACAGGAGAGCCTAAGTCGCTTTGCTTTGCAGAGAGATTTATCCTCTAAGGGCTTACACCCCTTTGAAAAGAGGGCTTGGGAGCGTGGTGGCACAGACCCGGAATTCATCCTTCTTCCGAACGACCATGAGAGCACAGCCAAGGTCAGCAGCAGCAGCTGCTGCCGCGGCATAAATGCTGCATGCGTGAGAAAGACCGACCGTCAGGGAGCCGTCCCTTTCCTCATACCAGTCCCTTCAGACATATTACTTTTTCATTCATAAATCCCTTGACTCATAAGGCTGGGCTGAGTCTTTCAGCCTTGTTTTCAACCACATTTTCTGCTTTCATTGCTTCCAGTCACATACCTCACAGTGATGCCTTCAGTATACCTCCCCCTCAATCCCCACCTTAATCACATTTCATCTTCTGCCATCACACTTTGGAAGGGAATATAGCAGGCATTGTCTACAAAAATGAAGTGCAAACACAGCAGAAAATTAACTCTCAGACGTACACAATAGATGTTTGCATGGTTGCAACTGAGAAAAGTATTTGGCCCAGCATGTTTATAAATAAAACCTTGAAAGTGCTGAGAGGTGCTAATTAAGTTGATAGCATACTCTTGATTTGAAAATAATGATTTGTCTTTTGCCATTTAACTGTCACATTTAATTTCGAGTATTGTGCTGTGTTCACTAACAACTTGATGAGACACAGCATAGCATGATCCTTTGCTATGTAAAGTAAACCAAGCAATTGTAAATGCGTTAGAGAAACATCTGATCACACCATGCACAGTATAAACAGAGCCTCCAAACAGACGTTAAGGTACTGCAAAATAGATCTTCCAGTCTGGTACAAATCTTATCCCATACTATGTTTTTCTGCTATAAACTGTTCTTTTTAAATCTAAGAGTTAAAACAAACAAACAAACAAACCAATCAACAAACACAAAAACTCTCCTAGTGTTTCAGGCTGGAAATCAGTGAAAAACTCCTCAAAGTTGCTGATCTGTGTATGGTCATCAGCATTAGACAGCTCTATCAGGGAGACCTGAGATCGTCTAAAAGGTAAACGTGGTCAAGTGGAGTCCAGCCAATCAACTAAAGGATTACAGGGTCTACTGACGACTCACCTTTCTATAACTGAGCCTTCTCAGCAACAGAAATACAGGGGTTTGAAACCCACTGTGGTCCGTTCCATTTTCCACCTGCTGGAGTTTTTTATTTTGCTGTTGTTGTTGTTGTTGTTGTTTTGAACTAGCAGTCCTTCAAAAATCATTGGCAAAAGGAAGAACCGTGGTTTAGGCATATGGGAACAATGCAAAACGAGTGAGTACAGGTAAAAGGATAAAAAGGCTATCTGGAAGCTACATACACTGAGGAGGAAAAACAACTATAACGCTAAGGTCAGCCTAGCAGATAGGAGAATCCAAAGATATGCCCGTGGAAGTGGACTTATCCACATATCAACAGAAGGGAAGAAAGTAGAATATAAGTAAGCAAGTGTAAAATAGGTAATATAAGGCCATGGAGAAGGGCGGAAAGAATAGGTGAAAAGTGAAAGGTCATAGACAGCTGTCAAACAAAGACTTTGTCATATGCTTAACTTAGATAATGCTCTCCCAAACCAGAGCATGATAACGGTGTTCAGCAAGGTTTGCAAAACACCTTGCAAAATAATGTGAAGGTGGAAATAGTATAAAAGGAAGGGTTCTTTAAACAGTTTAGAAATCAAAATGCTACACAGTGGAAGAAAGTTAAAGAGCAATCAAGGACCTTTTGCCTATGATAAAGGACTTCTGGGGTGAGTCAGATGTTGTCCTCCAGTCATTTCATGAAGGAAGTTATGTGGGCAGGATGTGGCTTTTAGTAACAATAGGAATGCAAAAAGGAACAGTTTTGTCCATTTATTTCAGAACAACAAAGACGAGTGTAAAGGTCACAAACCAGTCGAGGGAGTTGAACCCAAATAAACTACTGCCTTATTCATTCACTTTCAGCCTTAAGGGATACTTTCGGCACTCTTAGAAATGGTTTCTCTCTGGCTCTTGTCATTCACACAGTCTTCAACACCTGTTCTGCAGAAGCAGTTTGCTGATTTCATTAATGCTATATGGACCAGCAGCCTCAGCTTTGCGACTTACTGTGCTTTTTTTCTCCTACTCTTCTCTGACCTCCTCTGAACAGTTCCCATGCATGAAGTAATGGGAGGAATCCCCAAGTTTAAAAGTCCTCTGTGGACACTGTTGCTTCTCTTTAAAACTCTTCTTACTGGAGATCATTGCAAGAAATGCTGTCTGAAGCTGCTTGTGTGGTGATAGATCTAAACAGTCTGACCTGTCTGTCATCAGGATTGGTGTGTGGAGGGCAAGAAATAGTGGTGACAAATGTCACCCTATTAAGCAGCATTTTTTGAAAGAATGCAGGCAGTGCTGAAGTGTGTGCGGGAAGAAAAGAAAGAGGAGAAAGCAAAAACTGCCTGCAGGTGGAATACCTGCCTGGTTGTGCAAGAGTTAAGTAAAAATTCTGGCTGTAAATCACTGGAAGGAAACATGGAACAATATAGACAATCAGTGCCTTTCTTCTAGAGATGTTTTCGCTTTAAAACTAGAAAAGAACCTTCTGTAACAGACAAAAAAGTCCCCTCCATCCAGCCACCTTTGGGGTAGAATGTGATGCATGCTGATAGCAATGCCATTTCACAGGTCAAGATCCAATGCAAAGATTAATCTATCTCATCGAAACTAGTAGGGGAGTCCAGACAGGCAGAATATAATCACTCCAGTTGGAATTCGGCCAGGATGCAGGGGTTAGTGCACCCATTCTTGCAAAATGTATCGTAAGACCTTTAAAGAGCAGGAGCGGTTAGCATCACATCTTGGAAAGGTGTCTAAATGCTCTCCTGACATCATTCTGGGCTGTTGTTCAGCTCCAGCTTGGGATGGGGAAGGGAGCAGGAAGAGGAAAATGCCACCTACAGTACTGGGCTGCCAACACCTAATAAAGAACAAGGACATGAAAAACTAATCAAAGGTGAAGAAGGGACATGTGAAAAATGCAAAGCATCAAGTCCAGAGCGGACTGTAGGAAGACTGTAGAAAGAGTAGAATAGAAGTGAAAGACCAAAATGGGGAAAAGTAAACCTGAAGAATGGAAACTGGCTTCCTACCCGGATAAAGATTAATAAGGCATTTTTTAAGATTATAAGAAACGTAAGGTTCAGAGGAAGAGACAATTGGCCTCTAGGACATGGCAGGAGTAATTTATTGACAAAAGAAGACTTTGCTGAGGAAAAAAAAGAGAGAGAGAATGAGAGAGAAATGAAATGAATTTTTCCCCTCTGTGTTCACAAAGGAAGATGGGAGACAAATGCCAGGAACAGACATAAATTTCCCAGGGGTGGAAGACGAAATATTGAAGAAAGTCAGGATCATGTCAGAACAGGTGATTGAGAAATTAGAACCTCGGAAGACTGACAAAGGTTTGCAGTCAGATTAGTTCCAGCGAAGAATCGTGAATGAAGGACAGGGTGAAGGGACGGAGGAAATCTTTAGCACGCAGTTTGGTGTGCAAAACCCGGGCGCAAACAGTTCACAGAAAGTTCAGGAACCGCTAGGCCAAGTTATCTGAGGAACGGCAGTACCAGCGCTCGGTGTTGACTGCAGCTCCAGCCTGGAGGGGCAAAGAGCAGGGGAGCCTTCAAAGGCTTCCTCGCAGCCGCGGAGGCCGCGTCCTGCCTGTTTTCTGAGTTTTAAGCACCTGGCGCTGGGGATGTGCTGGCAGCCATTTCAGCGTGACTCCAGCGAAGGGGTGGGCCGGCGACTTCACATTTGCCGTGTCAGGAAGAGCTGTGTTCCCCCTGCCCTTTAAATCAACATTGTAAATGTGTCAACATCACCCGTAGGAAGCATTAGAAAGTGTTATTTTAAAGTATTTAGGAGGCAGCTTGGATTTTTTCCATTTGAGTTTTGTGTAAGCAAGGGCTTTCTACTACCTGGGGTTCCTGTAAGAGGCACTCAGCCATCATGAAGAGAAAATACGTCTTAGAAAACACAGAGCAAAGCCAGCTCCAGTGAAAACAGCTATATCTGCCTTGGATGCCTCTAGGCCAAATTCAGTAGCGAAGTAAACAGGGGCCTAAGATTGCTAGAAAATGGCTGTAAAGGGGTAAATTTCATGCCTTATTTTGGCATTTAGTGCTTGCAATGCTCTGAGCTGAAAGGAAAGAAAGGTGTGGAAGGGACTACGTGAGTGCGAGGGAGTCAGTTTAAAAGGGGAGGTAGAGCAAATGAGGGATCGTTATGAGGCTTTTACTGCTCCCAACTTCTGCTCGGCAATTTACATGCCAACTTCTCCTTCGGCTGCTGCTTATGTCACCCATGCGTTTGCTTTGGGGTGCAATTGTCCTGAGGCTTGTGCACAAAAAAAGACCAGCTGAAGTTAATGGGACTGACATGCTGCAAGAGACAGGATAATTAGGACCAAGGGGTGGGATGGAGCAGGACAGGGCTGCTTAGCTCATTTGTTTTGTCTTGCAGGAAGCAGCCCTAACTCTTTAGCTATATATAAACTACAGTTCTGCCAATTAATAGCACAGAGCTGTACACTGCTGACTCGCCTGCAAGATCTTCATCAGACACCAGCTTAAGGACTACACAGTGTTAACAGCTTTGCTTGGGGGTAAGCAAATGTCCCAACCTTAAGCTCTGAGTAACTGTGAAGTTTCCACTTTGCCTGGTATTACGAGACTTCAGCAAATTCTTTCAGCACATTTAGTGTTTTTTTTTTTTTTTTTCATGTAAAAGGCAATATAAATATAGTTTGTTCATAGCAGTGCAAAGTCTTCACGCACTGAATTCCCATTACAATTACAACAGCCTTTTTATGTTTTGGCACATTTTAATAGGCTTGTTATAAAATGCGTACAGCCCATTAGAATGACAATATCCAAGTATTTAAAAGAGTCTCTTAAGAGCAAATTTTTCTAACCTGGATTATTGTGTTGAGTTTCCATCTTACACACATAAGTAGTGGTCTGTGTAACACCCAAATTTCCTTGTGCAAATCTGCAAATAGCCAGCTAACTTCTCTGCTTGCACAGTACTTAGGCACGCAAATGATGCCTTCTGACAAATCTTCATTTTCGTTTGTATGTGTCTGTATATACAAGAATAGGCAGATTCTTGCTAACGTCATCTACAGAAAGGTGATGGGATTGATAATTTTTTCAGTCACACAATCCAAGATATTGAGCTTTGCATACTAGTATGTTACTGTATATCACTTTCACTGAAAGCAGGAAGCTTCAAAAGGAACTGCTGCCAACAGGACAACAAAGCTTGTGATTTTAACCTTTGCCCCCTAGTCTGTAAGTCAAAGATCAAAGTTACTTAGTTTCAAAGTTGTTTGCATGCAGCCACTCCACACAACACATGCTTTCAAGGAATTTCTCTGGAAGCACAATTACAGTGCTTGAGAAACAGCAAAACAAAGCAATCACCTATTTTCGTGTTGATTGAAGGTTAAAGTAAAAGGTCACTCTTGGTTTCTGGGTTTCCTGGGGTTTTATTTTCTTTCATTTTAAATATGAAATCCTTTCAGGTAGATAATGCTAACATGAAGGGAGTCACAAATCCTGTTTTCAAGTAATGGCATTAAATATGGATTTAAACTTTGACCTGTATTCCCAAGTCAGGTGATAAAAATTGTGCTTTGCAGTGGAGAGTATGTAATAACTAAATTTAGAAATGAGTTTAATTGGTAGTTCCTAGGATTAACAGCGCAAGTGTGAATGCGAGGGTGCTTACACAATGCGCAAACTTAATATGACTGTAACAGCAGCTGCACAAAAGGGGAAGGTTATTGTGACTTTCAGCTGTGGTGAGAAAGTGTGTGTTTCCACAGCAAAGTTTCAAAGGCACTGGGCAGGACAAAACAGCACTGGCTATTGATTAACGTCTTTCACACGGGCGGAGCTTTCTGTGAAGCTTTTTTGTGATTTTGTCTGCCCATCACCTTGAACAATGGGTCGCGTGTACCATGTGGCAGGACCAGGGAGCACAATGCTGGCAAGGGCCCTGCACGGCTGCCTCTGTTTTTGCTGCATGGTTGTCAGCAGAGCAGTGTGGAGCCGGGTGTCTTTTCGGAAGAACAGCAGCACTAAGAGTGCACCACATCCTTCATAATGACACAGACAGCGAACGTCTATTGCCAAAACAATGTCCTGAAGGAGGACACAAAACACTGTTTTTTTTTTTTTTTTGTCCCTTTGGTGTCAATGAGCAGATTGTGCTGCTCCATGATGTTAATCTAATTTGAGAAAACAGATTGTTCAAAACATCTTGTCATTGCATATAGTGCTGTAAGCATAAATGTGCTGTATTCTCAGAATGCAATTTGCAGGTCTGCGTGTTTAAAATTGTGCAAGTTTTGCAATAAAGCACACAGACTATTGTTTTGCACTTGTTCTCGTGCCAGAGGGACTGTAGAATTCAAAATTATTGTCCAAATCCTAAATTTGGACACTGGCTTTCCCTAGGAAGCCGAATAAAAATATAAAAATACATTTTTCCCCGTTCTTTTCTTTCCAAATAATCATTTACAAAAGGTTTTCTTGTGACAAAGGGTAGATCAGGTTTTATCCTTCTGAGAAATCAAAACCTATCCAGCTTCCACTATATTTTTGCTTTGTCTCACACATTGCTAATAGAGCTTTCTTTTTCTTATTGAGTATTTCTATTCTCCACAGGGTCTGTTCACTGGATTTGAATCTTTGTGAAGTTTATAAATTTCTGGGTGTCCCACCCACTCATTAAATGTAACCTACACGTTCCTAGTTAGCACTGGAATAAAAAGTACTCAAATACCAAAAGAAATTCTGGTATTTCTGGCCACAAGCTGAACTATGAAGTCTATGAAATCTTGCAGGAAAGCCTATTCCAGTTAAATTTCCAGCCTAATTTTGCAGACTCAATAGACGCGGATGGTTCAAATAGGCATCTGGACTTTTGAAGTTCGCATAAAAATGAATGCAGGCTTTCCGAGGTTCCCCAGCTCTGGAGACCTCCTTGCACCTATCGGTAAGTTGTGACCCAAATCCGAACCAGTATCAATTGGCTGAACCAAAACTGTGGACAGAAAATCATCTCTCTGCTAAAAGCTTTTGAGGGAGATCAAGTCCAGAGGCGAGCCTGGCATTGTGGCTAGACCTCTCATTGGTATCAGGGGCCAAGGCTTCGGCTGGGGCAAAGGACCATTCCACCAAGGGCTTCCTAGAATTTCTGGATTGCTCTGCAGTGAATGTATTGCTCACTGGAAAAAAAAAAAGAATCCCTACAAACAAAATTTGGAAAGAAAAAAAAAAGAAAAAAAAATCCTTAGCTGTATCACTAGGCTCTGGATTCAATTAATTTGTAAGAGTGGAGAAAAGCCCTTTTCTTTTTTAAACCAGACGTTTATTTTTAACAAGGGATGAAATCATTGGAGAACAAAAACTGAGACATCTGTTGTTTTATATCTGTTTATTGTAAGTGCTTAAATGTGAGTTTGGTTTCACACAGTTTTGACATTGTTGCTTCATTAATAATGATTACGTAATTGCAACCACAAAACAAGCTGTAAGGCTGTAACATTTTCATTACTTATTAGCAAAGAACTCAAAACAAAAGACAGGATCAGCAAGGAGGTAGCAAAGATTTGCATGTCGAAGGTTGGTCATATATAGAACTTTACAGCGGCTGTGTTATGGATCAAGCTGGTGAAAACAACTAATGGAAATTTCTGTTAAGAAACGTGATTGAATAAAGAAGTCAAGTCCCTTCCCAAGAACTGGTTGAGTTCAGTGAATTTTTGAATGGGAAAAAAAAGGCCCAAGGAAGTGTTTCAGTTTCACTGCTCCTGCTGAATAATGCAGACATGTCATGCTGATTAAGTAAAAATATTTTTGCTGTGCTTTTTTTCACTTTGATTAATTTTGTTTCACTTTATACATTCATACCGATAGTAAGTCTAATATGCTATTTCCCATTATGTCAGAAGAAAGGAAGATTTATTTTTCTAAATATTGAAATTCTGAATTAGAATAAAAAAATTCTTCCAGAACTTTTCATAAATGGAAGCTCCAGTTTGTTATCAGCCACCATGACATAACATAGTCCACACAGGGGTACAGCACAGACCACATGGAGCAGGTAATTGTCTTTCACAAGTGCCCTAGACAGGTGGAGTTAGCTATGTTGTAAAGACGAAGTGTGACGGCATCAGGCAACACAGCTGTGAATGAGGAACGTTGATCTCTGTCAAGTGATACATCTGTGCAGGTAGCAGGGTCGCCACTTCCCAGCATAGTAACCAACCACAGTGTATGGTATATTAGCCACAGTGCTCTTTTTACATCTGGGACCAATGTATTCTGGTTTTAGCTTAGTATTTACACAAATACTTAAATTTTCTGCTCTGTAGGAGGTCTGCCAGTGTGGATAGCTGCTATGGTGCTCTGCATCAAAGTAGTGGCCACTTTTCCCCCGGTGTGCTCTGCAAGTTTCCAGGTAGGCAGGCCTCTGCTCCACTGGCATACCCTAAGCTGCCACCCTAAACTGACAGTACACAGGGCAGGTAAGCGTTTCTCAGCAGCAGTGAGCCCATGAGAAGCAGAAGTGCCCGATGTTCAGCACGTCTGTAATTAGGAACACAAAGTTTGAACCAAAGGAAAGCCAAGATGCTGTGGTGTTATATCATCAAAGCCTTGCCGGCTCAGATGGATGGGCTAGGGAGGATTGGCAGGCATTTGGAAGCAGAGCTGTAATAGAGAGAAACGGGGAGTCTTAAAACTGAGGATGGAGAGCAATTGACTCTGCTAATGGAAATACATGCAGTATTAAATGAAAGTGCTCCACACCTCCCTCCTAAGGTGGCACTTGGGAGCCCAGTCTTCGTGTCTGCAGGGTACGTTTCTCGCACAGCGTGAGGGGAAAACCAGCCGCGTGACTCCAGTTCTGGTTAATGGGAGCTGTGCTCCTAATCCATGGTGCACAGTGTAAAATATGTACTGATGCCTTTCTAGTGAGGCTGCTTTTGTAATTTCAAGGGAGGAAGTAGCCAAGGGGAAGCTGCTTTATACCAATTAAATGGAGAAGTATTGGATGGAGGGCAATTCAATGTATTCACCCTTACAGGGAGATCAGTGTTTAAACACCTCGATGGGACATTTTTTAATGAAGAACGAAACTGCACACCCTGTGTATGTCGGAGAGGGATAGCTGGGGCCCACAATGCTGAATTTCCCTCTGAGGAAGGAGACTAGTGTACAGTGCAGCCTCCTGCTGGGTGATATATTTACCTTATCAAGATGCCCACAGTGAACCGTGTTAAGTATGTATATTCATAAATCACTTCACCTCTGGACTAGTGATGGGAAAATGTTACAAGGTTAGAAGGTTTAGAAAACACCTCAAAGTGTGTTGAGACTTTAGTCAAAGTTTATCAGATTCTGTCTGACCCTGTGGAGTCGTCTTATTCCTCCTCTTTGTCCTGCTCTTAAACTCTTCCCTCCCCTCCTCCCATTCCTTTCACTCAGCTCAAAGGGAGCTTTGGCTCTTCTCTACTGCTCTCCTGTCTCTAAACACAGACACCACCTGTGCTGATCTTCTCAGTCCACGCTTCTGAAATCAGAAGACTGTATAAGATAGTTGTATAATATATGGATATCTTAAGCCACTTTGCCCCACTTTGCTAAGGTGCAGCTGAGTCCAAGTTGGCATAGTTAATGCACCAAGGAGCTGAAAGAAAGTCTGAGTGCCGGGCACCTTCGGGCACAGTGCATCAGCAGAGACTTTCTCTGGCATTAGAAGAGGTCTAACACCAGCTGACACAGTGCTGCTGACTGTGTTCCCTCTGTCCTCCTTTGCAGATCAGAAGCCTCACATGTAAATGTTGGAAAGATCCTCCCACCTGCTATCAGACCTGTCAAAGCTTTACTATGGGTATTTGTGGAATTAAAAAAATAAATAAATAAAGAGAGAAAGAGAGCACAGCCACAGGGAAAGGAGCTGTTAGAAATATGCAGAATTTATCCCAGATTTCAAAGCAGACCAGATGGGGGCCTGTGCTTGCGTTCACAGTCATTCTAAATTGTTATAATCTGTCCACTGCAGGGAACACAGTTCCAGTACAACTCTTCCTCTCGCTGGGCATCAATGAAACTTCAGGTTGAACCAGATCCGGCCAGCTTTAGGCCTACATTCTGGCGTCAGTGGAGTTACTTTGCTTTGGCAAGGGTGTAAATGAGATCAGAAGCTGGCCTGTGCTGTACCACTGCAGTCATAGTTGAGAGCTGAGCTAAGGCTCACAGGCCAGAGCGTGCATGTACCTGCCAAGCCAGCCAGCTCGTTGAAACTCGGGTTACATACATTTGCAGAGTCTCTACATGAACAGTAACAGAGACAACCGTCTGGTGTAGGACAACAGCAAAAGATAATAATTTTCACTGAGTTCTGGTGCCTCCTGTGATGTGTGTGGCTAGCAAGGTGTTGACCCCTTTTGTTTCCAATGTCCCTTCTATTTTTCCCAGTCTGGAGGAGCCAGCCAGACCAAGTCTGAACTGCCAGACGCTTCCATCCAACCCCCTAGAGTATAATCCATTTAGGCAGGGGTGGCAAGGAATAGCTGTGCAAGCAGCTCTTGCTTGCCTTACTGCTGCACAGGAGAGGACTGCTGGCATGCCCACTGAGTGGGAGAGGCTACGGGTGCTGCATGGGTGGAAAGCAGCTGGTTGTGAGGAGGCAAGGGGGAAAGAGGAGGTACAACCCCAGTTCTACCGCTGCATTTACCAAAATTATCCTCCCCACATAACCTGCTCTTCTGCAGAGAACTGTAGTGGGTTGCCTAGGCTGGTTCTCACTGTCTGCTCTCTGTCATTCAGACAGAGACTACACACTGAGAAATAGCTATGTCCTTTCTCACAAGAACAGATGGGTGTACTTCCGGTCCAGGAGCAATATCTACTATTTCCCAGAAGAGCTGAGTAAAGAAACTTGAGAAAATAAGACGCCTGGGCACTACTGCACCCTACTGTAGTGACAAGAAGCCAGGACACTGGGGGAAGGATTGCCCTAGCCTCTTTCCCAAGTCCTTTCCTAGGCTGTAGTTGCCTGCCTTCAGGGGCGAGACAGTGCTGAAGACAATGACATGGGAAGTCTGTGAAGGCTGCAACACAGGGAAGTCCTAACATATTTCTGATCAATTGCTTAACATAGTACCTTTGACCACTGATGCAACCCAGTCTGGCTCTCATGCAAAGCAGAGACAGTTAAGCAGGAAAAAAGACAGGCTTCCTTTGCCTTTTTAAGTGGAGGATGACTTATCTTCTGTTTTTCTTAAAGAAAAAGAAGGCAAAGTTATGAATGTTTATGATCCCAGGAGCTCACAAGAAATAATTAATAGCTTGGGAGGCACTACAAGTCTTATAACCAAAAGCCTTCTGCATCCTGGATCACTGAAACATGCTTAATGGTGAGCAGAGCTATCTTTAAGAAACCCAACAAGGGCAACATTTCTTTGCAACAAAATTCGAAGTACTTTTCACATATTAGTTACCATGAACTATTTCATTACCCAATATTCTACTTTTTCATCACGAGCTTATTGCTGGCTGTGTCCAGCTTTAGCCAGCTGGCTTTTAACTATGTTTCTCTTTTAAGATATTTGGGCAGCTGGGAAAGAATTTGTTCCCCCTTCCCATCTACTGCCAATCAGTCAGGACCCATATTTGAGAAGACTCAGCTTGTGACCCATCTGCTGCAAACTGTAGAAAGATGAAGAAGGGCAATTCACTTCCTCAACAACGCAGCAGAAGTAATGGTATATTGCCTGAGACAGCAAGGGGAGTATCAAAAACTGGTTTCTCACTAAGGTTGGGCAAAAAGTGACAACAAGAAAGACACATATCAGCAGAAGGGCAGAGAATAATCAGAAAAGAAGGTAGGTGGCTGTCTTCACCGCCAGGTTCATCAGGAGTGCTGGGGACACTGGCGAGAGCCAGTCTTTACTGTGAGAGCGAGTCTTTACTGTGGGCCTCGGCAGTTTTTCTGAACATAAAGAGCCATTGCTATATGTAGGGACCAGTTGGCTTGGAGAAACACATGCCAGCCACACTGGCTGTGTCTGCAGCTGCCATCCCAGGGCCTGCTGCTGAGCCACATATCCACTCCTGTGCAAGCGATGCTGACTCCCTGGCCAGAAGTCCAATGATGCCACTGACAGCAATCCTAACAGCAGGCTGGTAATATGGACTTTACACGCATCCTTACCTCTTGTTCAGGCTTACGGGCTCTTCGTTCTCCTCCACTCCAGCTGCCCAGCTCAGATTTCCCTCTCCCTCTGCACCAAAAACGCTGCCAATTCCCATGTGGAAAAAAAAAAAATTCTTTACGTATTTCTTATCATTAGGCTATGGTGGGGTGAAGGATTGGATGCCCCCTTTCTCTCGCCAGAATAGTGGTTACTTCAGCAGAAGTTGCTCCAGATAGAGTGCCCAACCTCTCCACACCACAGTGCACCCAAACACAAGGTATAAATGGTTACATCAAGCAGCCAGTCCTCCCTCCCTCACCTCTCCAACTTCCTTATCTCCGGGATCAGTTTCTCTGCCTCACCCTATATTCTTGTATACCAATATATATTCTTTATATACCAATCCTTCCAGACTTTCCGTATAAAAACTAACAACTTACTAAAGGAGTAGGACAGAAACAGGGCACAGGCCCCCCTGAGCTCTGTGCTGAAAGGCTGGAAGGAGAAAGAAGAGCAGTGATAGAAATAAAGACCTTCCCCTACGGTCTGGAGTCCAGAAAGGAGATACATGCTATAAAGTGCAAAAATACTTTATTATTGTCATGTGCAGAAACCTTTTCCCATTGTCAAGTGCAAGCAAGCTGAATTGGCTTCACAGAGAGAGGCTGCTAGCCAGGAGTAAGCCCTGAAAGCCAGCCCACACTTAACAGCTCTCTAGAGGCTGCCTGCCCTATTGGGAGACCAAAAAAGCAAGAGAAAATATTTAAATGCGGCCCATCCCTTCTTACTGGGAGCTCACTCAAATAAGTCAAAGTGCACTCGCAATGAACAAGGAAAGCCCCCACCCCTTGTTTATTGGGCCATCTTCAATTCGGCATAGGCTTCCCACCCCCCAGCTCTTGTTTACGGGGGCCTGCTGAAATTAGGCACAGGCCTGTCACAGGACGCCGAGAAACAGACCACCCCTGTCTACGTGGGCCAGCTGGAAAGCCTCTTAGTCCACCGAGACATAACGCGCCCAGAGGCCCTTCTTGGGCTGTGGCCTGGGGCAGATTACTCAGAGAGCGACAGTGAACATAAACACAGGCTTTGTTCTGGTCTGGCCCCCAGAGGCTTGTGAGAAACAAAGAGAATTTCCCTGCAGCATCATCCTATGTCTGCGAAAGTAGAGTAAACAAAAATGAGGCCATAAACCCTCTCTGCCATGCAATTTTGGGCCGCTAGTCTGGCCACTGGGTTTCTGCCCGTGTGCTTGTTAGAGCGTGCTCACTGTCACTGTCTAGAAGAGGAGACAGAGAGCACATCTTGCCTTCTATAAAAAATAAAATAATAATAATAACAAAAATTAGGAAGCACAAATGCTGACAGAAAACTCTCTAATTCTAACTAGGCTGCAGGCCCACCACCTCGTTTGCTCACCTCACCTGCTACCCCTACTGGTAAGTAAGTCAGCCATCAACATATTGCTCACCACCAATGCTGGGGCACTCTTGGTGAGCTCTGACCTCGTGTGCAGTCATGCATGGATGTGCACAGAACTGTGTGATGAGCTGCCTGGGGCCAACCAAGGTGTCATTTGGGAGGGTGCCTGCAGGCAGTGCAGAGGTGCGTGGCAAAAGCATATAGTCACAGGAGAGAGTGGATGGTAGTGCTCCTGCTGTCTGGCCACCCCAATAATGACTTGTGAAGGAGCCACCAGCGCTCTGCCTTTTCATATCCTTGTTGAAGACCGTCAAACTGGGCCCTGGGCACTTTTTGCATGTGGTTCTAGTGGCTCTTCCCCGCTCTCTGTGGCTGCCCTGCATGAAATGACCCAAGATCCTCTAGCCAGCAACCAGGAAGCCCTGCAGATCCCCAGTGAGCAGGCAGTGTCCTCTCTGTTGCCCACGTGCATCCACAGAGCAGTGGGAGCTAGCCAGGCCTGGTCCAGGGAGCAGCAAAATCTCCGTAGGTTTAGTGAGAAGGTCACTGAAGGGGCTACGCACTGCTCAGGCTCAGCGTTGCGCTCTGCTTTGCTGGCAGGCAGGAGACGGAGGGATGTTCCAGACTCTTAACAGACATCTCTGCAAGGCAGATATATCTGTATGTGCTGTGTAAGCTCTGCACATGACCAGCAAATACAGCTCCCCAGGCAGGCTTGATTCCTTCTCCTATCTGTTAAATCATGGGTGACACGGAGAAGGTGGATAGCAATCAATTGCTCACTTTCTTTTTCACTATAAGAACTAGGGAGTGGCAAATAGTAGGAGGCAAGTTCAAAACAAACAGAAGGAGTGGCTGTTCACACAGAGAGTACAAAGACTTCTTATGGAGCAAGGCCAAGCCTGGGGAATTCTGATCATGAGAAGGATTGGTTACTTTTCCTAAACTCCAGGGATTTCTTCTTAAGAAGGGAAGCAGACCAGACTAATGCTGCTGACCTACTACTGCCCCATGAAGTGTTGGGAGCTCTGTGAACACCAGGGATGGATCGAACTGGTGTAACTTCGATATTTGATTCTTTGTTTGCACACTTAAAATATGAAATGTTGTGGCTAATACCGTGAGCTCTGCTTCTTGCAGGAAAGAATCGGAGAAAGGTCTGACAGAGGCATGAGTGCCCCCCTGTAACCTGTAGTCTTTTATCAAAAATTAGTAGCTACTTTCCACAGTCGTCAGTCATACTGGTGGCTCTACACAGTAAGAAGATGTGAGCAAGTCTACTCATTGGCTAAAAGCATGGCCACTTTAGACTCCTTAGGTGGCCTGTTGTCTCAGGCTCACCCTATGGCCATACGTGCAGGAGTCATTTCAAAGGGTGGCTCACCAAATCCGTATCTGTTTTCTGTATAGCTGTAAAGTGCAGGTCTCACAAATTACTTCAGCAACATATGCCACTCTGATTACTACAGCTGCATTGCAGATGCCTAACTGAATATTACTGCCAGGGAGTACAAGAGTTGTCTTCTCCCAGTTGCCTGCTTCAGTGGAATGGGTTCCTTCTATGCTAATTTGTGGATAATTAATATGTTGCAGGTTCTTACCCAAAATAGAAAATGGAGAGAGGGTGGGAGCGAGAGAAGAAAGGAAGGAAGCAAGGAAGGAAGGAAGAGAGAAGGAGAGAACTACGTAGAGAGAGAACAAGAGAGAGAAAATGAGAGAGAGAGAGAAAGGGGAAGGGAAGGGAAGGGAAGGGAAGGGAAGGGAAGGGAAGGGAAGGGAAGGGAAAAAGAAGAAAGAAAGAAAGAAAGAAAGAGAGAAAGGGAGAAATAAAAAAGTGAGCAAGAGGGAGAGAAAGAAGAAGGAAGGAAGAAAGGAAGGAAAGGAAGGAAAGAACGGGTGAAAGGAAGAATGGAAGGCTAGAAGGAAGAGTGAAAGAGAGAAGAAAGGAAAGAAATAAAGAAGTAAGAAAGAGAAGAGGAAGAGAGAGAGAAAGAAAAAAGCTGGGGCTGTTTAAGTCTTTCTGGGAGGTCTGGAAGGTCTCTTTACCAGTGGTAATTTAGCTAACAAATATCTGACCTGAATCAGCTTATACAGCTATTTGGTCTTTTCTTTGTTTTAAAAATAAATCCTCAAGCTCCGATTGGAAATGCTTGCATGGCAAGGGAGATTTAATCCATACCAAGATTTTGGTCAGATATTTTTCAAACACTGGCATAAATTTTTAATTTGGACTTTGATATCCAAGCAGGCCCAGCTGCAGTCCTCCTGGGGATCCTTCCAGAGGCCTGGACTTTGAACAGTCTCTGCAGCAAACAGCAGAGACTACTGAAAATTCCAACGGCTGGTGCTAAACTACCGCGCACTACAATAAACTGGAAATCAACACATCCTCCCACTTGGAGAGACTGTTTAGAAACAGCTTCTCGAAGGGAAGCAAATGGAAATATAGTACATAGAGGCAGGAAATGCTGGTGCATTTGTGTCTCCATCTGGGAAACATTCTGGGAATGTTCTCAGTAACACAGGATTAACACCTTGAAAACGAGAAAAGCAAATAAACATGACTGGCTATGGTTTCATTATTTGCCTCATTCTGTTTGGATTTCCTCTTCACATTGCATCTACCATGTATGCTTTTCTTCTAGACGTGGCCCTAGATAAGTATATGTTAACCCTTCAAATGCTGACTAATAAGAATTCCTCTTTCTATAGCTTCTTAGATCTTGAGGGATGCCATCTCACTGTGGACGGTGGCCAGCTGTGAGAGCAGCAACTCAGGAACTTGCAGTATCTTAAAGACATTTTCCTACTGCTTGACGTCCAATACCCACTATAAGTGCAAGGCTTTAATATGCTAATATCTAATCTTATCCAGCAGAAATTAATGCTACAGACACAACAGTATGCAGAGTCATTAAGCACTTTAACAAGTCATGCTAAGCGCAACCTAGCTGATCCTGAAGTTTCACTGAAAAATTGCACTTTGGGTAAGCAGGAGATCAAGGTCATTACACCTTAGGTAGCTAAGATCTTTTGAATCATGAAGGCTTGAAACAGTAGGATTTGACAGCACTATGACAGCCCAAAGTTGAGCTAATATGGGTAAGTATTTGGTCATCATTCTTGGACACCATGTAATCTCTGCTACCTTTAAAAGATGATAGACTTGGCCTCCTTCCTCATGGACTGTGTCCTTTGGACTGGCTATCATGTTTCATAAAAGATCCTTTAAGGTTTTCACTCCAAAATAAAAATATATTTTCCTAATGGTGAATTTATAACGTACCATGGAAACACCATGTGTCAGTGTGATCACAGAAAGAGATATGGCAAGATAGAATGGAAATGTATTAGAAACATTATCTCAGAAGGATCTGCACCATCTTTTTTTCTGTTGTGCCTGGCTTTAACCAAGCATAACATATCTCAAGTTTCATGGTCACCAAGTTCACTAACAAAAAGAAAATGTAATAAGAGGAGATGTCAATTACAAAAATCAAAAAAATTAAAAGAAAAAAAAGTTGTACTAGCAGGCAGCCAGATGGGGGAGAGTGCTTTGTTTTCAGAGACTCTGGCAATAATGAAAAGTGCCAGATTGGAAGCCCTAGAGAGTAAATTTCTTGTTGCAGCTGATTAGTACAAGATATAGAAACCTTGCCAACTTCTCCAGCAATATGACAACGCCCAGCCTTCTGAGAAGAGGCATAATTTGATACATGGACCTTCTCGCTAAAACAGCGGTGGTCTGCTTTCGTGGTATGAGCTCATATCTCCAGGACCTGGACTGTGTCCACCAGCTTATTTCAGGGGTTGTGAAATGATAAGATATTTCAGTAATTATTAGGCTCGAACTGGGACTGAAACAATAAAAGATTTCCCTGTCCATTATCAAGCCCAGAGATGGTACAGTCCACTGCTTGCCTATTTTTGTGGCACCTGAGTTGGAAAACTAGACAGCCTCAAAACAAAATCACTTGAGTTTTATTCTCTTCTGCTTACTCAGTGCCCCAGTCCTATTTCACTGAAGATCCTGTATTCTTGTGAACCTATGGGGAAGTGTCAAAATGTCAGGGCTGCACAATACAGGAAAATCCCTTTAAGCAAGCCAAAGTTCTTCAAAATCTTGTATTGCAGAGAGGGCCAAGAAGCTACTGTAAATGGAAATCAGGCTCTCCAAAGTAGCCGACTTTACGCAAAGCAGGCAAGTGCAGTCAAAACACTTACAGCAATCAATTGAAGTTGTTGGGTAAAGTTTTTTTCCATATCCCATAAATTATTGAACAGTTAATTTCGTCTTTGTGCCTGCAAGACATTCTAGCTTTAGGATGACAGCTTTATCCATTAAAGGGAGTGTGGTGACAGCCGTACAGAGAGTGCTGAGAACGCAGGGAGGGAAGGCCCATTCTCAGCTGCATTACCACTGAGAAATACTGGGACACATCAACATCTTAATCAATATGCGAGAGTCAATTACCGGGGAAGCACAAGGCTTAGGTGGGATCTGATTATTAGGTTCATGTTCAGTCCACCAAATGGGCAAAATCAATAAGAAGCTGAATATCATACAGAAAATGCATAGCCACCTATTCTTAACCAACCTTTCTCCCCTCCTTCTGCCCTTCCAGGTTGGATTCACACATGCCTCTTCTCTCTCTTTTTCACAGCGCACGGGCAGATCTCACGGCAGGAAAGAAAAAGCAGAAACAGAGCAGATTGCAAAGGGCCAAACCGTATCTTCACAGCCAGGGAGATAACCCCTGTGTGGCTCCAAAGGTACACTTCTGGAGATAAATATCCTTTTGGGAGAAAAGGCATAATCCTTCAGAAATTTGTATTTCTCTTTTTTTCCCCCTTGGAGGATTCAGCACATCAAGACACTCCGTATTGGGAATGCAGGCAGTATGGAGAGCTGTTTTTTACAGAAGGGAGCTAAGCTACTATCTGGGTACCTCTCTGTCTTGATTTATATTCTGGGTAACTCCATGGATTTTAAAAAGCGATGAGGATACATGAGTGGAAACAAGAATAGAATATGATGGCTTTAATGTAGTAGTGACTTCAGATATTTTATCTGCTCCCTCTGCTTGTTGATTTAATTATTTTTTGATAGCAAAGTCGATGCAGCTGAATCACTACTTTTGCAAGTAGAGCATGAATATGTGAAATAGTTGGTCTAGCCAAGGGCCAGACATTTTATGTCCATTTTTGTGTCAGGTTGTGGTGGTTCCATTTTAAGT
This sequence comes from Struthio camelus, assembly GCF_040807025.1. Lineage (NCBI taxonomy): Eukaryota > Metazoa > Chordata > Aves > Struthioniformes > Struthionidae > Struthio > Struthio camelus. Next base: position 22,964,419 of record NC_090982.1, on the reverse strand, counting down.
GGAAGGGTCAAAAGATCAAAGCAGCGGCTGAATATGGGGAACGGAATTCTTTGCTTTCTAAAGGGGCTGCATTTACACTAGGAGCCATTTTGTCTTTATGTCCTTGAAGATTCAGGAACGTATGGGAAAAACAGCAATTAAGACAGGTGGCTTGTATAAAGAGGTGTAAAAAGAATGAATAGTGTAATCTGATCAGCCGGTACAAAAGATTTTCTATGGCAGATGCTTGTTACACTCAGGTAAAGACCTAAGCTTGGGAAAAAAGTACAGAGACAGTCTTTAGTGGAAGCACTATGGACCTGCCCTGGAGTTAGCTGTTATACTAAGGTTCATTTCCACAGTGCAAGGTCAGTCTGCCTATTTAGTTTTCGAAGTCATCTTCTGGCGTGACTACACTCTCTTGCTGACCCTGTGGAGCAGAGGGAATAAAAAGCCTTCGTCTCTCTTGAGCTAGGAAGGCCTCAGCATGGGGCATTCCCATGAACCTAGATTAAAAATCCCTGGCCTTGGGTGGCGGAGCATGGCAGAGGGGGAAAGGTGCAGCTGGAGAGCAAACTCCACTTGACGTCAGGTCCAAGAAGGAGCAGAGCTGGCTCACTCAGCTGCAAGGCGGCCTGAGTCTGTTCCATGGCAAAAGCCAGTGTGGACAGGCCTGAAGATCTGGGGCCAGAACCTGAACAACCTCCTATTTCCTCCTGTGCTGAGTGGAAAACTTGCAGTGGTCTGCTGAGCGCATGTGTGTATCAGGCAGGTAATGTACACTTCCACCTTTTTTGCTACCAACTGGATAGTTAAAAGGCAGTGTAAAGCAAGAGTTTCAGGGTGGAAAAAGTGTGTCCTGGAGATCTGAAAAACAAACAAAAATAGGGAGATGTCAGCCAATGCTTCAAACTTGCTCACCTTTGTTTTTATCAGAGAAGAAAAATGTGAGAAAAAATTGGCCGTGTAAAGGAATATTGAAAGCATGACATATTTGTCTGTTAAGTATAAATATGAACAGCTATGGAGATCTGGTGCTATGGTGCTAGGTTTTAACTCCAGCAACATTCATCTAGTGCCAGGAAACACTAGATTTAGTACCTGAGGGATTGCAGTCTCAAATACCTTCTACGTTTTTTTTAATATGCTGCCAAGAATTTAAATTGGTAAAAGCTGGGGACTGACAAAAACTTGATCCCCAAGAGCTTTTCTGGCACTGGTTTATCAGGGGGATATGGTACCATTATTTTTATTATAATTATTATTTTTGGTGGTGGTCGGGGAGCTCATTTATAACTCTGTGACTTCTACTCCCAGATGTATTTTTAAAAAACTTAAATAAACAAAGGGTTTGATTTTCTTGGTGGCGCTAGGAGCTGTCATTCATTTTGTATACAATATGCCTTCTTGGACTGTAGTCATTTTAACATACTTCTTGAAAGGTCAAGAGCAGGCAACAGAAAAAAACTGACTGCAGGGTACACATTCCCTCCAAACCCCTACCACCCAGCTGGTGCCTCTCTGTTCCAGCAAGGGATGATCCTATAATGTGTGTGAAGTAAACTAGGTGACTCTCTGAGGTCCCGTCCTATTTTCACTGAAGTCAACAAACAGTATGTATTTTGCTGTTCGTGTTTAATGGGAACAGATATTTTGCAGGGAAATGTGGATTTGCAAAGTCTGCACTTCCTTTGGAGATAGATAGGCATCTAACAAAATGACACCTAACCTTTATTGGATTAGTGGTAACCTTTTCATCCTTTCACTAGAGAGATGGTCCCTCTGATGCCTGAATAAGAAGGAAAGCCAAGAATCCCTCCTTTATATCGCAGTCGTGACAGAAGGACCCAAATTAGGTGATGTAAAGTCTAGGTTCATCTTGCAGCATTGGGTAGGAAAGCCAAGGGGGATCTAGCTTGCACGCTAATTATGCTGTCTGTATGGCAGGCCCAGGAAATTGCCTTGGCCCCTGCAGTAACAACTGCTAGGCTAGTCTTGCTGCTAGTTTTCTGAAGATGAGGAGTGCCTTCTGCCTTCAGCCTGAACCTTCAAGCTTTATGCAGCTGACCTGCAAAACCTTTACCCCTCTAACAGGCAACCACACATAAGACCCTCGTCAGATAGGTTAAGACACTTACTCAAGGCAGTAGAGAAAATAAATAGAGTAGAGAGTAAAATCACAGAAGTTTCTAACTCCCGGATTTATGCTCGTTTCATCAGGTCCAGTTGCCACCAACAACAGCATGTATGAAACACAAAGGTGATATATACAATATTGTCTTTATGGTCTCACATTGCTCTCAAAAGCCATAACCAGATCTCCTTAAACGTACTTTCAAGTTCACTCCATAACGATTTATAGGGTTTATTTGTTTGTTTGTTTGTTTGGAAAAGAATTTGTCATCATGTCCCCTGAACAGATACAGCATGATTACACTGCTTGGAACGCCTTCAGTTTTATTGCACAGTTAGGCTGGATCTCTTAGGATTTGTAGTCTTTGTGATACCCGTACTATGAATACACTATCCATTGGATTATATTTTCCCCTGTAGCTCAAACTACAAGATAAAATTCTTTCCACCTGCTGGAGAAAAATAAATATTTTCTGTTGTAGAGAAAGAAGGGCAGTTACGTAGGTTTTGATCTTCCCTTGCATTGTGCTGTTAAAAGAACAAGCACAATAGTTTTCTTATTAAAAGAACTATTGCTTAGGTTATTGCATATCTTATGGTATGCCTTTTACCTTCAAGGAACACAAAACACTTTTCAAATTGCAGCTTGGACCTGGCAAGCTTCAGTGCCCTCACAGCGTCCCATTGACTTGAATGATGTTCCCAACACATAAAGATTTCTCCATATGGATCCACTTGCAGATCTGGCCCTAAAGGCACAATTTGTCCTTATGCCAAAAAAAATAAAAGTACTTTGAAGAAAGGAAACTTTATACATTTCAGCTCACAGTTTCCACCTGGGCTTTGTTCCTGGTGGAAGGAGAGGGGTTATGAGGTTCCAGGAGCGATGGGTGATCTAGGATCTGCAGAAGAGCCCAGCGCCAGAAGGCTATTTCTTGCTGGCCCTGCTACAAAGTCACTTTTTGAGAGGCCGTGTTGTCTTTTCTGCATACTGTTGCACGAAAATGGTGCTTCTCCTGCCTCCTGCAGCTGCTTCACCTGAAGGCATGGCATGCATGGACACACTCGTGTGCACGCTCGTGCGTGTGTGCATCATCCATGGCGGTGAAGAGGACTGTGATACTCCTCTTTCACAAGGAGATGCTGACAGTGTCGGGCAGGACAGGACCGCAGGCAAGAGTCTGTCCCCGAACCAGCAAAAACGCCTCCACAGATGACTGAGCATAACTGCCATGATGGTCCCTCAGTGGTCCTCCGCGGCACTGAGTGATGGGGACGGAGAAACTGCAGAGTCAGGACCTTCCCCACTTCCTTCCCAGAGGTATAATGCATGAGTTTCTGCTGCTCTCCAAATCCAGAAATAAATCCCATGCCCTTATAAACAGCCCTCACTGCACAACAATCTATAGAAATTCAGCCACCCTTTGACAGGGTGATTTGATAAGGAAGAATGATCCTTCATTGGTACCGTGGGAGGAATTTACCAGGCCGAACACACAGTGAAGTTTAGTTAGGATAACCAAATTAACATCCCTACTCATTAAAAAATTGCATAAGATATCTGGAGACTTCAAGGGCAAACATGTTCACTTTTGAGTGAGTTTCCAAAATGGGCCAACCACAGAGTCTGCATAAAAGCCCCAGACATTTGTTCATTGCTTTCTCTGTGTAATGGGTCATAATGTACAAATGGCAAGCATAATTTTCTGCTAAATCTTAACTTACATTGACTTACATTCTACTCCGAGTGGGAACCGGATATGTCCACCTCATGATTTTGGGATCTGAAAAGATCACCAATGTAGGAAGCCTGCTTTCAGTAAGGAAGAGTAAAATCTTACCAAACAAGTTGCAGATTAGCAACACTGGGAATATATTCTCAAATTTTGGCTCCTGAAAGTTGTTTGCAGGTGAGACATAGTGCAGCTTGTCCCCACACTAAATTTATGGTGAATTTGTAGGAACTTGGAGAATAGCTGCTTTTATATAAAATTATTTAATGACTGATTTCACACTGTTCTTCAAATGACCAATGTATAATTTTTGCATGGTAATATGGCCCCTTTGTTATTCTGCGTCGGTAATATACTCTCAGTTCTCCTATCAAAACAAGTACATGAAAAATGTATTCTTTTTAGTTAGAGAAGCCTATATGTCCAGTTAAATCCCTTGCTCAGCCTTTCTACTTGAAGCATGTGTTTGTTAATTGCTTGAGTGTTCCACATTGTCATAACTAGCTAGAAGCATCCTAGCTGAATATGCTCCATACAATCACCTCAGATCAATGCGGTGGTAGGTCTCCTTTCATCCCTAGTCCAATAACCCCCCTCCAACAACAGAGGTCCTTTGCAGACACAAGGCCCTGATTTATGTTTAATGCAGCAGTGTTTTTACTGCTTTTGGCACAAGATGTTTGAAAGAGGTGAAAAAGACACACAGGCAAAAAGTCTGTTTAGAAAACAATTCCAACATAAGCACCATATGCCTTCAAACTCATAGGTTCATTTCCAGGCAAGCCACCACAACAAGCACATCAGTTTAGGTCCCTTTTTATTTTTTTCCCCTTTAGAGAGAAGTGTGTGTTTTAGGGGTGGGTGGGGGGGTGGGCGTGTGTCATTTCCTTCCTATATGATTTTTTATTAGTTTTTTTAAACTGTTTTTCTTTCCCTCTGCTGGTTCACTGCCTTGTATCTATCTACCCCTGAGGAGCTTAAAAGCCTCAAGTAAGTATTATTAGATTTTTAAAGTGTATTTTCTGATTGTGTGTGTGTGTGCCTGTGCTGGAGGAACTCAAACCCTCACACACTAAGGAGCAGACTGGCTTAAATTTTTGTTGGTCCACTGGCTTCAGCGTGGGGATGGCATTTTGCATCAGCTAAGAACATGTCTCCACAGTGTCTCATTCATTACAGTAAAAGTGGAGACCAGGTTAATGTCACAGAGAACTTCAGTCAAATCTTCTGATATGGACATGAACTAGATTTCTCTGGACTAGAAAAAGAAACCCCACATTGCTAAAATTAGGGTAGAAGGTATAAGAGAGAAAAACAGAGCTAACTGATAAAACTCGTCTGTTGTGTTACCCCCTTGTTCTGTGTTAATGGTGACCAGGATAAAACCCTTAATAACATCATCAGCATGAGGCATTTTTGCAGAGATGTTTTTGTCAGGGCATAAAGGGGATATGGCTTTGCTGGCTACAGGAGTGTTATTACCATCTCTGCAGGAGCTGGAGAATTAACAACCCCCCAACTTAACAGATTTAAGGTAAATTTGATTTTTCCAGTAATTCAGAGTCCTGAGGTCTCTGGAACTGTACAGCACCAGGAGCACAGAAAGTCTTCCTGGTGCATCACAACACAGGGAAGGAGGTGCTTAGCTATGAGCAATAAGAGTGATCATCAGACACCTGGGAAAAAAAAAAAAAGAGAATTTAAAATTTATACAGCAACTAATGTAGTATGTGTAACTGCAGATTATCCGTTTCTCTAGCGCAAGGTGTTTGTCAGTGTTGGTTGACCAACTTGCTGAAGAGCTGAAGAGCTATTTGGCACTTAAATAATTCAATGAATAATATACCATGCTGTCTGACCATTTCCATTTTCTGGTCAAACTGTATGTATGGAACATTGTACTCATGGAGTACTTTTTGCACAGCGCCTCAATAAATGATCTGAACATAATTTTTGAAGTTTCTTGGCCTGTCTCACTACGGCTGGAGGGCTGCAGAGCTCTTGACGTGTCAATGTTCTCACTGCAGTGGCATCCTAGCGTGGAGGAATACCCACCTCTGGGAACACGTGGAGCCACGGTAAGCCTGCTGCTTTCCCTTCTGGGGAAGGAAACAAAGTTTTCATTAGGACTGAATTGGTCTGTAATGTGGAGAGACTCCTGTATTCTCCCTGCCTTGGTTTGTATTTGGAAAGCATCACACTTCTCCTGGTTCTTATTATAGGAGATGCTCTTTCTTTTGTTTCAAAATAAATGATGAAAAAACAGGAAAATTCAAAAGAACCTAGGATGAGGGGGAAGAGAAAGGTGTGATTTTCCTTTTCCTAATGACAGCCTATTGGAAACCTCAAAAGCCCATGCCAGTGGCACCATCTGCCCAAAGATCCCAAAGCATTTTACAAACATCAGCAGACCCACCTGCCACAGATGGCTGTGAGCGAGAATCATGAACCAGGAGTTGCCTCAGGATTAACAAAGTGTTGGAGGTTAATTGGCACATTGACGTCCCAGGTCTCCACACCAAGAAAATGGCCGGGTGGGGAGCAGAGCCTGGAGGAATTTCCTGCACGAAGCGTGTCGGCCCCCTCAGACTGCCTCCTCCAGGGTCCTGCCTGATGGCACACCGAAGAAAGAGCAAAACCAGGTCTGTTGAAAACGAGATTTTCTTTTGCATAAAAGACAGTGATCTTTTTGTGCAGTCTCTCTTTTCCTTTCAGTGCGACAGAGATGTCAACCCAGGGAAAAACAAGACAAGACAATCCCGGGAGATGTCACTTCCACCCGTGTGTGGTGGTTGTGCCAGAGTACTGTGCTGCACTGGCAACTGAAAGGGGAAAATGTTTGTAATAAAAACAATATGATACCAAAAGAGAGAGGAGGGGAGCAAGAGAGAATTTCTGGAATGAAGGGAATTAGCTGGGGTCAGGGTACAGGAGCACAGATGGATAGGTGGAGAGATATAAAGAAACCCAGCTGGGCAAGACATCTTTTCTGCGCTTTTTTTGGTTGTTGTTGTTGTTTTATTTTGTTTTTTTATCTTTCTCTGCTTGTCTAGAAACTGAAGACAGGCAACCCAGGTTTGGAATTTCCCACGAAACAATACAGAAGTCAAGATGCAGATGCAAACAATACTGCTGGTGAAAAAATAAATTTTCCCATCTCTGGACTCTGTGTCCGTCCTGGGTTTTGCAGCCTCTGCCCTCTCCTTGCCCAATCTGCCTTTCAGTCTGTGTCTGGACAATATTTCGTGTGGGTTCATGCAATCCTGTCAGCGCACTTTTTTTTTTTTTTTTAATATCAGAGTGGCAATCAGGTGCCTGCCCCACTGACCACAAACTCATATATCCTCCCTCCTCCTTCTCCTCCTTCTTTTTTCCTTGTCAATTAAAAACAGTAAAATCTAAGACCAAACAAATCAATGTTTACGGATTTGTAATAAGTTTCTTTCTACTTATTTATTTATTTCCTCTTTAGTCACTAAAGAAGCAGCAGCAACTTGCGAGGAGCAGTTGTTGCCAGAGGGTGAATCATAGCTATATTGATTTGATTATGTAAAAGCTCAGAGGAACCTAAAGCCAGATACAGAAATATCTCATAGTCTAAACCCTGTGGGACACACACTAGTAAAAAAGCAATCTTTATATTGTTCCTGATAAAAGCATCATTAGTTTCCTTGCAGTGAAACCATTTCTCTGCTGATACAGTATATGGTTTCCCTTTTCTCTAGAATCCACTCAGACATAATTAACACTCAGTTACCAGACTTTGGCCTCCCTCCGGAGCACGTTTCGTGGTCGGGGAGCGCGGCGGGGCGGCGGGAGCGCCTCTGCCCGGGCGCTGGGGCCGCGGCGCCCGCTCGACGCGGGTCGCTGCTGCCGGCTGGGCGGAGGGTGGGAAGGGCTGGGGCCACAGGGGTTGAGCTAAAACGCTATGGAGAATGAGGACTACACAGCTTTATTTATGCTTTTGTTTCCCTGCCACACGACTAATATCGGGACAGACTGAGACCGGCATAAGCAAACTCATTAACCTCAGGCAGAGAAAGTCTGTACGCTCACCGGTCTGATTTCTCCGTGTATACTGAAGGGAAACATGATCCCACCATTCAGAAACCCATCCTGCTTGGATATGACTCCACAATAAAGAAGAGGTGTATTGTGAGTGAATTTGCTTCGCTCACCTTTGGTTCCTTTCTTTTTTTTTCAACTTCAGTCTTCTTTTGGCCCAGTCAAAGGAAAGTGTCAATGAACTTTAACATCCCTGGTTTGTATCTGCACCTGGGACTCTGCTGTGAGATAATGTGAAGTGTTACCATGGTACTTGAAGTGATACCAGACAGACACGGCACAGCTATACTACTTGCTAATATACTAAGTGCTTCAGAGAGGAAAACTTATGTAGGTGAGCAGAGGGAAAGGAAAGAAAGAGTCATTTCAATCCTTGCGCCTGTCTTCTCTTCAAATCAATGTGAAGACTCCTCAAGGAAACTTTGAGACATCTGGGAGTTTTGCTGACAACTCTGAAGGATTCATACACACACAACCTGAAACAATTGCCAGAAAACTGTAAATATCTGAACGCGATGATTTTGGAGGGTTGTTTTACCCAGTTGCAAAAGCCTTTAACCTTATTGCAGCGTCACTAACATGCAAATGGTTTCCATCTCATCCTCCTAAACTGTCCAACAACTGGGATTACTCTTAACCAGAAAATTATTATTTTTTCTATCAGTCTCCAATTTGTTCTCCTTCTCAGAGCTGCTCCGTTGGCCACAATCCTGGCTGGCATGCCCCAGGAACTCTTCAGAAATTGCCACATAGCTGCATGCAGACTAAAACATGACGTTTAGGAGGCTTGTAAAATCAAGCCTCCTGAGCAACTGAATTGCATAGCCTATGTTTAAGAGGAAAGGCTGTTCATATAAATAACTTATTCACCCTACCATTTGCAGTGATTTTTTCATTACGAACACAGGAATAACTCCAGTGGTTTGCAGTCTCCTTTTCATCTGCTTCTGCAGCACCCACAGAAGTAGGTATGGGACAGTACAGCCCAACCAGTGCAGAAAAGCAACCTGAAAGCAACCTGACTGCCTGATAAACCTGTCTAAAAAGGCCTGTTACTCATGGGTCAAATCTGTCTCACATTGCTATGCAGTGAGGAATCCCAAAGAGTTCTAGGTGCCTTTAGTCCCACAGAAATCACAAAATCCTGTCCTCAGCAGCGGATGCTGAGCATGCTGCACATGTACCAAAGCTGGACCTGGACTGAAGTCCAGCAATGGTGAGGATACGTCTCATGAAGACAGAACTTTCAGTACTGAAGAACTGAGCAATTAGCCTATCTTTTACCATTATTTTAAGCTTTTGAGCAAATACAAGCACATTACGGTGCAGTATTTTCACTCTGAATTCTGAAAACACTTATGCAGTTGAACCCTATGAATTAGGAACCTTCCCACATTCATCTGTGCTCTTTATTGGTTTTAACGGTAACTTAAATGAGGATTCAGCCTTTTCTATGACCTTTGCAATTTGAGCGAGATGCTAGCATGGTCTAGAGCATCACAGGCCTGTCCAAACCATGAGTGGATATCTTTCCCTTCAGTTCTCTCAGCATGCGAAGTAGATGGACCTGACCTCAACCTGGGTCGAAAAGAGCTCTTAACTTTTGGTGGGTGGGATTCACCCGTGTGCTCAAAGGACCCTCATCCCTGGGCCCGTGCTGTCTGAAGCCCACCTAAAAGCGTGAACCAAGGACACCCGATATGTTGAGAAACCAAGCAAGTGCCACGGATGGGAGCAAAAGAAAGAAATGTTTTTAAGCAAATGTTGCAGTTTTGGAGTAGGTGACATACAATTTTGTTTTTAATAGAAATACAGATGGAAATACTCCTTAATTAAAATAGTTTTAATTAGAATTCACTTCCATAAATTATAAGGCACAGAAGCCAGATTCCACCTTAATTTATCCGAATATATCGATTTTTCTGTTTTGGAGAATATTTGTGCTACCCATTCACTGGAATTAAGTTATTCAGACAGTCTTTTTCTCCGTAATGATCTGCAGCTTTTTCTTTATATGAGTCAGGCATAAATGAGACAGTCAAAGAAAACCTAGGGCCAAAACTGTCAACACCAGTGGGATTACATGACTGCTAAACTTGAGCCCTCACTCTGCTAAATCTTAGCAACTAAGAATGTGACTACATGCAGACAGTTAAGTTTATACAACAAACGCTCCCTTTTTTTTTGATACCGTATATTCGTCAAAAAAACCCTCCTTTCAGAAAAGGTGTTCTCACACTGAAAAATGTTCAGTTCATTGGCTTATTCTCTGTAAGAATTAATAAAGCTCTGAAAAGCTGCTATGTGCAACAGCTTTAATAGCTCTGTCCGGCTGCTTCCCAGTCTCTACCCCTTAAAAACAAAACAAACTCTAACTATAAATTAAGGCCACTGAAATGAGGGCTAGTCGCACATCACAGAGAATGATTTTATGGATGAAACTTGGGCTTGCTAATTTCTAGAATAAATTATTGTATTTTACTAGATGCAGTCCCATTTACATACTTTCGGTTACAAAGATTTAAAAACACAATCAAAAACCCCTTTACAGGCTGATTTTGATACATTTAATTTTTTTCCAGGCAACTCTAAGTATAAAACATTTAGCTGACAATGTGCCAGGAAATCCCTTTCATTAAAATAAACACTAATATACACGTTGTGAAGTTATCTCACTTATAGTATCAATGATCTTTAATAGAGTTGTTTTATTACCAGAATAACATTTCTGCCTGACAAGTCTGGAGTCAATATTTAACAGATTTAGGTCAGATTTAGCAATAGGATTTTGCAAAAAACCTGGCACGACTAAACTCTGACTGCAAACTCATAAAGTAGGCTTACAGATTATAAAATGAGCATTTTCATAAATATGCATGTCTCATAAATATTTGAGAAAAAAATGAAATGAGATCCAATATCTAAATGATTGTCTAATTAATAATTCTTTTGATAGGGCAGTCTTGAATACATATTAAATACATGTGAGAAGAAAGAGAGAAAAAGAGGAATAGAGAGAGAGAAAGAGAAAGAAAGAAAAGAGACAAAGAAATAAAGTGAGAGAAAGTGAAAAAGTGGGAAAGTGGAAAAAGTGAGAAAGTGAGAGACAAAAAAGGAAGGAAGGAAGGAAGGAAGGAAGGAAAAATTAGAGGGAGGGAAGGAGAGTAGGAGGGAGGGATAGACAGAGGAAGGAAGCAAAGAAGAAAAGAAGGAAAGAAAGAAGGAATTTTTTTCCTTGCGAAAGAGTAGCAAGACTTATGAAATCATACTTACCCATTATAAGGTTTGAAAATCAGTCAGGATGACCCTTTATTTTCATCAATATTATACTAAAACCCTCTCATGTGCAGCCTGTTGCACATGAAGGATTGCTGTTTGATTCCCAGCACAGTTGGGGTCCAGGGCTTCAGACAGCAGGGCTGCATGAATTTGAGAGCACTTTTTACTTGAGGAAGTGAAAACCCTGAGGAAGAGAAGGTTGGAGGAGCATGCTGATCACGGCCCGTTTTGATGGACAGTACTGAGGTTCAGCTTTGACTGGGAATCCTACAGCTGGTTGCTCCAGCTGTACAGGTCAACCTGAGTTACACTGGTCAAACACTATAAAAAGTGATTCACAAATGATTTCACAAAAGCATGTGACAAGTTCACTCTGCTGTTAATTCTGGAGTTCTATTTTCTGTAGTTTGCAACTATTTTGATGACTAGTCTGCTTACAAAAAGTTGCGAAATCCCTAAGTCTTCACTAGTTCTCATATGGATAATCATTCCCTTGAGAATTTGAGATATTTGTTCATTATTTGCCGCAGGTTGTGGTCCCTCTGGAAAGGTTTTTGTCAACTCCAAGGAGAGCAGACGTAACGACGTCCAATCAGTACACGCAGAGAGTGTTTTAAGAAGTTAGTCGTCTGATCGGGCACCCCAGCAGAGCTAAGGAGCGCTAAAGGGAAGAGAGAAGCAAACTTGTGCCTCCCTTGCAGCTGTGGCCGGCACCCAGCAGCTGCACTGAGCATGTTTCAGACCCAGGTATAAAGTGAGTAATGCTGTAATTCTACCTCTGTCTTGGCTGGCACAGTAAGCCAGCAATATACCTGCAGAAAGCCTGGCAAAAATTGCTTTTCCTTGGAGCAAGGGGCAAAGCTGTGAGTCATAAACTAGCAGTCTGGCCCCATTCCTTGAATCGAAGCAAGATCTTCATAGTCCTTAGCCTCACACCCATCGTTCCCGTATCTAGGAAATTGCACCAGAAATGCAAAATCCATAAAATCAATGGAGAAGCAGGTTTGTATAAGTCTGAGTCATCTTTCTAAGCATGTGATTTTCAACTAAGCTGAACAACTTTTGTTGACGTTCATGAGTACTGCTATTTATGAAGTTACTGTACTTGTTCACCCATGCGATTACTGACTACAAGAAATTTCTGTCTTTTCCACATACCATATAACCTTCTTCATCTGTTCCCTGGTGGAAAAAAAATCTGTAGTTTTACTTAGAACCACTCAAGGATTACAGCTTCTGTTGCATTTTTCAAAATAGTTAAGAGAATGGGTTTCCTTCCAAAGGAGTGGCTTTAAAGATTCAAGAAACGATATTAACTCTCTGTTCCACATACAGAACAACATGCCCAGCAAAATGCAGCCAAGGTGCATTAAAAATAAACAAGAGATAAGAGAGGAATTCAGCTATTACTGTTTCAGGGGATTGTAGTTAAGAAGTGCAGAAAAAGAACTACTACCTTTATGAGTGATGAAAAAATAAAAGCTTTGCAAGTTGCTGAGGGTAGCAAACTTTATCAGTCAGCCTCTACACACAGAAACACAGGATGTGTGTGAGCTCCATCAAGGTGGCCGAGCACTTGCCAGTTACAAGACCCCGGCTAACATCTCTTCTTTGTTATGAAATACGAATCTGGCTTTTCAAGTTACAACACGGAAAATTATTTCTGTGAATTGTGTTAAGTGCAAGGATCACATCTGCTCACCCTCCAAGGTGTTTGCACATGCAGTGTTAACATTTTGCTCAGAAATGGTTTGCACTATAAAATAAAATGGCCAGATTTTGTGAACATCAATGTGTATTTGCATAATTTGAGAGGTGCCAAGTTGGAGCACAGTTTTGATTATTTGGCTTGTGTGTCTAACTATTGCATTTCTAATGCTCTTACAGCAGCACGGAGACATTATTTTTCCAGATGGAACTGGAAAAACGTTTGGGCTCCATGGCCTTCCTTCTTCTAACCGGAAGACAAAAACCTAGCTTTGTTGTGTTCTTACGTAAGCAGGAGTAGAAAAATTGACTATCCTATCCTATCACTATTTCTAGTAAGAAATTGGCAGATACTCAGCACTTAGACGTTACAGTGAAGTGTATTCTGCAGATGTTTAGACATATCATTTACATATTAACAAAAATTAAGAAATACTGGAAGCAACTCCAGATGTGTTTTGAGGCTTTGGGATTACAAGTATTTGATGAAAAAAACAAAGATATAGAACGCACGACTGGGAGACAGGCAGCACTGCTAAAGAAACTACCACAATGCTAAAACACTGAGAAAGATAAGGCACTTGCTTCAGGAGGAGACAGGAAAGACAAGAAGCTTATACTAAGAAAACTTAGTGGAAGGATGGATTAAATAGTAGCTTCCCTTCAGTCACTCCATCTGCTCCATCCACCGAAAAGAAAATTTGGATATCAAAATAAACAAAATGCTAGCTTTCTCAGTGTAACGTTGCCATTAACTTCTGTGGAGAAGAGACTTCACCCATTTATGGAAATGTAAATTTTTTATGGCTTCTGTACAAAAAATCTGTGTACAAAAAATCTGTGTAGGACTTGTGCAATACCATAATGAAGTGCATTGCTCTTGGCAATGAAAAAAGCAATGTCTTCGAAGCATCTGCCACTTTTGCAGTGGAAGTAAGTAATAGGAGCTCATATTACCGTTGATAACTAGTACCAAGTGGAGGGATAAATGTTAAGGGGATCCCTGAGCTTCTTTTCTCCACTAACATTTCTCAATAAGGAGAAGATAGACTATAAGCAAATGGTGTATGAAATGGTGTCAGAAGACTTTCAAATCAGCCTGTGAACTCCTTATGGCAATTGCTTGGTGTTCCCCACAGGGGCCTTGGCCAGAAAGGCTGGGGCCAAACATAGGATATTTGTGGCAAGTAAACGTGAAATTGGTGTTGAGCACTTGAGCAACATGAGTCCATTCAATTGACCATTATCACATTAGAGAGAAGTAAAGGCCTCCACTTAAAAAACACCCCAAGAGCTGTTGCTGCCACTTCCCAGTAGTGTCACTGCGGAGGTCCAATAGGACCGTGCACGGGGTCTGAAGTACCTGCCAGAGCAGTACTACACAGTTTGGGGCTGCAGAGTTGCTCAGCCATTCCGGTTGTGCGGATAAATTGAAGACCTGTTGTAAGTCAACATCTTTAACTACTATAAAATCCACATAAAAGGTTAATAAAAATGCAGAGAAAACGGGAAAAGGACAATTTACCATATACAAGTGTGTGGCTTACTATCACAGATTGGATGCCGGGTCTGTCCCTCCCTGCTGCACGAGAAGAAAGGTGAAGCTGATGAAAGATCAAGCTCATTAAAAAATGCTAGATGTTCAAAGAATGAGCAAATATTTGTTAGAATTTTTTACTTGCCTACTGACAAGTAAAAAGGGAAGGCTAAGCTACTTTGTACAAGCAAGGTCCCCACCCTGCACCCTTTTCTGATCAGCTTCTGTTTTTATACGGGTTTCATTATTACATGCCCTTGAAAACTCTGAGTCTGGGGAGCTGCAGACGGCATACAATATTACTTAATAACACCTGAATGGTATATTAGTATATCGATCTACCACATGTGGCATTTGTACAGCCTGGTGATCAGCTTAAAGCAAAAGCAGCCAGGATTCCTGTTCCAAATTCTGATGCCCGCTTGCTAGGGGACGTAAAGCCAACTCCTTCCTTATCTGTGGTAGGGGTGAACTTAAAAGACTTACTTGACTCAGACAGTTTTCAAGCAGTTTAAAGCACTGTAGCGATTACCAGGCAAAAATCTTCAGTACTTTCTAATCTTAGTAGGTATTCAGATAGCTCCCAAAGCTGTACTACGAGAGTGTCTAAAATGCATACATGTTACTTTAGGTATTCTGATAATACCTATAAATAATACCTATAAATATAATATATGCAAGCCAAAAGAAAAGGAAAATCCTAAAACAAAGTAAAAAAAAAAATATACATAAAAAAAATAGAAAAACACAGGAAGAAATTCAAGCTAAATGAAAATTAACGTTAAATGTTTGCACTCTGCAGTATATCGTGTTCACACAACCAATTAAAAGAAATGCCATCTCGTTTGGAAAATATCTATTGATTTCCCAGTTCATCAGATCAGCTTGATGTGTCCGGCAATGGCTCCTATGACATCATCAATATTTTTCTATTTAGAATAATGACTTATTTTATATGCCAAGAGCTATAAAAAAGACTATATTCATATATTTCTAAGGACATCAGCTTAAAAACCGTGCCAATTTCCCCCCTTAACATACAGCATTTGTTATCTACCTTTAAAAAAAAAATTTGGATCTTGCCATGAGATTCATTTATGGGACTCAGTAAATTTGTTTAGTTTATAAACTGACCACTAAATCATGTTTCCCCTATTAGATGCTGTCGCTTTGGCCTGCATTTGGGGTCCAAATTACACACATTTTTCTTCTAGAGTATGCAGAATATATTTCAGAGAAATCCTCGGAACCCAGCTTTCTCCCCCTCCTTTTTTCTTCTTTTGCAGCCTTCTGTATCTTTTAACCGTCTGGATTCCAACTGCTACATATTATCTCTAAATCTTTCTGCAGAGTCAAAAAGGCATCCATTTAGCTAGATGTTTATTCTGTTCATTTTACTCATGTATGTTTTTCAGGCTACACTTACAGCTGAATCGCAGCCCAGTTTCTAGCAAAGGAAAGAAATATTTATAAGCCCTGGACGTAGATGTGCCCTTAATCAGAACTCCCTATAGGACCAGTTGGAACAGAAAAAATCAAGGAAGATCTGAGCCAGGAACCAGCAAAGAAACGGTTTTGACATCTGACCCCATGTAATTCTTTCTTCTAAGATTCCCATTTTGGGAATAGGGGAGGCAGGAGAAATTCCTGGTCTGTCCCCCTTCTTCCCAGACTCCTCCACATAGCGGGCACCCAAACTCCACTGAGTCAACATTTCACCATGGTCTGCGATATGGGGCAGTTTGGAGACCTTCGAAAACTCCTTGCACTTGTAAATGCAGCAGTTTGTGATATGCTGCTACTTTGTGGTGTTCCTAGTTTGCTCGACTTCTGTGCAATTCTGTCTGCTTCAAGGACGTGGCCCTCGAGGCACAGCGCCCAGCAGATGAAGCAGAGCATTTCTGTCCTTGCAGGAGGTGTCAGGGTTGAGCACCACAGAGCTTGCTCCCCTCCACTAGCAATGCCTTCACCTGCTCAAAGCCTGAACCTGGGCTGATTACGGCACTTCGAATAAACAAAACAAAACACATGGCCCTCAAACCATTAATTTATCGTACCACTTCAGTAGCTCCTGGAATGTGGTTTGCTGACCTCTGGTGGTTATCAAAGCTACAAGAGATGGCTTGCCGGTCAGACATGGAAAGTTAAAAAATAAAATTTATGAACTCTTAAGGCCTGTGCAGCCACATCGTTAATCAGTGGGAAAAGCTGAAGACTTAAATCCAAAATTTCAGGAGCAACTGTCGCATGCTACAGGCAGGTTAGATTGCAAAGCTCTTTCCTGTATGGCTTTAGCTCCGTATCATTTCACTCTGCAAACAGATCTGAACTAAATGAGGAAGCCGAGTCACAGCTTCTGTTTGGTGGGACGTATCCTCCCCGCCTCCTGCCTGGTGCAGCTGGGGCAAACTGATTACTTGTACCCTTATACAGTGTGGTGTCCCTAAGGAGGGGACATGGGGCACTGAGTGTGCAATGCCTTGGCGGCATGAAGGCTACAGACAAGTGGCGTCCTCCCCATGGTTAAAGAGCAGATATGATGTCCCAGGACAACTGTGAATGAGACTCAATGTCATCTATACAGTTTAGGCCTAAACCCTTGGTCTGGACCTATCTCTGAAGGTGGATCCAAGACAAAGCCATGAGTCAGTAGTGGAGCGAGCAATGCTGGGAGGACCAGGACCACAGACCCATGGCACCGTGCTGCCTGCCTGGCTGTGTCTGACAGCTCTCACTGTCCCACAGGGGCCAGCAAGGCCCTAGGTGGCCCAGGGCTTGCATTAAACACCTACTTCATGCTGAGAATAAAAGAAAAGGCAAGCTTTCCGTCTCAGAAATTATTGAAGTCTGTTATGAGTCATGTTTGTCCTTGGTTATATTCCTTCCAAGGAATTGTTTTCTTCTGCCCATGGAAATGTATGCTAAATATAAACACAGCTTTCTCAGTGACATTTGACCAGTTTAATGACTATACCATCTTCAAGGACAATTTCTGTTGTTAGGTACTGAATCCAGATACTTCCTATTTGCTTTTTTCTGACAGAATAGTGGCTAAAACAGAATATTACCTATTTGAGCCTGAAATAATTTCTAGTTACATGACTGCCTGGAATTTTCCATTTAATAAGTGACAAACTTTCTCTCTCTTTGCTTGTTACCAGTCAACATGTGTTACCCTATTCAGTACTATATGGTTATCTGTTTTTCTAACCTTGTCACTGATTCCAGAGCTCTCTAACTGCTAGCACTGGTCCTCATGATTTGTTGAAGCTACATTCAACTTGCTGAGAGAAAGGATACCAAAAGGGGCTCAAATAAGCAATGGGATAGTGTTCTTTTCCAGAGAAAAGTATCCTTTTAAGACTAATCTGCTGTGCAAACTTCTTCAGGCAGCTATTCCCAGCCCAGTCCTGACTTTTTATCAGGGATTAGCAGGGACAGACTTCCGCCTTAGAAAGTCAGGTGAGAGATGGCCAAGAGCATGTCTGGTTAGCACGTTTTTGGGAAATGAAAAATCACATCCACGCTAACATCCATGCTACAAATGAGACTGAACAATGTTAAAACAATGTAAAAAACGTTGAGTGAATATGGCTCTAGGGTGACTGCCTGGGTTTCTTTTAAAGTATTCTTTTCAACTGAGTTCGTAAGGGATCAATAAAATACCACCCTTACAAATGACTCTCGGGACAAACAATCATTGCAAACAGTTACTCTTGTGTAAGCAGGTGTAGGCTGCCGTTTTGAGTACCTGCGTGGTGAAACAATAGTTCATTTCTTTATTAAGGGCTAAAATTTGTCCTCTGATATGCGTGAATGGCTCCCATTGAAGTAAATGAAAATGTCAATTAATTATTTAGCTTAGTTGCAGGGGTATAACTAGAGCGGTAATGAGATGAAATTAAGAGAAGAAAAATTTGAATTGACTATCAGAAGAAAAACCCAGGCAGTGAGTTTATTTATAGTACTGAAGCACACGCGTGATTTTAAACATGTGGTTGGCGCTGCTTTTTTTTCTTAAAGGCCTCATAGATACGTTTCTGTTCTTAAGCTGGGTCTGCTCTATTCTTTGCCCACTATCATAAACTTTAGAATGTGGAATCGTTTCTCAAGGGAAAAGAGCACTTGGGAACATTGAAATTAGATTGGAGAAACATCAGGAAATACAGCACAGAAATCAATTCCACATTAACAGGAAGATACAGTGGTAGATCTTTATCATCTCTGCATTCCACGTAGGGTTTATAATTTGGGTCTCATAGCTTACTTCCAGTTGCAGGATATGGAGGTCTGAGGACATAAAAGGAAGCATTTGCAGTTAGCTTTATTACCCATTTAGGCCAGGAATATGTCACCATGAAGATCAGTACTCCTGCTCCTTACCACAACCAGCAATCTCCTGTGTGGAAATGCACTGAGCCTATGAAACATTGCTTGCTGTACTCCCTGTCTCACTGAGCACTTAGGACAAGTAGGACGGTTAAGCCGAGGCAGGTTTATTGTAGAAGCTGGCATACCCCTCACACACAGGACACACAGCATTTGCTACGAGGAATGGCAAAGGCTGGTGCTGAATGAAGGCGGCTGTGTGTGTTTCCAAGCTCTGTGCATGGACAAAGGCTGGCATTGCTGTTCCTGCTGGTAGCAGCTGGAGTGAGGCCACAGGCCCACTGATCACTTGGATCATCCTGTGATATTTGAATCCGGGGCAAGATACACAGACAAACAATGCACTAACACACAGAGTAATTAATCCTGCTACTCAGTGACTGAATTCTGCAAATTTTGCAGTTGGCTTCTTCAAGATAGGAAAAGAAAGTACTGTACTTTGGCAACCTGTGAGCCTAGTATACCAGTGATTGTTAACATTAGCTTCAACAGTGAAACATTAACAGTCAAACATTATCTTTAGCTTAGAATAAAACTCCAAATCATATGGCCTTTGTATAACAAAGGTAAAAATCACAGATGCAGAGGGTAATATGTGAACCATACAGTGTTCAAAATTGTTCAGCAAATGCATTGGCACATGCATATTGTAAACCACAGCAGCAGAAATGATGGCAAAGCCTTTATGTTATCTGATAACACCACTCTTTGAAGCACTGCTGGCAGACTCCCTCTCTCTCTACATCATGTCACATAGGACAAGGAATGGGACAGGGCCTCTGTGCTTCTCAATTCATAGACATACCATACAATACAACAAGCCAGCTTTATAAAGGCGTGCTGAATGAGTCTCTGTGCCTGCAAGGGAAATTTAATTGGATTTCTTTATAGGTTGCAACAATCCAATGAAAAATTATGTAAGAATAGCATGATTCAATTTCAGTATGCACATGAATAATAATATTTTTTAAAAGAGAGAATTCTTCATATACACACAGAAAAAAAGGGCAAAGATGAAAACAACCTAAAACAGCAATTTTCAGCCCAAATATAGACTGCGTGGCCTAACTTTGTTCACAAGATCATGGACATTGTGTGTGTCATTGTCCCAACTCAGTATATAAATGTGCAAATTACAAGCCATTTGATGTGAATATATAGGCTTTCACAGCTTCTGGGCTTGAGTTTTTGGAAGAATAATGTTGTCTTTCATTTTGTCCCCATACTCAGAATCAAAGCGACTGAGAAAAGAAAAGAAAATATTACTTCATTCAGCTATCAGATACACATCAATGAATAATGGCAGGCTCAAGTACTACAGGTTTCAGTTGCTTGTATACAGCTTACAAATTTCTGTGCCTTTCTTCATACTTTACATACATCTTCATATTAAGTAACAGCCAGATAAAATAAAGACAATCTCTGACTTTTTTAAGGAAATGTGCAAGGTGCTTGCAAGTGTGCACATGTGTGTGTACACACAGCATGAATGTCCATTGATCAAGCCCAAATATTTGGTGAAAAGTGGCACCTAACTTGACAGCTACCTCTTACTTGCTGCTACCGTCAGGTATGGCAGGCTGTAAATCCTGTCACAATTTCAACTAAAGTCATAAGGAAAGCTTTTGTTGTAGTTAATGTGAAAACGAAGAATGTAACTCATGCTGTAATATCTGTGTTGCTTAATTTTACGTTAAATCTTATCCCACTTATCTTATGATTTTAGTTTTCAGTATACCACAAAATTTTGGACTGGGAGCATAAAAGCATAACATTCTGAGGGGTTTTAGCATATAAGTAGGGGTCAAATGAGGCTTCTGGCACCCAAAAAAGAACACAAAGAAGTTTGAGAATGTAGAATAAACATATTAGTTTTATGCTTCTGCTGAAATTATCAGCAATGAAAAAGAGATCAATATTGATATTAAAGATTTATCATTAGTTTTAAAGAGAAGGCTGTGTCTTAAGCATGCCATACCTCTTGTTTTAAAAATAATAGCTCAAAAGGTAATCACTTTGGAACAATATATAACATATAATGAGCACAATTTTGCAGAAAAGGTAAATTTTGTGATCAAGTACATGACAGTAACTCTGCAAAATACAAAGCCCTACCAGCACTACAGCAGAGCTCCAGCTGTGCTATAGGTGACATAAAGAACTCTCTTTTTCACACTCATTATTTTAAAATTGCTTCTTTAAGTTTTCTTTAAAGGTTTTTAGTTGATATTTGAAGGAGGGTTTTCTCAGACAGCCTGCCCCTATCTTCTCAAGTATGGAGATAGTCTTGAGGATGACCATCTAGTTCCTCTAGTGGGTTTTAACAGCAGATTTGAGGGTTCGGACCACTGAGATGCCTAAAATAAGCCTCATATGTTTAACATTTTCCCACCTACTATTTAATGTTGGTAAACATCCCTGCTTTGGAAAAACAATACGAAAACTTGTATTCCTAAAAGGACTGAGCTTTAAAAAAAAACCCATGAGCCTGAGTCACAGACCAAATGGATTTCACCATCCAGGCACTGGCCAAGCAGTTTCCAGGTTTCCAGGCTGGTGGCTCAGCTGGTGAACACAACTTGCACCTGCTGGGGGTCACTGGGCATTTGGCATTAGCAAGTCCTTGGAAATAAAAAAGGAAGGTGTATTGTTACAATCAAAGGGGTGATTTCTTAATTAAATTGGGGTGGGGAGGGCAGAATCTAACCGCAGTACGAAACAGACCTCAGAGGAGGCTTGAACTGTTTCCCCAAAGAAAATGAATGACGTGTAGGGGAAATGAGATGGGGGAAGATATAGGGAAAGAAGACTATTGAGATTTGGCAAGAGAAGTAAATGACTGTGTGGATGAAAAGGGAGGAGGGAGAAAGTAGGGGCATAGGTTCACGGAAAGGATGATCATTAAGAGGCCTGAGAGTAAAAAGATAGCTGTGAGGATGACATGGCGAAAGGTGGTAGGGTGAATAATGGGGACTTAATGGACTGGTTGTCCAGCGGGGACAGAGGTCACTCAGCTGCGTGTGCCAAGTCTTCTCAGGACTGAGAAAAAAGGAAACACTGAGCTCTCCAAGAGGTGGCAAACCTTCTCCTCCCGTCTCCTGCTTGCTCTGAACCAGAAGCACCATGAGTCTTGTCCCATGCAAACTCTTTGGAAGCTCTGGTCCTTTAAGCAGGAAACTGTCTGAGGCCAAAGTTTCACAGTACAGGGTTTTTGGCAGCAATGCCAACTCGAAATATTCCTGCCACTCTTGGCTGTTGGTCACTTCTCCTGTGGTTTTTACTACCACTGGTGAAAAGGATCATATTCTGAAGCCATTTCACAGGCCTGATCCAGGATTGAAAATAACCCTGCAAAGCAAAGGAATATTCTTAACCTGGATCCGTTCTCTGATGTTTCCTGCTGTGAAATAACTGCTCTGGTCCCTGTGTGAGGTGTCATCTGGGCATACCCTCCCCCTCCGTGTGAGAAGAGCCATGCCGGAGACATGCACCATTTAAACAGTGATGGGAGTGAGGCCAATAATAGAGAGCAGATGCACTTCATGAAAATCACAGGCACTCAGATTTGGTAGGAAGGAGGGGAGGGGAGGCGAGGAGGACCCCCACTGGCACAAATAAAGCAGTTCTCAGAGCAGTTACCTGATGGTATTCCCATTCACCCAAGAAATTCAAACAGGGATGGACAAGCGTCTTCACAACTCCCTGAAATCCCTTTGCTGTATAAAAGGCATTTACTTCTAACTGCTCTAAAATTCATTGGCTTTCTTGAACTACTTTTAAATATGATATGTTTCATGGCACATGGGGTTTAATTTGGGAATCAAGATTTCAGGTGACCAAAAGCTCCTGAGGTGCCCATATTTCAAGACTGACTTTTTCCTGATAGAAGACGGGATACACCCAGGGAGTAAAATCCTGGCTGTACTAGAAAGCAGAGGTTCTCAATTACCTTGTTGCTCACTTAGTACATGGGAACCACCGCTTCAGTAAGAGACGAGCACAGTATTTAAAAAGTATGGAGGGGAGAGGCAATCTGAGCACCTAACTTTGTCCTTTGCATAGGTACTGCTATTTGTGGAGGTCCCTGATTCACAGCCTGTTTTTCATTTTGCCTCTATGGGTAAAAGGTTCTTGGGTGGGTTTGAGTGTAACCTACACTTAATAGAAAAAAATAGAAGTAAATAGCCATAATGAAGAGCATTCCTTCCTCTGACCAGCAGTATAATGGCCAGAGACGAGAAGAAGAGGCCAGAACATGGAGAAGAGGCTACCTGAGCACACTAGCTCCAGGGGTTCTGGCCATGGAGGACTAGGAAGTCTGGGTGGGAGACTGTCACACAGGCTGTAGCAGGACCTCCTTCCGTGTAAAGTTCAGGCTTGCTCTTAGGACATGTATGATTCTCCATGGGTACCCCACCAAAGAGCTCTGGACATGTATTAGTGATTTTTCATGGGTTTAACATCATCATAACCACATCTGTATTTTGCACATGCCCATGATCTCTCACCTCAGTCAAGTTGGAAACTTCACTCTACAAGTATTTAGGTCCCTGTTAGGCTAAGGAAGGAGGCGGAACTTTAAAATCAGTCAATTAATCATCAAAATAATTTTACACAACAGTCCAACATTCTCTGCGGGAATGTTTGGCAAATTTGGGGATTTTCTGTTGCTGTTCTTTTTTCTGTTTATGGAATTAAATCCTCTATCAAAAAAGGTTTTCATAAATAAACAGGTTGGTTTGCACATTTTCCTTTATACTTTTTGAAACACTATATAGTTTCCTATTATACACATTACCACATTTTTGAGAAAAATTGTTATTGTTTGGAAAAGTTAGCTCATTTTTTTTCGTATTGACCTAGATGCAAGATAAGTTATAGTAGTAAAAGCAGATAAAGGACAGATACCCTTTAAAGCCTGTTCCTGCTCCACTGACATGAATGAAAATTTTGCCATGGAAATTGATGAGTCAACCTTATGAATTTCAGGGCTTTCTAGATTGCAAATCTAAACACTTTTGACTTTTAATTTTTTAATACTTTGTATTTAGAAAAGGATGGATAAATTCAAGTTCTTTCCTGATCTAATTCCGTCTTCAGGAACATTCATCTGCAAGCAGGGATCTCTGATGACATTAGTATCCCTCTGTCCCAACCTTCCATCCACAGTATCACTCTCTAAGTTGCTGTATGTTACAAAGCACACATGTTATCCTATTAATGTCAAAGAATAATTCACTTAAGTCCTTTCCCTCTGCTAGGAATGTAGAATATGGGTTTCCATTTGTCTTTGTTAGGTACAGCAGCCACAATCTGATTGGAGGGCAGATGTGTAGGTTGATAATATAATTGTTTTCTATATAAGTTATGAAAGCAAATATATTAGTCATTCTATATAAGTCATGAAAGCAAAGTGTGCAAGAGCAATAGTCTGTGTCTGATAACTGGACAGATCTAACCTGAACCAACCAAGCATTTACAAATTAATTACACTTCAGAAAGATTTCTTCAGCATCCCAGCTAAAAAGCAGACTCCTGCTATTGAAACTGTACACCTCTTTGTGTTATTTTGATAGCATAGACCTTGTTATGCTAGTTAACGTTGCATCAATATTTCCACTGAAACTAAACCCAATCCTTTAGATATTTAGGGCTAAGAGACATGTTAATTCAGAGGGAACTCAAACTGAAGATACAAATTAAAAACACCAAAGTTCTTCAACACTGCTTGTAATATAGGTAACGGCAGGAAAAAACAGCACACTGCCTACAGACATCTGTTTGCCTGCTTAAACAACTGCTCTGTGTTACGCAACGTGGTTTTGAAGATACACATTGGTCCTGTGTATGTGGAAATTCATAGAAGTTTCACCCAGCAACCTTTTCTTTTTCCTTGTCAAAATATTAGTGAAGTTGATTTTAAACTATGGAATTTACCTCACTTCACATGTGCTTTAGCCTGAACTGGTGACTAAAGACTAATGGGACTGTTTAGCTTTTTTTTTTTTTTTAATCAACACAAACGTTTTCCTTAGGCATCTGCTTTCTCTTCCTTGACACCTTTCTTCTTTTTATTCCATCACTGGAGGAAAAGCAGCACAATTTGAGCTGGAGATGGCTTGAGCAGGAAGGAGGTGCTGAAATTTTCCAGTCCTTTTCAGCTCAGCAGCTCCATGGATTGAAAAATAATATGGGGTGGTGGGGGTAAAGGGGATGCCCTAGAGAGCCGGCAGCTCCCCCAGGAGCTAATGGCGCACATGCTCCCAGGCAAGGCTATTCCGGGCAAGCTGCAAAGACTTTGAGCCGTTCCAGCTCCATCTGCCTTGTGCTCAAGCTGGGGAATGCTGAAACAAAAGGGACGGACAAGTCCATGATTTTGAGGAGAAGGCTAGTAGATGCATGTGTCTTGAGCATTGCTGTAATGATGTCAAGTAACAGTTGCATTGAAGGCAGCAAGTAACAAAGTTTGAGATAGATGGAACATCTTGTGAAATTTATTTACATTAAGTATGCAGGCTACAATATATAAATAATTTTAGCAGAGCTGAGTTGTCTCTGAGGCCCGCTGTCCACATGCACCAAACTGAACTCTCTCAACCTCCAAGTGGCGCAGCCTGTGCTTCCTCCTGGACCCTCTTTGATAACCATGTGAGAGAGTGACAGTCACCACGGACTGGGGACCGACCACTCTCTAGGTTTGACTGCCGGACAACACTACTCCAGCACCTAGAGGAGTTTTTTGGCACTGTTTAAGTAATAAAGGTTTGCTAATAAAATCCATAAGATAAGCCCTGCTCCCTCAGAGCTTTATGTTCAAATGACAGTAATTCTGATGCTCTCTGCCATAATCTGTTTGTCTGTAAATTGATTTTCCATGCACTTGCACAGATCGTGCACAGCCTGTGGAAACTTTTCCCACCTGTTTTACAACAAATAAAGCAGCATGGGAAAAATAAGGGAACTCGAGAGCACTGTTTCACAGGATGGGGTGAGCTAATCTAACTCCTTGCTGTTGAGGAAAGGGTAATGCTGTCCTTCCCTTCGGCCTTCCCCACATGCCCTCATTCACCAGCTGCACACCTTGGGCTACTTTTGACACTCTCTGGGCTCCACTGTGAGCTGTTGCCAGCCTTGAATCTGGAAGAGGAGCAGGAGATGAGGGGAAGAAGACCTCCTTAGTCAACAGTGGTAAGCTGTTACATTGCATGAGCATTTTGGGAAACTAAAGACTGAAAGACCTTGAGGATTCCCTCAGTAATAACATTTAGATATTGCTAAATACACCTTTTGGACAAAAAAAAAAAAGAATAAAATAAATACCCAACCATGGCACCTGTCAAATATTGGCCAGGCAACACAGCGTAGAGGATTTCAGCCTATCAGTTTTCTCTGTATTACCCTACAGGAATTCAACATCATTTTAACTGCTGTTTTCTCTCCACAAGAGATGAAACCCAACTGTATTTTATGTGGTATTTGGGAAAAAGAAAGAGGGGAGACCAGTCAAACTACTGAGAACCGTCACAAGCTTTTCTGAAAGATGCTACTGAGCAAGGGAGATATTTAACAGTGGATTTCACTGCATCAGCTGAAGTGAGCCAATTATGCTAGAATAAGCAGGCAAAAGGCAACCAAAACCAGACCTCTTAGCAACAAATAGGCTAGATCCTTAGCTAATTTTGTTAAGCATAGATCCATTGGATCCACTGGAGACAGCTCAATTTACACTACCTAAAAAGCTAGGAAGCTCATACTGCTGATGAGACCAATTTTCTTATTTTTCAGTTTAATCCTTGTGCCACTTCCCCATCTCTCACAAGACTAAGTTCATTACAAATTTTCTGGCTCAAGTCACTTTGATTTTTCATACTCTTACAGCATGGGCCTGGAGACTATTAATAGAGAAATGTTGATCAGCTCAAAACTGATTTATGCGGAATAGATCCTGAAAACTGTAGAGTTAATAGGATTTAGGAAGGAAGAGACTCAGAATAGTTTGCAGAAACCAAATGACCAGAGGCTGGGCTTTTCAGAAGCAATTTATGTGACCTAGGCATCCCGTCTCCATTCAAGTCTTGTAACATTCAGTCTCTCAAGGACAATTTCTTTATGAAGACTCCATTGCCTCTGGCCTCTGAAGTTCTCAGCAGGCGCTACGAGTTGCTGACTGCTTTTAAAAACATATCCGTCTGCCACCTCAGCCTCTTTTAAAAAAATTCAAGTCTGGGTCG
This sequence comes from Struthio camelus, assembly GCF_040807025.1. Taxonomy (NCBI): domain Eukaryota; kingdom Metazoa; phylum Chordata; class Aves; order Struthioniformes; family Struthionidae; genus Struthio; species Struthio camelus. Next base: position 22,937,366 of record NC_090982.1, on the reverse strand, counting down.
ATCTTTCAAAAGCAATTGTTTAGAATTCAGGGACAAATGACAGCATTGCTTCATTGGGAACTTCTCATAGGGTTTCATTTCACTAATTTGCTATGATTTACTTCCGGAAAGTAAAGAAGCTGCTGACGCTATGGTCCCTCCTCAGTCCTTTCACAAATGCTGTTTCAAGCATCTTCCAGAAAAGCACAGCCTGTTGCAAGGAAGGGCTTTCCCTCCTCATGCCTTCAGGGCTAAGTGTGCTATTTCCAGCAGAGGGGCGAGGTCCACCTCTGTGCTTGGTAGACTTCTGTTAGATTCCAATAGCTAACATCAGCAACAAGGTGTCTTTCCAACCCAAAGGTCAAATGCAGGTTTGTGTATGGTTACATGAGTAACTGTTTCTCAAAAACAACCCCAACCTTCCCTAGATTTCCATTCAATATTTAAATGAGTTGATATTTAGTATTTAATACTAAGCCCTCTTGTAAGTCCTGTTGTTATAAGGATAACCCACCCTCTGGTCTAGCTTACAGCTACATTGAGCCTTTTTGTAAGTAAGTGATTCCTTTACAGGCAAAGCCATCAATCTCTAAAAACAGCTTTTAAAGGTGAAGGTCTTTCCAGCTGCTGACACGTTTTAAAACATGCACCTTTTCTTTAAAGACAAACACCCATAAAATGCCCAGTGGAAAGCAAACCCTTTGCTATTTTCTTAGCTTTCCTGATGGCAAGATAATTGCAAGAGAGCACACTCCTTGCAGCAGCTGTGATTATTAGAAGCACTATGGGAAGCCAGTAACTATGACAATAATGAGAAGAATAGAGCATAACTTGTGATCCAGTGAGTCAAGTCCTTATATGCTGTTCAGTATTAATGCATAAAGGCCAGATAGCCCTCAATGGCTCGCTATGGTAGGAGTGTGGACCTGGAGTGTAGCTGGAGGGTGCCCAAGAGAGAGATTGTGCCTGTGGCCAAGAGTTCATCCCAGAGCACTCACTGCAGGGAGATATTCACACTTGCATGTGTCCTGGAGAGGAGCAGTGGACTGCTTCCTCTGTTTGCTTCATTAACTGTCTAGTGAGAGGTAGATGGAGGCGATTGCCTCTCCCTCCCCTTCTGCTCCTGGCTGAGGTATTCCCTACCGGATCACTGGAAAGGGGCAGACACTGTAACCTTCCCTGTGGCTTAGGTGCTGTCACAGAAGCAATGTCACCCACACTGGTGCATATTGTGCTACTGATGTTTGGCAACATAGGACCATACTGATGCTGCTTATGTGTATCTCCCTGTTAGCAGAAACAGACAAGCATACAGCCGAACTTTCTTTAACAGCAGATGAAGAATACAGGGCAGCAAAGGTAGGCTGATTTGTGCTGAACGTCTGTATTCCTGGATACCAGAGATATTTATATCCCATGGAAAAACTTGAATATTTTTTATTCTGACCTCCTGCGCTTTAACATTAGGCCCTAAATTGCAGCTCAGAATTTGTTTATACTTCAGGTCTGAGTTGGTCTTTGTCTGTGATGTGCTTCCTCCTTTCAGCAACCTGTTTAATGAATACCACCTCTGTGCTTTACAAATCTGTGTTCAGACATTAAGACGTGTTCATTCCTCTTAAAGGGTAGTGGTAGACATTTCACAGGGTTTGGTCTCAGAAACTGATACAGATCTAGAAAGCCATTTTAGGCCTGTCAGAATGACCTTAGAAATGTATGCCAGAGAGAAGATGGAGAAGTAAAAAGTGACATGAAGCAAGTGGTGACCTGTTGCTTTCTTCTGACCGTCTTGTGACTTCCATGCTGGAGAACAGAAGCCAGCAAGCTTCACCTTCAGGGCTTTGGAGTACCTTTTTCACCCACTGAAATGGGGCCTTGTTTATGCCACTGTATGCCAACTTTCATTGAATTTTATAAGGAAAGCTGCAAAGTGGCAAGTAAATCTTGTAAGTCCCCAAAAGGGCATATACATCCCATTTATTTTCTCACAACATCAAATAGAATTAATGTGCACTGTGGAGCCACAGTCCCTGGAAAACATCAACACTCTGACAGTTTCTTCCAGTCAACCGTTCTGAACATAACAGTTTCTTCCAGTCATCTAATCAGAAATTAAGTGTCTTCAAGCCAGAACACAGAATCTCTTAATCTCATTTTGCAGAACAATCGTGCGTCAGGACGTCAGTATTTAGACTAATACTATCCTGTGATTTTTTCTAATCTATCCATTTCAAAATGATGACCTAGGATAGGATAGCAATAGTGTTTTTGGCAGTCACTGTCAGTTGAAGATCATTTCTAGTTGGTATTTGATTCTTTTTTATTACCAAATGATAAAGATCACGGCTGTCTCTATCTGCATCAGAATATTACCAGAAAGTGTTTGTCAGCCCGGCTAGATATTCTTCTTTGCCATCATCCTATATTATACGTTAGTAAACAGTAAATTTTCTTAATCACGTGTATGCACATGTAAACATATAATATATAGGGAACTATTTCTTGACAGAAACGTAAATTTAAAAATAATATAATGGTTGGGTACTGTCGAAACTGCTTGATGGACTTAGACTTCTCAACTTCACTTTTTCTACTACCACAAAGCAAAATGGATGCAAATGAAAGCGCTAATGAAGAGTGAGGAGAAACCTGAGGCAGTACGCAATGGGAACTGTTGCCTAAGAAAGTACATTTCACAAGAGAAAACAACAAGAATTCCATTCTCTGCAGATTTTTTCTAAGGAAGAGAGCAACATAGCGCAATGGGCATAGATAACTGCAGTTTCCTTTAGAGACATTAAAAATGAAAACAAACCCTACATTGTCCTCATCAGAAGAAACAAACAAACAAAAATGCCCCAAACTCCCTTCAAGAGGTATTCAAGGCACGCAATTAGGTCCTGTGTTCTCCGAGTCACCACTGTGAGATCTGTATACCCTCCTTCACAGAAAAGAAGATACAGGACCTGTAGGGTCCTATAAATGTCTAGGAGTTACATAGGTATTCTTCTAAAATACTATGAATCCATTATTAATTATTATTTTATTGTTTTATTATTATATTATTAATTAGTATATTAATCCATTATTATTAATTGACAGTAATATCCTGTGGGCATATTTTTCTGAATCTTTCTCTGGATTTCAGCAGCTAGGATGTAATCCGTTACTGGATAGCTGTATGTGACTGGCTCCTCTCTTGTTAGGAAGGCACCTTGCAGACACCAAAGTTACTTAGCCTAGAGGCAGTTACAGCCTGCAACAGCTGAGAAGTAGAAATGAAGACTACTTTAAAAAGAGGGAGAAAAAAAAGAAAAAAAATGGAAATGTCCATGGAGCAGGCTTTTCTTTTCTCTTTTCTTCCTTTGCTTTGCCTTGCTTTGCTTTGCCTTGCTTTGCTTTGCTTTGCTTTTGCTTTTGCTTTTGCTTTTGCTTTTGCTGTAAAGAACATGACTATTAGTGGGACAAGGCAGGCAGTTGTGCAGTTCAACTTTCCTGCATAAAACCTCATTTTGTGCAGAGCACTGGCCCTTAAACATGTTTGTCATTTTACTAGAGACCTGATGCTGTTAAAGTAATGGATGGGAAGTATATGCTATTTCCATTTTTGGTTGTTGTTGCAGCAGCTTAATACTATTACATTGTTAGAGCTAATTTTTCTATATTACAATAATGGGTGGCCACTGTGTATTTTCTTCAGGCGTGGCTGTCACTGATAAAATTTCTCTTCATTAGCAATACTCTGCTCTTTCCTTTGGTGGCTGTTGGCATTAGTTTGCTAAGAGAAACTGTCTTCTGGCAGAGTAAAATTAGAGTAAGGTGTTTAGCTGGTGTTTACCTTGCCAATCAAAGGATCAAAGTTATGCAGGCTGTTAGTCTGAAAGAACGTGGGGCGCACTGAATGAGCTTGGATAAGCCATTTAGGTATTAAAAGTCTCGTTGCCCATGATCAAATAATGCTGTACTGACCTGGCTCTTCAGATGTTCTAAGTTTCAATAGGGAACTATGAGTGAAAAAAGGAGATATACGTATGTGTGTGTATGTATATGTATATGTATATATGTGCAAGTGTGTGTGTGTGTGTGTGTGTGTGTGTGTGTATTTAAAATATAAAGTTAGTCTGGCAAATTTCTGACTTGTTTCCTGACCAATATAAATTAACTAAGTGATAGCCAAACAGAAATGGCACATATACTATATATTCTACAGTCAGTGTATTGCTGTAATTATTAGGAACCACAAGAATCGCACAAAAAGTAGATCTTCTTTTGCAAATATTTTTAAGAAAGAGAGAATCATCTACAAATGTGTGACAGAGGGAATCTCACGGGGAGAGGGGTGAAGGGAAATATGGGCTTTTTGAGGAGGGATGAGAGGGTTGAAAGAAAGTTAGGAACAAAGACTTGCTTTTCTATAAAAAAACAAAAACATCTTCACTGTGAGAAACAGCCCTCGCATACATTGTCACATACCGATGGGTCATGCTGCAGGGGGGAGTCTATCGTATTAAAATACTTCTGTGGTTGGTTCCCTATGGATTCAGCGGATGGAAATACTTCCTTAAGGAAATATGTATGGAAACATAGCCAGAACCTCTCTGCATCACTCCTCACTGGGAAAAATTAACAGCCCCTTGGAGATAGTTTGTAGTATGAAAATGAGGAGTCTTTTAGTGTGCTTTGCATACTATTTCAACAGTTCTGAAACACTTACAGGAACTTCTGTGAAATGCCTTACAGAAGCCTGGCTTATTACTTCTCAAATGTTCTCTGGTGTTTCTGTCAGTTTGAAGCACTAGTGATTACAAAAAGATCCCAACTTAAGAGAAAATCTAGTAGCAGGATAAAATGCCCATCAAAAATTCCTTAATACAGAAATGTGAAGTGAAACCAAAAACCACATATCAAAAAGGGAAATATAGTTATTGTTACCACATCTGTCAAAGGAATTACCCTGTTTCAGTGAAACTCTTTTGCACTAGTTCCTGTAATAAAGGATCTAAAGGATGGCTCCAGGAAGAGATCAACTTGTTAACAGAACACTATGTATTGACTGTGTTCAAAAAGGCTGTATATTCAGCAAATCTCCATTGTAACACACCCTCTGCTATTGTAAGAACAGTAGTTCCTGCGGTGAGTATTTGACTCCACTGTGAACTGTATCTTTTGCACTACAAAGCTTCAAAGTTAGCCACTTCAGAGCAAAGAGATGGAAATGCTTTCCCTTTAACTCTGTGCTTAACTGTTTAATGAAGAGTTCTGTCTTTAAAAGGTCGGGGAAGCTACAGCAGCAGAAAGTGAGTATAATAGGATAGAGTGGGTCCTTTAAATATGTAGGATTATTTTGTAAGTAAGTTTATCCTGATAATTTTAAAAATATAATCCTATCTGTCCATAAATACAACAGGCTCAAGCCTTTCTTCATTTGTACCATTGTGAAATTTGGGCGACTCCATTAAAGGCCAGAGCTATGTGAAACTATCTGATGCTAGAGTCAGGCCTGTGCTTCCAGCATCCAAACTGTTCTCCTAAAACTACCAAAAAAAAAATAGTGGGTTAATTTGCTCGCTTCCTCCTCTGCCTCCGTCTCCCCGCCTTTTTCAACAATAGGAAGAACTGGAGATAAGGTAAACTTAGTTTGCTCTGGTTCAATAGTCAGCAATGGTGGGCATTTGCTGGGTACTTAACCTTGCCTTGTCACTTTCTAATAAAAAAATAAAGGAAATGTAAGGAGGACATTTATATAGGAGCTGTAAACAGTTGGCTTGCGCTTTTTATGCATGCACTTAATGTTCTTGTTTTACAACCTTAACTCTCCCAGAAGAATTTATAGTCAGTCACCAGGCACAAGCAGTTGACGTGTGCTGTTTGTGATGGTAACATGAAATCAGCTACAGTGAAATGTTCTGCTTAATAAAGGATGAAACACTAAGCTCTTTGTCAACAAACATGTCTGGGGCAAACCTGACAATTCTTTTTACAAAACCAAAGCTCTGAAATTAGAGGTCTGGTTTATGATTCTGCCTTTGCTTTTGTTGCTTTTATGCTGCATTTAGGTGAGTGAAAACCTTTGAGAAAGAAGGATCAGCCTTAGATCTGGCACATATAGGTGCATATGTATACATATATGACTGTGTGTATATGCGCATACACAAACACACACACACATGTTCACACACACACATACATATATCAGGATACATATATATATTTGGGTATGTGAGTACGTGTGTGTACATATTTGTGTGTGTGCGTGTGTGCGTGTGTGTGTGTGTTTGTATCCTGATTAGGTAGAATGTTCCTTATTATTCTTGGTCCTTTTTGAATGAAATTTTTAAATGATAAACTAAGTCCCGTCTTTGTTAAGAGGGACATCTAAGAGAAATGGCATCTTCCTTTTCAATTGGTAAGTCTTTGGTTTTGTGCCCTTTCTGGCAGTTAGGAAGTAACCAATCTAATTAAATACTGTTGTTATGTAATAATGATTACTATATTGCTTAAATATTGGAGACTTAGAGCAGAGGAGACAGGACATCAAGGTCCTGATTTCCCAAAGTCAATATAATATTTGCCCTATAAATATACTTATCCAAATGCTGAATATTGAAACAACATCTTCAGGGGCCCTATGCTCAGCTGATGTAAATCAGGATAGCTTCCCTCTGGTTAACAGCGCTATGCTAATTTGTCCCACCTGATAACCAAGCCAACCCATTTAGTCCTGGAGCTCCTGATCAGCATGCAGTTGTCAGTGAAAGCAAATGGATTGGGCCAAAAATGTGAGTGTTGAACATGAAAGTAGCTTGGCTGATTTCAGTGGAGCTCTTCCAGTGTATGTGAGCTAGGGGTTTGGTACAATGATTTCAGGAGAAGGAGAAACATTCCTTTCAGAAGATTAATTATGTTTTATAAGTTCTTACTGGATACTCTTGAGGTATGTTGGCTGCATAATAAAAAGCAGCTAATAAAAAGAAAAAAGCAAGCTGAATTTGCAGGTGGTCCCTTTTATTGGACTAAAAATAAAAGGCAAGTATTTGAGAATCGCAGTGTCTTCCTTAGGAGTTAGAAAAGAAGGCAAGTTGGGGCAGGAGAAGCGAGAGCCTGGTTCTGATTCAGGCTTCATAATTATGTTCAGAGAGACAGAGATCAAAGCAGGAACTGAGCAGGAAGCTGCAGAGAGAAAGTCAGGTGCAGATATCACACCCTACACTGTCGCCATCATCAGACAAAATTTGGGAGCCAGTCCAGTGTGGTGAATGCATGTGTTTGTTTTAAATAAATTGCCTTGTCTGAAGCTCATTATTGTCTTTTTTATTCTTCTTTGGTGAGGAGCTATCACCTATTTCTGGTCAGCCCCATACGAGTAGCCAGTCTAAAACACTTGCCGTCATTAGCACAAGAATAATTCTAGAGACTTTATTCAGCTTTTACTCAGTCTGTAGCCAGGAAGAGTGCGCCTGAAATGGGAAAAAGTAGAGCTGAAGTCAGTGAAATCTGACTTCATACCCAAGTATATGAAGAAGACACTTCATACAGTGTCTTCCAGAAAACCCTAGTGGAAAGGGAAATTTCAGCAGATTGACTTGCAGCCTGTAGTAGTAGTGCAGTGATGCCTATATGCTGTGGGGAGGATCTTTTTCTTTTTCTTTTTTTTTGTTTATTAAAACATGGCTATGTACTTCTAATCCATCTGCTCTGACTTGGTGTAAAACATCAGATGAAGAGGCAGTTTTGGCAAGAAAATAGTGCAACAGATCAGCCCACATACCTACAATTTTCTAATTGGTGACAAGGCAATTGAAAAGTGTTCTGGTTACAGTTACACAGTCCAAACTTGACAAGTGTCAGTGTAAATATTGCCAGTTTCCCAGACTTAATTTTACCGTAAACTGTTTGTTCCATGGGGAACTTGCACCACTAACTACACTGGCTGGGCATGTCTAATTAAATGCCTTGTGTCTATCAGGAAAAAAATTATCTTTTTTTCCAAATGCAGCAAAATCTGTTAAAAATGGTTGTAATAACAGAAATTTTGCCATCTAAAATCTTTAAATCCCATCTTTAGGTGTATAGATATATAAATATATGTATTTCAGGCATCTAGATTTGAACGACTTGGCTTTATTTTCTTTGACATCACTTTAATAAACAGCATTAAAATCTGAACCTGGAATCCCAAGTCCGGAGAAGTGAGCAGGTCATTTGCTGGGAAGGAGGGCGTGGTTGGTCCTGGAGATTTTGCTGGATCTGCTTTATCTGTTTTGAAACACCAGTTCTGGGGTAAGCCCTAGCTAGGTCTTTGTGCAGTTTCTCCACCTCAGGTTTCCCTCAGAGAGCAATCCTTACAGCTGCACAAGGGATTTTGAGGAACGCCTAAAGACTGCGCACACAGCATAAAGCTGGTTATTAAATAACAAGCAGGGGCAGGAGCTGCTCCACAGAGAAGCCTATCATGTATGATATAAAGAGAGAGCCCAGGTAAAATTATATACAGCCTGAGAGCGAATACAAGAGGAAAAACCAAGAAGATAGACAGCATTCAGCTTTTAGAATAGAACAATTGTATGAATAACGAGAACAGTAGTCATTATATTTTCTAGGATAAAAATTTAGAACTTTAGATATAAGAATATAATTTTTTAGAAGCTTTTGTGATGGGTTTCATTCCCACCCTGCTTTTTAAGCACAGCCCATATATGCTATAGAGTCTGAAGTCAACATTCAGGGAATTCGGCTTTGCTTACACAATAATTAACGGAAATACAAGAGAGCTTGGTCCAATCTTCTCCTTCAGCTTCACTAAATCCAGGGCCGTTCTTAGATGTTCCTCTCCACTCAGTCTGCTCCTTAAATTTTCTCCCTTTCTATCCGTCCCTCAGGCCAGCCAGGCCACAATCATTACAAGCAGGACAAAAGACTCACTTGGCTCATTAGGCCAAAAGGTGGGTTTCATTTTCAAAAAAATGACAGGCTTATGACCGCATAAATGTGGCAGAGGACAGGCAGAAAGCCAGGAGGCAGATTACTCTTTACTCAGAATATATCTGGCACTGATCCTTGTCAGGAATCAAACTTCTGTTAGGATCAGGCAAGTCCTCCTTGTACTGCTGAGACGAGAGGTACCTGAGCGCTGCATCTGTTTGCCATGGCTTCACCATCTCCTGTACCAGCTGAAGCTATTTCCTACGGGCAGGTCTGCAGAGAGGAACGCACAGTGCGCCTAACGAGCGGCTCATTTGTACTTATCTTTGTCTTTGATATAAAGATGTCACAAATCACAATAAGAACAGTTGCATCAGGGTATGTCAAAATACACCTTCGATTTTGTTTATACTGTCCACTTTTCTGACTATAGAGCCAGCTATCTATCTATTTAGGTACCTATGACCCATGACTTTGGTATCCAAGGGATAGAATAACATATAAAACTATGTCTGTTCATTAGCAAAACAAAGCTGTCAAACCATATACGGAAAAAATGCTGAAAGTGAATGCCTAAGACTCTTATGGCCAGATCTCTAAAGGTATTTCAGAGTCTATAATCTTTCCAACTGACCAACTCCAGTCTTGCAGTTATCACTGTGATAAAATTTAATTTCTCCTTCCCTGTTACTTTAGTGAAACATGTGCCCAGTTCTAGAAGACTGTCCTTGTTCTGGTTTTGTTTTGTTTTGTTTTGTTTTTTCTGCATAGGAAAAAATCTTATACTTTTCATCTAGAATTCTAAACTTCAAAATCACTCATGACTCTAAAGAACACCTTCTTAAAGGAAATTCCATTCACATACAACAGCATTACTTCTGTCTCTTCTTTGTGCACAGATTAGACAGAAATTTAGAGAATGACACAGAAATATAGTCTTGTAAAATTTATAATCATAGTTATTGGAGAATTTATAATCATAGTTATAGGTATACAGCTAGAGCTTGCTGCTTTTACAAGGTAGTAATTTTTCTGAGTGTGCCCTCACTAAAGCTCATTCTCCAAATTCAGTGAGCAACTTGTGTTATCTAACGTGTTGTGTGGGCAGGTATCGATAGTTATTTCCAATATTTTGATTAAATATTGCTTGCAATGAGTTTGCACCTTCTCTGTTTTGCCTTTCAGCTGTGCAAACTGTTACAAATTCAGTGTAAACCAAGTAGGTAAGATATATTCTTGGGACCTGGAGACTTCAAGCAAGCCCAAGATCTGATGAAGGTAGCAAGATACTGTTGCTGTGGAGACTGTGCCAGGTATACATTCATTCTCACGGACAGCACTCTGGAGTTTTACTGCAGATGTGCAAACTAGGCAGCGGGTGAGAGCAGGCTGGAGGTCAGAGGCTGGACTGCAATGCTCAGCTGCAAGTGAGGATAGCCAGGGAAAAGGGTGGCTGGATCCTGGAAGCTGTTCAGAAACTAAAGACCTACAGGGTTGACATGAATACTTTCATTTCTAATGAAAATTACTTGAATTTGTGCATCTAGGATTTCAGGATCAAACAATGTTGATTTCAGAGCACCTCAAGCCTATCAACAACTCACATTCTTGCCAGCCAAGTCTTGGGAATTTCTCACAGCTTTAGCAGCTTTAGCTTTTATCCCTCACTTGGCTTTCACCTGACTCATCATACCTTTCTGCTGCTCATCTCACTCCAGTGCTTCTCTAGGGTTTTTTTGTTCTTTTCCCCTCGGATCTCGGGTTTATGCCTTTTCTCTAAGAAATCGTACATTTGAATCTCTCTGCCAGAAGTGCTTCTTTCCTTTTCAGACTCATTGGCAGTGGCAGAAGGGGACAGTATGTCTTGCCTTCTTCTACTTTTGCAGATGTTTTTTCTTGGCCTCTGTGGTTTCAGTCCTTGTTTCCCTCTCTAACCAAAATTCCCAATGAGCCTTTTATTTTTGTCCCCCAAACACTGTTTTTCCTCACAGTCTTTCAATCCTTCATCGGTACTAAATCATCCAAACCGTTGGATTAATTTAACAGTTGTACTAACAGCCAGCGCAGGGCAGGGAAATCCATTCTTCTACCATCTGGCTGTTACTGCAATAACCAGAGAAGAAGAAAACTTCAGTAATTTTGTTTCAAATCATGAGAAATATCATCGGGCCAATATTTTTTGTTTACAGATAGCTGCATAAGTTTTCTTCAATAGTATTTTTTTTTTGCATTCCAGTAGGTAAAAGAGCTTCAGTGTTTGAATGCCGATTATTAAAAATAACTGATAAAATCTCAATTATTTCAAGTTACAGTTCCCTTCCTGGACCTCAACAAGAGCAAAGGGAACAGTATTCGTGATGACCTTCTCCTGGTGGAGTGCTGGCAGCTGCCAGGTAACTTGCTTCACCTTCTCATTCCCTAGCAAAGCTCCCTGTAGTTTGTCCAGCCCTCATGCAATCACTGCCAAACCATCCGCTGCTGCCACCGCTCCTCTCTCTTTCCTTATGCAAGGTGAGCCTCTGGAGAAGCAGGAAGAGACAGGACATGTGGGAGGCCATCAGAGCGGCCTGCAGTAGCTGGCACCACTTCAATGGACAAGGCAGAAGAAAGCAGATCCTGGGCCACATTCAGATCTCATATACCTACCTGTGTTTTACCCATGCATTTTCACTTAATTTAATAGACTTGCTGTCTGATCTCCAGGGCAAGATCAGACATATCTGCATTGTTATTGCCAGTATTATTCACCCAGCGCCTGACAATGCTGCAGGCTAGCTACATCACGCGTGAAAACACAAAAATCTCTGCCCCCAAGATTTTGCACCTACAGTCCCTGTGCAGCAGATATTTAGGACTAAAGGTAAGCAGAGGCCCGTAATCTCCTTCATCCTCAGCTGAGGCAACGGGCAGCCTTGGTAATTAAGGGCAATGCATTTGGAGGAAAGGCTGAGTGAGAGTCCCAGCAAGGGGGAAGAAACACAGGGGTGCAGGGCAGGGAGGGAGCTCCTGGGCTGCTGAGCCTAGTCCACTGCAGGCACGCAGGAAGAGGGTTGCCCAGAAAGGCTCACAAAGCGTTTGATGCATGTACCAGCAGCAAAATACGTCCCAATACCATATAGCAAATTTCAGAGTCACCGAAAGGACCAAAAGCCTCAACATGCCTCAGGAAGAGAGCAGCAGGGAGCAGGGGCACCCCAAAGACTGTGCAGCAGTAGGAATTAACTGAGCAAAACACCCAGGTGCTTTCAGGCAGGAAGCTACATTTCCCCCTCCACAGATGGTAGGCAGAGGCGGGGTGGAAATGCCCCTCTCAATCTGAACTGGGAAATAAAAATCTCCTTTGACACTCAACATGGCAGTAGATTAACCTGAAGGGTCAGGCAGGACCTGGGAGATTCTGTTGCCATAAGAAGCAGCAGTACAACTCAGAAGTGAAATCAGCATGACATAGTATCATGACTTTGCCCTACTCCATAGTGCTGTTTACTTTGATTTTATTTTATGGACTTGCTTCATGCAAATTACATTGAGGGTTGTTACTTTAGTTGCTTAGTCATCTTCAGGAGGCATTAAGAAATCAATGAATGAGGAGCATAAATACAAAGATAAATATATACTATTGCTTAAAATACCACTCTGATTTCATGGTCATGAAATGAAATAACTTTAAATATATATTACATATAATATACAAAATATCCATCAAATATGTATGAAGAAATCCTTTTCTGCTAGCCATATTCACCCCAAAATGGTAGTCATTGCTATGAATGCAAAACTTCTATAAATTTTATGAGACGAAGAGAGACTTCATGTAGCTTTTTATTCCCACCAGGACTGTCTAAACCCACCCCTACAGTAAACTTAAATACTTGCATAGCTTCTCTGCACACATGCTTAAACCAGTACAAAATTGGCCACTGCTCTGATGAGTCAAAACAAATTATAGGGTCAGCAATGAAATTATATTTATATATCTAAACAGTGACATTCCCCAAGTCCTGCAATCTGAGAGATCAGGCCAGCAGACCACCACCCATCTCCCTGCTGCCCTATATGTTCAGATCAAACTCTTCACCGCAGTGCTTGAAAGGCTCCTGATCCCCCAGGAAAATAATAGATGGTCAGGAAACTGTGTGCTAAGTTCAGAAACTATTTCATATGTGCTGTACTGTGACTGAAAAGAAAGAAAACTTATTACAGCTGCATTGCAACAAATTCAGAGATGAAGCCATTGAGGGCCCCTTTGTATTTTCTTTGGCTTCCACACAAGTTGTTGACATCATTTCAGTTTTCGGCATTCATCTACCGCTGTTCTAAGTTTAAAGCTGTATTTCAAAGTTTGGGGAAGGTCTGGTCAATCACTGGGGGTTTTCCTCTGGAAACTCCCGCACCTTTTCCCTATTGCACTAAGCAACTGATCCCATGTAAAAATGACATCCAGTAGCCACATACAACTTTAAAATTTTCACTCTGAGCATTCAAAACTCCAAGAATTCAAATAAATGCCGTAAATAAATAAACAAACTCTTGAGTCAAAAGAGAACTGTGCAGTAACTGCAAGGATATTTATATGCTTTATATTGCCTCAAACACATAGCATCTTCTGAATTTTTAAATTTGGACTGCATAGGTTTCATGGGTGGAATTATGGGTGAGCTAAAATGCAGCTGGGCATGCTGCCTTTCAGAATGCATCGTGCAGAGGTGGTCAGAAATCAGTGAGGGCGCCAGACTCTCAGCAAGTCAGAATCGTTGATAGTCAGAATCGGTGATTCTGATCTGTATTCATGGCTCTGCTGTTGATTTGCGCAGATCAGTTAAGGCCAGCTTTTATGCATCCACTCTACAGAAAAGCCAGGTGCAGATATAAGGGACGTAAGTTCAACATACACCAGCTCACCTGTGGTTGTGAATTAAATACTCAAAGGCCACTGGAAGCATTGGCTTAACTACTTAAATTAAATTGCTGCATAATTTAAACTTCAGCTTAGTGCTAACTCCTTGCATTGCAGTGGTTCAGGTGGATATTGGACCCATTATGGATAAAGGGTGAAATTCATCCTGGGATGGGAGCCCAGGACAAGGCTCGCTCAGCAGAATTAAGCAGGTACCATGCTGCACCTGTCACTAGCGTGAGCTTAACTGAAAGATCGCCAGTGCTTTGCTCGAGGTTACACAAAAAAAAACCTCAAGGGACAGTAAAAGTGGGTCAGCAGTCTACACAAATATGCATTTCAGCCACAGAGAAATAGCAACAGCATCAGAAGCGCAGCTCTCGGCTCCTGCATCCCCATTTCCAAAGTTAAGCGCTAGCCCATACTCTTTCCCCTGTTCCGTTTTGGCCAGGCAAAATTTCTGAGGTCCTCCTTTTCACAGCATCTCTTTTTCATTCAAATGTACCCTTTTGCTAATAGATGTACCGTGTGTGTTTGCAGTAATTACAGAAGATGTTGTCCTTTTCATTTATGCCTGTGCAATCCAGTTTGACATCATGTCATAAAAGTTTATGTGCTGTGTTCTCTGAGCTCCTTACTAATATCCCTGGCATTCTCCCTGGCTATCCAAAATCAATACAATTGCTCCTCTCTCAATAAAAAATGGAGTGTTGAGCAGGGTCCAAATGTGCACGCTGACAATTTGCAGCAATTAGATGCTGTGCTAACAAATGGCCATCCCGCGGGTGATAAAGCAGGACCAGAAGGATCACTGATGTCTTACACAGGGGAGCCTGGGAATAACTGGTACTTTAAAAAAGTGGGTTCACTCTCCCTCCCTGTCTCTCTCATTGGACAGGCACAGAAATAGTGAAATCAGGACAGAACAGCATTCAAATTAGGAACCTTGGCGATCAATTTTTACTTGCAGCTGGTGGATTGTAATCAATGTTAATTAACCAGACTCCTTTTCAGACCAGGCTGCATCTAGAAAGTAACTGCATATATTTTTGACCAAGACAACTGATTTTGCTGGTCTTCAGAAAGGGATAGAGTGATGGCTTTGTGATCTGCAACAGAATACAGCATTAGGGAAAATGAAATGGACTGCCTTTTATGTCCTTTAAGAAAATGTGCCTTTAGGGATGGGGGAAATAGCAGCAAACACCTCATTTGTGGAGCTGGCAGTGGGACGGTGCAGTGCTGACCCTACGGTTCTTAGTCCCAGCTTGACCCTAGCTGTGGAAACCAAAAATGATTTCAGTTTTTCCAATGACTTACGTAAAATAGGTGTGTGTTCTCAGGTCAAGTTTGAGAGAAAAAAGTGCTGAATCAGAAATGTCACCCTCAATGTTACAAGCTTCACAGCTTTCTTCTGTGGATTCATAAAGCTCTAGTTCTCTGAAGAACGCAATTAGGAGGTAATTTTGATTTTGAGTATATGAAAAAGTTTCCTTTTTTATTGCTGCAAAAAGCTTGAAAAAGTGGCTAAAGTGTGCTCTAAAAGCTCAGAAACCAGAAGGTGATTGTAAGAACCCCCCTTTCCCGTTTTTTTTTCCTTTTTTTTTAATCCCACCATTTGGATAGGAAAAGGGCTGCATCCTGGTATTTGAACCCAGGGGTGGCAACATTGCACACCTGGAAAGATAGCCAAAGACTGAAAAAACATGCAGGCTGAGCTGTCTTCTATTTTCCTGAAAGGCTTCCTGCCAGATGGGTGGACACAGCTGGAGAAAGCTTATACTGCTTCTGCGTGGGTTATACCTGCTCTTCAGATAAACAAAGGAGTTCATTTTCTAGCGCTGTCAGGCTATTGCCTCTCCCTGACGTGAGACTCTTTAAAAATTCACAGTGCAAGAGAAGGAAAATATACTGCAAAGCAGGATTTATATACTTGCCTATATGCAAATCTTCTTGCTGCATTGATCTGTGAATTTAGTGAATGAAGCTGTCTTTCCAAGGATTTTTGACTGGAATAAAAATTGAGGCTTTCAATTAACTCTGAATGGCATGAGAACGAACTCTAGATAGCACCAGGTTTAGAGGGGGTCTTGACTGCAAACCCGTTGTGGCAGGGACCTTTTCTGCTTTGTGTTAGTACTCTGGAGGCCAACAAGATATGGTTTCCAATTAGTTCTTCTAAGCATCTGCGGTAACACATGGACATTAATGCAATATTAGCATGATGTGATGGGTCTAAAGAAAAACAAGAACATACTAGTACAATGTGCTGTGCTATATGGACAGTAGCAAAAGAAGCTCTGCTTCTGATTTGCTTGGTCATGGTGACTATGGGCAAGTTAGTTAATGACTGTTACTCGGTTCCCTCTATGCAAAGTTGGAATTTCAATAGTTTCTTCCTCTTCTCCTTTGTCTTGGCCCTTAAGATGTAGTCTTACGGAAGGGATACTCTTTTATGTACCTCTACAGCATCTATCACCAGAGTTGATTGGATTGCATAGGTTGTATACGAAGTCATTAATTGAAAGTCACTAATCTGCAATTATGAGTCACTAATCTACAAAAATTTCTAAAATGTAGAATTTCTTTCTCAGCCTTCAGACGTTTGAGGTTGATTTTTTCCTAGGAAATGTAAGGAAATTCAGGTAACATATGCCGTCATTCTAATTTATCCTAGTTTTAATACAAACATGGCCTACCACTGCCAGGAGAAAAAAGTAACCTCTGCCCAATGCTGCTGCTGCAGGAGGTAGCAGAGACATCCCCCATGATTTATGGAGTGCTGCTACTGTAACTCACAATGGAACGATTCAGCAAAGATTTTGGAGGTCCAGGAGCAATGACGGCTGCGGACAGCCTTCCAGTGGGAAGTGCTTGAAGCCATTCCTATTTCAACAGAAGGAAAGAAAAAGGGCATCTGATTTTCAAAGCACCTATATGCTCACAACAAGCATCAAATTTACCACTCCAGGGAAGTGTAAACACCTAAGTCATATATGTTCTTGGAGAAGTTTATGTATAGTCCATGTAAAAGAAATCAAAACTCCTTTTCTCTTCCTCTTTTTGAAATGAGCTTGTTCCCAGCTTTCCCTACAGCAGAAAGTTAAGTCCTA
Source organism: Struthio camelus (assembly GCF_040807025.1). Lineage (NCBI taxonomy): Eukaryota > Metazoa > Chordata > Aves > Struthioniformes > Struthionidae > Struthio > Struthio camelus. The sequence continues at coordinate 22,920,455 of NC_090982.1, read as the reverse complement.
ACTGAGCATATTGACCATAAACTGTGGTAAAATATATCTAACCAAGAAATATATACATAGCTTTTGCTCTGGAGGAAGAACAGCATAACTGATCTGCAAATGGGATCCTTTAATTTGGAATTTACAATATGCAACAGAAACAGCAACAGAAAAGGTTTTAGAGGTTGCGGTAGAAGCCTTGGGTGACATCAAACCGCACTCTGTCCTGGACCTGGATAAAACTAAACCTTAAATATATAGTCTGTAAAAGACGTGTATTGATAAGCTGATCACAGAGGAGACAGAGAAACTTTTTCAATGCAACAGAAAAGAAGTTACAAAGCTTTTCCACCTGGCTTTTTAGTAAATACCCTAGACAACTGAATCATAGTCCTGAAAACACCTCAGATAAAAACGCATGAAGCAGGATACTATGTCATCATTACCATGAAGACTTATCTAAGTCATAAGTTGTTTGTCAAGTGCCACTTCAGCTGAAAGGTAACTTGCAGCAGCTATTTAGATCAGTGACAGGGCTGAATTTGCTAGTGTTATGTGAAAGGTCTTGTGCCTGATGTAAAGGAATAATATCATGGTTGTTAAGACAGCTGAACAGAAGTCTACTGACAATAACATCTGAAAATTCTCTTTCTTGTAGGCCCAAAGCTCAACACTGCAGCTAGGTTCATCTTTGAAGTTTGAATCTTGATCTATTTTCGGGCAAATTTAAACCAGGTTCTAAGCCTATTACGAGGTTCAAGAGCATTTCAGATACTTTACTTAGGGTTTGCTTTGGGATTTTGGGCACATTCGAAAACAGCAGCAGTCAGAGTGCGCTGAACTTCAGCAGTTTGGACTCACAGTGACCTCTGTAAAAGAGGGACAGCATCAGATGTTGTAAGCCAGCCCTTCTTTTGTGACTCCAGGAGACAGACCAGCAGGTAGGTGGGCTAGACCTCACTGTGAACCTTCCTCAGTGCAACTGGTTATTGTGCTGTTCAGGTTCACCAAAATAAAGCAACTATTTCCCCATTTTTTGCGTGCCATAAAAAAAAAAAAATCACTTTTGCAGGCCACCTTTTATTTTTGCAAAGTCAAAATATTGTTTCAGTTCCAACCAATATCTAGAGAGATTAAACTGTCACTGATAACTCATTGTATGATAATTGTGAGTTGCCTACATGATAATAGTAATCTTGGGTCAAATGCATTTCACATATCTCCAAGATTGCACAACAGTTTAATTTCGAAAAACTTAGAAGTTGTTAAGTTTTGAAGAAGTTTCAAGCCAGTGAAGGCTACCTGCACTCCCAGGAATTTCAGACTTGACAGCATTGCTAATTTTCAGTCTTCCCCTAGACCCTGACAGAATCTCAGCGGTATAGGAACTGGAAAAGTGTCTCATTTCTGCAGTCACCCTGCCGGAGAGAGTTTTCACTGACGGAACATTTTGCTGAACTGGACTCAGGAAATACCCCCCCATTCCCACCCCTACCCCCACCGCTAACACCCCATTACTGCTGGCGCAGCTGAAACCTATAGCCAAATATTAGCAAAGGATTAACAAACTCTACAGTGAACCTTGCATTCAGAGCTGTCCTGGAATATGTCAAGTATTTAAGAGACACTTGCAAAAAATCCTCATTTCTTATTCACCAAAGAGATCTGTGAGCATTCAGCACCTTGCAAGATTGAGCCCTTTCAGTGGGTAACCTTCTGCTGCTTCATAGGAATCACTTTATGGCATCCCCAATGATTCAACCTATACTGAAGACTACCTTGTCCAAGCAACTGATGTATTTCCTGGTCCCTTGAGTGCTTGCTTAAGATATTTGTGTAAAGGGATCATTTTATCCAGCACTGAAATACAGCCTCCCCTGTGGTAAAACTTGGCAACTGTTTAATGACATAGAGCAATGCTGTATGAGAAGTTTAAAATGGAAAGTGCAGAACATGAGAACTCAACCCTCCCCGAACAGTGAGTGGCCTAGATACTTTCATACTTGTACTAGAAAGCACTCATTTTAAATGGCGTAGAACCCAACTTCATGGTGGGTCAACCACCATGCAGCCAAGCATCATGGCTTTGCTGATTTAATTAGTATTAAAACACGGGATATGACAGAGGTTTCGATATACACATTTACTCCTTAACATGTGTATTCCTTATTTCCTTGGCATGAAATTTTTCTAAAAGGAGGTCCAAATGTTTCAGAGCTTGTTGCACACAAAAAGCACCATACTAAACATCAGTGTCAACATAGTTCCAGATGAAAACTATGTTACTTAGCAAAAGGTCAATTATTATTTTTTGAGAGGGATTCAAACAGATTGAGCATCTCTCTTTAAATAAAAATGAACCCTTTTTTCTGCTTTATCGTCTTGTCTTTTCAGTACAGTCCTGGTTTTCTAATACCACCCCTGGGAAAAATCCAGTTGGCACAAATGCCTCTCAGGTTTGCCATCAGATGAGTTCATTACCATATATTTGTCCAAGTAGAATTCCAGTGACAATTTTAAAGACATAAAGCAATGAAAGTGAGATTTACCTTGCTGACACAGGGTTTGATGTTAAATGCAGGTTCTGTGGAACGACAAACTTACTTAAATGCCATAAATACAATCCTTTTGGATTGTGTTATTCATTGCTAGGCCTCACATGATGGTCAGACTCATTCACAAGGCAGCTTTCTTTTGGCGAACCCCATTTAGTGTTGACTGGAAGAGAACAGGGCTCCAAAGCCAGGCCTTCTCCTCCACTTTCTTTGCACTCTTGTTTGATCGGCTGGCCTTCCTGCATCATGGTCACTGAACGTTACTGATGGGCAGAGTGCAGGACCTAGGCCCTGATGTCAACCCCCTAACTTTCAGAGAATCCAGAAAATTAAGAGAAAGATATCATAAATGCTCCTCATAATCCTTGAAGTGAATTGGGCATCTTCAAAGAGTGGTTCGGACCTCTCACCTACCCTTCCTTGGTCTATAACAGAGCCAACTTGCTGCGATGAAGCCCCTAACTTAGATATTTCTATTCAAGTATCTAAAATTGGGTAGGATGAACACACACAGGCCAAGATACAGGTTACTGTTTTAGAATATGCAGTTTGACTTCCAGTAACTCAGAGGTTAGCTTTTCAATATTCATGTAAAAAAACAGAGGTAATGCTACTAACTTCTGTAAAGAAATTAGTGTTCCAGATCATTAAAGTATATTTTTAATATCTTATTGCTATAGTATTATGTTGTATATAAAAATCAGTTAAAGCAGACCAGGGAACAAATTCAGACACATTTCCAACCACAGCACAGAAGTGATGGTGGTATTGTCTTCAGGGATGAATGGAAGCAATGAGGGAGATGTCAGAGGAAAAAAGTATCTGCCCCCAGCAGGCTGTTGCACCAGTTGTCTGGAAGAAATTATACAATAAGACCAAGAGAGTGTGTAAAAATATGGGATTAGAGGGGGGGAGAAATGGAAAAGGATTTTCTTTTAGGTTATGAAGTGTGCACAAGGAAGAAATAAGAGTGAGCGGAGCCTGGCAGTAACACAGGATTTGCAAGGAGGTGAAGAAAATAAGAGCAAAGAGACAGGCTAAAATGGACAGTGACAGAAAATGTACCTGCGGAGAGAAGCTAAAGGCAAAGGATAGCCAAGTAAAGTAACCCCATAAAATGACTCGACCTCAAGCATTCTGAGGCTGGCATTTTCGTTTCTCTGTATTTTAGAAGATGTGAACTGATCTTTCAGTTAGAAAGTACTTTTTAAAAATAATTTCTCTCTAAGTAATTTCTCTGTACACGGAGTAGTTTCCTTAGTGAAAGCGCAGTTGGTTTCACAGTGTCCCCACGGTGTTCTGGGTTCTTTGTGCCCCAACTCTCAAATAAGAGCCAAATTCAGTGACTTATTAATCACAAAACAAAGGCTGGTATGCACACACAGTCCCATGCAAGGTAACTGGAGCTGGTGCTACTCAATATATCTAAAAATTAAAATACAGCTGCTAAGAAAGTGATATAAACTAGCCACAGTAGCCTGGAGTTAAATATTTATGCTAGCAAAAACTGGCCTAACTCTAGAGTTCCTAGAAGACCAGAGTTAACTCTCAACTTGTGACTCAAGCATAAAACAATGCAATTTTCTCTTCCCAAGCCAGCAGACAGCCCAAAACAACACCCCTGGGAAGATATGATTCTTTGAATGAGAGAAGATTTTCTTCACCATGTCTTAAGTCCAAATTTTTACAATGATTCTGTGTAAAATCTTTATTATTAACTATTTCACCAATGAACAAAGTAGATGAGAAAGAATAAAGACAATCTGTATCTAACACCACTGCATATTGGACAAAGTCTATATACATTCTGTTCCAATTTACATCCTTTTTTGGTATATCTTTATGGTTTAGTTTTCTGCCGGCTCTTGGAAAAGGAGTTACTGCTACTGTCAGGGGTTTTCCTGTGCTAGTCCTCTTCTTATGAAAAAAAAAAAGAAAGAAAAAGAAAGAAGGAAAACACCTCCATAAGGCCAAGGAAAGTAAGAGGCTTAAGAAACATACAAGCACAAAAAAACACCCAAAACCAAAATGGCCAAGCAGATTTGGATTTCTACTCCCCGTTCAAATAATAAAGTTAATTGATGAAATTGCCGCATTTTTCCTATAATCAAAAGCAGCTCTATACTTGCAGAATTAAAGCCTTATTTTAATCAGAAATGCTGAACTTTGCATAACATAGCTGCTATTGGACAAGAATCAATATCAGGAGTAAATGCCTTTGGGGGGCTTTGCAATGTTTAATGCAAAAAAAAAAACTCTTATTTACCTTGTCATGGATGACCTCGGAAAAAAAGCTGAAATATCCTACTAATAGAAAATAGAAGGAGTAATCAAACTTTGCTGAAAAAAGAACAAAAATTCAAAGTCAAATCATGTTTGAGCATCATCTTACCTACATGAATTGATTAAAAGTATTCCACGTTCAGAAGGGCCTGGGCCAGAACTTTAAGCTGTATACAGACCACAGATATCACAGGGAGACAGGTTGGAAACTTGCCTACCTAAAGAAAAATAACTAGAAAAAAATAATGCCATATCCACAGAGGAAGGGTATGGCACAAGGCTCCCTTTCCCCAAGTGGCTCGCCTGCATTAGTAAGGGCTCATTCAGAAAACACAGCTTTCGGGCTCAGAAATGAGCTGCAAACACTGCTGTTCCATTCAGTGTTCAGTGGTTCGTTTTAGTGGGCTGTGTCCTCTAGATATTATTTTGCTTATTTAATCCTTGAGAAAGGTAAAGCAGGAGTTATTTCCAAACCAGCATTTGCTTTTTCAGGGTGAGTTCCACTTCTAGAATAGATACGTTGTTGTTTTTAAAGGAAATTCATAGAGATTTGGGTTTTTATGTTTGATTAACTTAGAGGCGGGACATCATGTAGCAGAAGACACGGAATAGATAAAGTTTAGGTTTTGCAAATCCCAAGCAACACCAGCTTCTTCTATTCATTTCTTGCTTTCATTGTGGCTACAATGTGTCCAAAAGGTTTCTCCAAGAACACTTTTGGGGAAATGCTTGTGATGGGTTTGCTATTGAATGACCTCACTCCCAGAAATCTGTTTGTAATAAGTAATAATAACAATGAAGATGTCATCAAGCAGTAAAATCCTCTGGAGAGCTGGAGCCTGTTCTCAGCTCACAGTGTATGTAAACACTGGAAATATATGTGGCGTTGCAATATCCTATGGTCCTGCCCGCAAACATATGACAGGATAACTTTTTTCTCTCTACAAAACCACAAGAAATTGTGAGAAGATAACTGCACTTCAAATTCTGTTATTCTTCTTATCCTGCTGCACTGCAAATGCTGGGCTAATTTCTGGTACTTCGGGTTGTAGGCAGTGTCCCTTGTCCACTTCAACAGCAGGACATGCTCTCTTCAAAAGCATCTGTGGAGACTGCAAGTCAAAGCCACTGATGAAAGACAAGTCTGCTGTCTGTCCTATATGTTAAGCACTAGTCTTGTTCTCTTTTATCTGGCTTTCTGCAGAGTTTACAATTGCTGTAAGGGAACAGGTTGTGAATTTCCATTTTTTTCTCAACTGTAATTTAGCAGTGTTTGTGCTCTCTGCATACAGACTTGGCTGCATGGGCTCTGGAAACAAACTCCCTGAACACCTGCAACATCTAGTTTTAGAAGTAATCCCTTGTCTAAAGTCATGTTATCATTACAATGAACTCAACCTACCTCTTGTCTAAAGGGTGTGGAAAACAACAGGATCAGGGAAAGCTCCTGCACACACTTTTCCATGCAGTAGCAACAGGTTTGCAAATTTTCAAAAGCTTGTCCACCCTAGCTGTAGGGACTGTAAGATCATAGGAACAGTGAGGCACTAAGATAAGAAAGCTTATTGATGTGTAGGCCCAAGCCAAAGATGGGAACAATTGCTCTGGGTGGGAATGCAGCCTTGTTTTAGGAGTGGATGTTCCTGGCATCATCACCCATGAGCGTCTCTGCAAGGTTGGCAGACCTCCAAAAAAGCAACGCTGAAGCCTCCGACTTAGGAGAGGTCTCCAGGAAGAACAGCAGGAAAGCAGTTGGGATAACAGGCTTAGCTGCACCGCACTGCTGGCACAGGACATGAGGCAGCAGGAAAGCAGCCATGGGCTCTACAGACGGCTGTGACCAACCCAGCAGCGCCCTACGCTGCCTACCCTGTGAAGGGCTGAACTAGCCCAGCTGAATGGCATGGAGGTGGCAGATGCAGGCCTCATCAGGCAATCAGGGACCTCAGAAGTCTCTGCTCTGGTTTGAAGAGTGGTTTCTTTTTTTTCCTTGTTTTTACCACCTGTAAGATGAGATGCTCTGTCTACTTCCTTACAGCGGTGGTCGTAGGAGGCTCTTAAAAAAAAAAAACCTCACCAAGGGACAGCCCAGAGCCACAATTTGTAGCCTGGGATTGCCCCTTCTTCTTGTTTGCTCAATTTCTGTGAATGCAGACTGGTGTTACCAGTGTACTTTGTTTCTCAGGTGCCTTCAAGGGTCAAGATTTGGCATATGTTTACATTTCTATGTCTTTGCCTGAGTAGCCTGTCCCAGGCCGTAGTCTATCTGCGTTTAATCTGAGCAGACACGGAGGGATTCCAGCTGGACCCGTCAGCAGCAAGCAGAGGGGGCGGTTTCTTCATGTCTTGCGAGAGAATTATGCCTAATCTGAGCTGACCCCATTAAGGAGGGCTGACCTGTAGGTACATGTCCTCTCTTGTTTTGGACAGTTGTTGTTTATTTTTTGAAGACTCCCAAATGAGTGGGGTGATCCCTGGAGCGCTGCTAAGCAAGTTGCCTTTTGGGTCTCAGCCTTGCCAGAAGACTCTTTCCATTAGACCCAGACTGTCTGCATGCACTTGACAACTGGAAAAGATTTGTGTGCTGGATGCTAATAAAGTGGCATTGCACTCTATTTTTACACCATGTGACAGTTCTTTCTTCCCAGTGTTCCTCGGGGAGGCCCGGAGGTCCAGTGCTCCTCATTCCCCTCTTATTTTCCTTGCTGCACAGGTGCAAATGGCAGTGCAGGAAGGAGATGCTGCTGATTTGGTTCTGCGCAGGGCCAACCATCTCAGGAAGCAGGTACCTCCAAGTCACATCCTGGAGAGAGGATAGAGAGAGAAAAAGTGTGGGGCCAAGGGAAGGTGAGAGTGTGAGAGCTGAAGTGGTTACGGATGCTGGACTTACCTCCACGGAGCGTATGGGCGGGGGGCAGGATTGCCTCTGAACCCTTTACAGTGATCAAGAGCCTCTGGATGGAGCCGGTGGCTGCTTCAGAGGTGAGGATGATGTCCTCTCCAGAGCTGGTGAGGGAACTGGGGAAAGAAAGGGTCGGTCAGTGTTTCCAGACCCCAGCAGCCTGCCTACCAGGGCAGCCTTGGCCATTGTGAGTATAGGAGGGAGGTTAGGCTGCAGGCCCGAATCAGGCATCTGCCAATATTTTTTTAAAAGTTCCCCCACCACACCTGAATATCCTCCTGTTCCCCTTCAAATTACTAGGAGCCCCTTTACCCCAAGGTTCACGAGCTGAGAGTGTATGATGAATTTACACACTATATTAATTTGTTTCGTCATAGGAGAAAACGGTTTTCCCTGTAACCATTCTCCAGGAACACTGTTTTGAATGTTCTGGTTGCCCAGCACTGCAGGCTTTGTGGAAAGTGCAGATATACTGTCCCTCTGTGAATTTTTCACAAATCATTCACCACTTCATGCAGCTTGATCAACTCTTAAGGCAAAATATTTGATCTACAGAAATACTTGTATGATTTTCAGGGATAAGACATCTCTGATGAAGAGGATGAGAAAGTATGGAGGAATAAAACAAACAGCATTAGAGAGAGGAAAGGGCATTTCTTTGGTGTGAGATCAAAATTCACTGAGGAAATCCTAGGAGCCTATATATAGGGTCTACACAGATGCAGAAAGTGGGAACATTGACTGTGCTGGTGAAACATCTGCCATCCCATACAAACCTCATCAAGTACCTATGCTCAGATCGAGTTGCAGTAACCATGTAATGGACTAACCTAGAATAACTTGACCTCCAGTTGGACTAACCTAGAATAACTTGACCTCCAGTGAGGTTTGTTCCTAGTTCTCTCTCAATTAGTGAGAAATTTTTGCTCCAGAGCATTAAGGTTTATAAAACCCATTTAGTTTTGCCTGCTTGAGTGGACCTTCTCATTTTCCCTATGCTGTCTAAACCATTAATAGAGAGCGTTATGCTCCTCGTTTCAGTGATGCACTGAACTGGCCACAGGTAGTTTTGAAGCTAAGGCTACTTTCATGCTTTAGAAAGTGGAAATAAGAATCCTCTCCTCCCCCTAAATAATGCAATTCCCAGCCCCACTCCTCCCCTCCTCTCTCCCTCCTGCACAGCCTAGGCCAGCCCCAGGGGTCTGCCAGGGTCGTGGCTGGTCGTCGCAGCATCAGCTGCCTCTGATCCCTAGAAGGTCTCTCTGGGACTCCCATGCTGGGCAGCATAGTCTGTGAACATGGGCGAATTTTCTCAACTTTCTTCATTTCTGAAATGAAAATTAAAACAAACATTTCTGAAAGAAAATCAAAACATAACAAACTAGAACAAAGAATAGTGATAATTGAAGAGAAAATTGCCAACACAGTATTGTTGTTGGAACCTCCGCCAAATAAAAGGGTATTTTCTTTCATCATTTCTCAGTTTCTTTGAGAAACGCATCACTTTTTTTTTTTAAGGAAAGGGTAAATAGAAACAGACAATTTGCTGTCACTGTACCATTCCTTATTTTAAACATTTCACTTATGTTCTTGCATTGTGGGCTACTCTGTAGCCTTTGCCCTGGCCTTCTGCTGCTCTTCACAAGGTGGATTTTTTTCTGCAAGTTGGCAGGTGTTATCCACACGCTCTGCAGATAAAAGGCTGATCACATGGGGCTGCTTTTTCTCCTTGTTTCCAGCTGCTTGGTTGTGTTAAACAGCAAAAGGTACATTTCCTAATACCCATTGTCCATAGAAGCAAATGCTGTACTTGCTTCAAGGGTCTCATCAGCTCGGGAACAGAAAAGAAGTTGATCAATGAAACACGTTATTTAGACTGTGATCTCCCATATATTTAACAAAAAAAAAAAATCACTGAACCTTCCATACAAGCTTAAAGTGCAGGTAAAAAACGGAAATTTGAATAATGAGTATTTCTTTCTGTTTTCATTACACATTTACTAAATCAGGTATGTCTTTTCAAGGGCTTTCAGCACTTACTTGCTAGGAAGTTGTTTGGAGTGATATTGTTATAAGTATTGCAAAGCCATCATCATATTTATTTATGAAGCTTCGCTTTTGTGAGACATTTTGATATCATTTATGCCTGACCGCTGCCTCACCATAAACCTTTTCTTCAGACCATCAAATTCTTGGTAGTGGTCAGGCATGCTGCTGAGTGGGTGCAACCTTTTTGGTTGCAGAATCAGGACTTTCATGTGGCAAGGAGGATAGGAGAGTTATCTTAAGCTGACTTTTTAAAGAAGACAGATGGTACTGATCTGGGAAAATAAAATCTATTTCAAATTCTTATGGAAGGGACTCAAAGAGTTAATATGGCATTTCCAAAACCATGTAAGCAACTTAGGAGCAATGATTTTTCATTGGAGCTGGCGCGTGCTAAGTTACATAGGTCCCTAACCTCAGCGATCCTTTTTCTCATCAAGTCATGAAAACCTTAAAAATGTCTTTCAGGCTACCAAGCCTGTCCTTATCTTATGAAGAACAAGTACAACCTCATAAAAACTGTTTGCATCTCTAATTCTGAATCCAGTCAGGCTATCCTCAGACACAAGGACATTATTTTCCTTCTTTTTTCTATTCATTTATTTATTGTTAATTTTTGGCACCTTTTTTGTTTTGCATTATCCCACACGACACTGCTCTAAAACTAGCTTTAATTTTAGTACATAGTAAATATTTTACTGCCATATCCTGGGAACAATCAGTGATCTTTCTTAATAATGTTACACGTAATTAAAATAATAAACACATGCTGTATTTATATTTGGTAATAAAAATTCTTTCTCAAATAATACTGCTATCAACGCAGTCATATAGATAGCCATTGCTATTAATGGTAAAGCATGAAGAAAACCCCAATTGTCAAGATTCAGAGCAACTGACCACTTACTGGTTTAATCACAACATACATTTTCTTTTCTAGTTGATAGACTCCCACTTGCAATATTTTCCACCTATCCCAGTGCCAGATCTCCACTAATCTCAACTGAAAGTTGTCAGTCTGAAGATAGCTAGGAAGATAAGAATAAAGAGCCACTAGTTAATAAGTAAATATACTGTAGTGGCATTGGGAAAGTGGTGAATTTTATGATTATAATAAGATTTTGCAGAAAAACAGAAATATCCTCCATGTATGTAGCAGGATAATTTATTGCCAAGATCGAAACTGCCCACTGCATAGACTATTTTCACATTTATAACGATATTCTTGTATGTGTTGGTCCACACAGCTGATCACCATCAGCCTTTCCCGGAAATTATGAACTGTCCCATTTTCCTGAAGGTCTCTCACAGAAGCAGGCTGTTGATGTCCATGAAAACTTGTGAGTCCTTTTCCTCCATTCCTAGCAAGTCCACTGATCGGCTTGCAGCTGTTGCCACTGCACACTTAGTATTGCTCTGCTTCCTGTTTCTTAATGAGGTTCCCGTGAACACAAGGGCCTTGGTTGGCACGGCTGCAGACGCAGTCAGCCAGCTCACCTGTGACTTTGCTGAGGCAGCGGTCCATGGACAAGCACCTCCCCCAGGTGCCTCCTCTGGGCTGGGGAACTTGCTCTTTCTTCATTCCGACAAAGCCTAGCTGTTTTGCCTCCCATGCCAGGGGACAGGGACGGTTTATTTGGAAAAGGTTTTAGAGTTATTGTTTTATATAAATTTTGTAGGTATATTGATGTCTTAAAATATGTAACATATTAGATAGACACTGGAGATGCTGAAATACAGTAAAATGTTCATGGAAAGGAAGAAACACACATATTATCCTTGACTTCGTAGTGGTTTCCTTTATGTTTATGTTAAATGAAAAGAACCTGTTTTTTTAAAGGGGGGCTTTTTTCCTTCATTGTTTTTTAGCCATGTGTAACTGCTTAAATGGAAGGGTCACCTTTCCAGGTCATCCATTTTGCATAGTCCCTCTTTGTGTTCAAATATGACTTGAGCCTTCAAACTCCAGTGCACACTAACTCATGCTACAAGTAGTGCTCGTTTCCTTTCTGCAGGCGTTCCGTTTTCAGTTGTGATGCCAAAATTTACGTCTTGGAAACAGCAAGTTGCCTCCACCACTTAGTGTAGGAAGGACCCCATGACAGCCATGCAGTACAGCAAATTAAGATAATAATCAGGTCCTTGCAATATGCAGTCCCCATTATCTACAGTTCCTTTCCACTGTATATGTTAGGTTACAGAGAAAACCTCTGTGTCTGCTGCCTTTTTTTTACTTGAGGCAACAGTGAAAATGTTTGTCTCCCTGACAAACATCTGTGGTCTGGCCAATTGCAAGGTTACTCTTCATTCTGGACTCAGCTAAGCCTAGATTTACCCAAGAGACTCTTCAGGTGAGTTTCTGCCATTGCTTCCTTCTTCCCCGGCAGCATGACTTTCTCAGTTGCAGGCTCATGCCTCTGAACTGCATTTGCTCAGGGTGGTACACGAGTACGTGAATCTAGTTAGCTGAAATGCAGTGCAAAAACTACTTAAGCATCCTGTGCAAGGCTTTAACTTATAATGCTTCTGGAGAAAGGACAGCCCTTAGAATCTATATGCTTGTCTGTGTAATTAGGTTGTTTACTGAAGATTTTTGGGGAGAGAGTGCAAATAAGCCACAACTTGCCATGACAGTAGGTGCTTTGCAATTAAATAATTATTGTCTGTATGATCGCCTTTCATTTTGCCAATACTGTCCTTGGAGCTGTTGCTACTGAATGTATTGTGCACAGTGAGAACAGTGACAGGACTCAACACCTCATAAATGGTAATAAGAGGTTTGCTTGGTCACTTTCAGAGCAGAAGAATGAGCTCAAGCTGATCTGTGAGTGTATTATTTCATCTCCCCTTCTATTTGTTTTTTATGGGCGGGAATGATCCATCGTCTCTAAAATCAAGCTGCCCTTTGCAGTTGACTTTCCACTGACATGAGGCGCAGGCAGTGATTTTGCTTCCAGATGAAACCTGAGGAGAACAAACATCTGTGAAGATGGGAGGATGGTGGCAGCCCAGTGAAGTGCCTGAGAGCAAAGTGTTCAGCATGCTCACTAATAAGTGTCAGCTTGATTTGAATCACTTGCTAAAGTGCAGACCAGCTGAAGCCAAAAGAACATACCTTTCTTCAATGAAATGGAATCCCAACGCATAAATAAAAGATTTCACCTGGGAAGAGTGATTTATTATCTCCATCCCAAGAAAGATGCCTGTGATTTACCACACTGCCTTACTTTAAAGCAAAAACAAAAAACAACCCCCCAGTTCCCGCCAATAACCCAAACCAGCCAGCACCAGCACTACCGCCATTAGTTGGAACAGAAGCTTGAGGTACATTTATGCCAGTAATTCGGCTGAAGTCAACAGCGTTATACAGATGGGAGAACAGACTAAGTGAGAGACGAATTAGGTCCTTCGTTCCAAACATCATAGGAAATTCACTGATATTCATTAAAAAAAAAGAAGAAGAAGAAGAAAAAAGACTGTATCACAGTGGGCTTTTGTCCAATCTAAAACTCTGATCCCGTATCCCACTGAAAGAAGCCAGCTAATTCATTCCTGAGCATATGGATGTTGTAAAGTGCTAGAGATCAAAACCTTCCCTGACAGAACCTTGGATCAACCAAAGAAAACATTTCTGTTCCCTTCTGAGCAGCCATTTCAGGTTTTATGGGGAGCCTGATCCATGTTGGGACAACGGTTTGGACAGCTTAGTCAACGCTACAGAACGCTCACACAGCAGACACAATCAATAAAGCTTATAATTTATTTACTTCATTCCTGAGTCTGAGGAGTTTGATTTAAGGAGCTGACATGGGATGTCAAAGGAAGGAGGGGCTTTCAGGGGTGAATGGCAAGTTTTAAATACTGTCTAGGTCTTAGGTAGATTCTCCATAGCCTCTTGCTCAGGATTACATTTAAAACAAGACTCTGCTCATAGATACCCTCAGCAAATCACCACACATTGTCTACTGCTAACTGTTGCCATAAATTATGTATACAAAATTCAAAACCACTGGACAGTGATGACTGGGCCTCTCTCCGACTCTAATCACTCATGATGCCTGAGCTTCTGTGTGCTGTGGGACACATTAAAAAAAGTCCGTGTAAAAAATATCTGTGTTGACTTCCTGGTTCCATCTTTGCTTTGTCTGCTGCTTGAAGTTGGGAAGGAAAAAATGGTAGAAAATCTGGAGAGGTGGCAACAGATAGGAAAAGGTGAGTACCTTCACTTTTTCCCAACCTGAAAATTTCAGGGAAAACACTAACTAAATGACTAGTAGGATCAACCAGTGAACTATATACCTCTGTCAGCCAGGCAAGTTTACTCGGTTCCCCTACAACTTCACCTTTCTTTCCACTATGAAGCAAATTATCAGTGCTGCTTACAAAAGTGCTTGGAGTGCAGAGTTCCTGCTGAGGCAGTAGAATATTTTCAGGTGAAATCGTCCTTTACTGGCAAGCCTTTGTTTTAATTTACTGAAGCTTTGAGCCAAAATAGGAAGCCACTACTGCCACAGGAACTGCTTAGTGTCTTTTTCTTTTCAGTCTCAGCAAAGAGTCAGCCAGATTCAGCTCACACTGATCACTAGTAGGGACAGCTCTGAATGCATGACCAGCCTTGAAAATTCTCACGTGGCAGTAAATATGTTGAAGACACTGCATGAAAAGATCAATGAGTGACTTACCTCTTATTCTCTCCTCCTAGGATTTTATGGTTTCTAATAAAGGTGAAAATGTGATGTGCGCATGACATGATTATTTATTTTTATTTATAAGATGCAATCCATTGCCTGAACTTCTGGTCACATTTTACATCATTAAACATAAATGAACAACATGAATCCAGGGGGGATAAAGAAATGTGAGCTTTTGCATGTGCTGCATTTGTATGAATGCTGCCTTAATTTAATTTCTTGGGATTTCACAGGAGGAGTTCCAGACAATAACAGGAGTCGAAACCTCCCTTAGTCCAGAAACACAGTAGCATGTACTTGTGCAGACTTCTCCAAGATCCCCTCTAAGTTTCTTCAGAAACAAGCACAGCAGCTCCTGAAGTGTGTAGAGGGTGCCCCAGTTTCCCCGAGCAATCTTTCTATTTCCCCATGTGCTGCACAGCAAGCGCCATTATCAGCAGTCATGAAGGAACTAGAGAAATTGGAGTTTATTGTGAGACTTCATTGGCATAAGCTTTGAAGTTACTTCTGCAGCTCTTCTGCATTTCTCACATCCTGCAAGAACTCAACACTGAAATTAGCCTTCCTTGGCTTGAACCAGGAGGAATTTTTTTCTTAGAGATCTCTAGAAAGCATCGTATCCACCCCAAGTGCAGGGCAAGATACATCAAACCCGTAAGCAACTTTCACTCTCTGGAAGAAACGTTAATGCTGGCTGCCAAAGGAAAGAAACTACAGAAAGAGAAACAGAGACCATTTGGGATATTCCCAAAATCCAGAAATAAAAGCGGGAGGGTTAAGGTAGAGGAAAGATTCTTGCATCAGACCAAAATATATTTTTTGCCTGCTCACAAAACTGTATTTAAAAGATATACCTTTGTGTTTTACTACTATTCAAGCATACATTGAAAAAACTCCCTTCTCTCAGCCATCTCTGTCTAAAAGCTATTCTTTGGTCCCGCCTGGGTGGGATGAAGAATGATTTATTTGCAATTCAGGGAAGGCTCTGGAAAAGAAACTTCGCTCTTCTACTTTTCCTCTGATAGAGAGCGTGCCAGTGCACAACATGGCCATGAGGCATTGCTGTCTGTCCTTGCATTCGGCATCTGAGACACTGGAATTTTGGAAGGAACTAGAGAATTATACTTAATTTCCAATTTCTGGTACAAACACAGCAGGAAAAAGACGCTGCCACTTTGCATCCCCCAGTGCTGATTCTGACGAGAAGTGCTGTCATTGGCTTTAACATCTTCCCTTTTCTGTGTAGCTTAAGAATGCCCCTGCCTGCTTATGGGCTCTGGGTAGAATGAATGCTATGCTGTGCTTGAGTGAGATTTATTTCACCCTTGACAAGAAGTTACCTCTTTATTTTAGAGGGTTTAAACTTCTGCTTTCAGAAAAATGATGAGGAAAAAAAATCAGCTCTCCTTTGAGTCCAGATGTGCAGTTTTAATAACTATTTTACATTGTAGAGAAGTTTTGGAAAGTCCACCTCCATGCAATGTGATATACTAGTATAACATGTCTGTTTGCTTTTACTCATTGTGGTATATGCCTGTTGCATTATTGCTGGATTGCTTCCAAAAATCATCATCAAAATCATAAAAAGAACTTGTTTAGAAGATGTTTATCCAAATATCTAAACAGTTTTTTGAGGAACAAATCCATATTGAGCAGAAATATCATTTGCACCAATAATGTCTGGAAGAAAAGAAAAATGAAAAGTGTCAGTCAAAATAAACAGATTCTATATTGCAGCCCCCAGGAGGCCACGCTACAGTGTATAATATATTCAGTTGCTCACACCTAGCCCTATTTTCAAAGTCATAAACTGGGGTGGATTTGTCAGAGTTTCAACAATATAATTGTTTAGCTGCAAATTCTCCTGCTGGCAAGTTCCAGAGTTTTCAGATAATCCCAGGCAGGGATTCAAGCTTGCAGTCACATACACAATAGACGGTTCACAGGTAGTGTGTGGAGCCTGCAAGCTGTGCTGCCACAGAAGTTTGCAGGGGATCATGAGCTCCCTCAAGCACACGATGTAATTTGAATATATGATACATGGATACTTACATCACGGTGCACAAAGAAAGTGACATTGCTGTGGATTGCGTATGATTAATGGTGGAAGTGCAGAGTAGGTTTAGAAGTGTGCAAATCCCTCAAATATTTTAGCATCTTGAGCAATAAGATGCATTCCCACTTGAAGCCATGTGGAGAGGGCTTGGCTCAGGCCTCATTTCAAAATAGTCAGGGGAAACACCTGTGTCTCTGTTAGTGCGAGACATGGCCCATAGCTTCTTACGTGGGCTATTTTTCTCCTGACTACATAGCTTATGTCCTGGCAGAAAGATCTCCTGAGGTTTTTTGTTTCATTTGAATGCTTATTTAGCTTCCATCTAAGTTATACAACTGGGCTTGAAGTGTTTATAGAAAAACCTACAAAGACAGCAGTCATACTGAAACCACTTCTTCGCAGGTAAACATGATGAGAGCTGATGTACATAAACTAATGAAGGGGAAGGGAGAGAGAAGAAGAGCATTTCCATTTCTCCATGGATTAGGAAGTCAAAGACTACTTCCCTGATTCAGCTGGAGTTTTCTCTCTCAAAGTACCATACACAAAGGCATTCACTTATCCTTAGATGGAAGGAAAACAATGCTGGAAGGCTCCCGAGTGCTGTGCAGTGTCCCACCTCTCACAAAGCGTTCCCTCTCTGCTGCTTCAAGGATAGCACAAATCCTGCCAACATAGCCTTTCCGCCCCTGAAGTTCCCTGCTAATAACCTTCCCATTAACTCTTAAAATGATCCAGAGCCTATTGCAATAAGTGTAAATTTCTGATTCCCCTAAAATTGCCTTTCCAGCCTGAGAGTGTAGTTCCCCCTGCCCAAGTTTCTCTACCGCACAGAGGGTGCAGTTCCCTCTCTCAGCTGCTCAGCTCTTCCAGTGGAATTACCCTCCCTCCATGCCTTTCCCTGAGCCACCACTGGTATGTTAGGAAGGACCTCCTAACCCACCCGTCGCTCCTTGGGCAGCGTCTGTGGATGCCATGGTGGGATTCACCAACACACCCTGAAGGGCCATCTGCTGCACAAGTTGGCCTTGCAGTGCTATCAGACATCACCCAGACAGTTCCCCTTTCTACCCCTTTCTTTCCAGGTCAGCAGCTCACTAGAGTTTAGGCACATAGCTGGCAGGAGGTCACCTGGAACATCCTGGTGAGCTCCTCTTCCTGAAATCGCTAACACTGTTTGGCCACCTTAAATATGCACACACATTTTCCCAGCATTTCAGATACCAAAACTAGGTCAGACAATAGCCCTCTCCCTACAAAATTTATGGCATGACATTAGGCAGAGCTCAGGAGGAGTGAGGAGATTCTGGGTACCTCTGAGGGCCAGAACAGACCCAGACTAGGACAAAATAGCCAGAGTCTAGCCGAGTTTGCAAGCACTTGGCTCGGATGGCCACAGGGCCTTGCCCTGCCACACACCTGAGTGTTGCACAGAGACACAGCAGGACTGGCCGCAGAAACCAGGACCCTGCCCTTGTCAGGCTTTTACCTCGTTTAGGTGCAGCAGGGTAGTGTGAGCAGCAAAACTCCAGCCAACTGCCACGTTCACACTTCAGGATCTGGTGGAGGAGATGGAAAAAATATTAAAACCATTCAGTTCTCTTCTCTGAGAACTTACATGCTTCTTTGAAAATAATGGGAAGTAGAGCATAGTTTTAAAGCATAGTACTGAGTGCTAGAGAGAGAAAAGGCTGTACATATTTGCTGCCTCTTTTTCCTCCTTTTTTGAAAATACAAGTAAAAAATTGCCTCATCTCCATCTTCCTTGAATACCCCTGAAGATCAAGAGGCTGAGAGTCAAAGTTATTATAAATTCCTCCGTAACTCAGTTCTCCGGCTGCTATCTGTACCTCTGTGCTTGCCTCAAGCTTTATCCAATAATTAATCAGATTGCCTTGGTCACAGATACTTGGACTGCAAAACGCCTCTGCAAGAGACGCTCACAACCTGCCCTGGCTCCACCAGGCACGCAAGGCTCTGATTTATTCATCAGTTTGGCCTGACCCTAAGTGAAGTTATTGTTTTCCACCTGGGGTCTGATCTAGCGCTCACTGAAGTCAAAGGCAGCGCTCCCATCGACTTCCGCGGGCTGCGGGCCCAGCAGCCACCGACAGCCGAGCCGGGGCTGGTGGTGGGAGGGCAGCGCTCTCACAGGCGGGCACATCTGCCATCGCCTGCTGCCCTGAGACAGCAGCTCCCTGTGGTCACACCGCTGGGTCTCACTGCTTAGGTACCGGGGCTGAACAGCCGGGCCGCGCTGGCCAAGGTCCCAGACTTCGCTTTCAGCCTCGGTTAAATTCAGTGTAAAACCCTGATGCAATTTCATCCTTTTCTTTCTCTCCCTTCCTGCTTCTACTTTCTTCTTTCTTCATTCCTTCCTTCTTTTTCTTTCTTTCTTTTCTTTCTTTCTTTCCTTCTTTCTTTCCTTCCTTCTATCTGCCTTCCTGCCTTCCCTCCTGCCTTCCTTCCTGTCTCCTCTTTCATTCTTTCGTTCTCTCTCTTTCTCTCTCTTTTCCTCTTACTCTTGTGCTCATTCTCTTTCCTTTTCCCTCTCTCTCTTTCTCTCTCTCTCTTTCTTTCTCTCCTTTTTCTCTCCACCTCTCTCCCTTTCTCTCTGCCTTTCTTCCTTTCCTTTACGGAGGAATCAGTCTTCTCGTCTTGCCTCCGAAAGCTGGGCTGGAATTCAGAGGAGATGTGTCCAGGTCATGAGAAGGCTCCCTTTCCATAGCTAATTTGACTACAGTTTCTATAACATAGTTGGAAGAAATGTGTTTATAATTCGTGATATAACATACACGTGCTGAAACCTCACACATATAGTAGCTGAGCCCTCCAGCCTGACCCCTTTGCTGCAGCTCCTCACACTCCAAAATCTGAGGGAGGGAGCCTGCCAGGTAGGCAAGCATTTGCTTTTCTTGGTATTGACTAACTAGAGTGAGTGCATCTTTCTAAGGTAAACTTTTTCAGTTAATGGTGGAGTTGTTTAGGATTTACAAAGGCTCAGCTGAGTGCAAAATCAGTCCCCACATGTGTGAAGATAGCATTTGCTTATCCTAATTACTTTAAAGATTACTTTTCATCCTTGATTATTAGCAAATACTCTTTCTTTAATCAAAATTTGATATTCTGGTTCTTCTACATGTTTCATAGGGCTAACTCTTTATTCCTGTGGCTTATTTCTCCTTTTCCCTCTCCCCTTTTGGCCCCAAATGCACTAAAATGCCCCATCTCCCATCATTTGAAGGTTAGAGGTGAGTGGTTTACCTAGAGTTCACCTCCGTTATATTGACACACGTACCCTGAAACTGGCAGACTCAAGCCTCCTGGCTCTGGCTCTGAAAGCTGTTTCCATATTGTAAGAGGAGGGGAGGTAGGCTGTGACCCATCAGTAGGCTGTGTATACACTGAAATAATGGAGAACACGATAAACTGTCACCAGAAGACAGTCTCAGTTCCTCGAGTCTTAATGGTAGAATAACACAATAGGGTCAGACTAAAAAGGTTTCCTTATGAAAATTTTATCAGCAACTTTGGTAAATTGCTGTGGGAAAGGTGCTTTGCTCTCAGGCAGACCTGGAACCTGTTTTTACAAGGTACAGCTTGCATGCATTGCCTCACCCCCATAAGATATTAAGGGCACTCAAATTGAATTAACACCAAATCAGGCCGGTGCACTTAACAATACAAATGCACTTAAGGGATGCCTCAGAATGATTTGTGACTAAAGAAAGCAAAGAAGAAATCGGCCTTCAAGACCACAGGGGTGGTGTTGTGTGTCATATACAGGAAAAGCCATAAGCAGAACTTAGAATACCGGAAAACCATGAACTTCAAGGGCTCTCAGATACCTTAGACCCAGTCATAAAGTAGATGGTCTCTTTTGTGGTATGTAGAAACAATTGATAAATAAATTACAGCCAATTTTCTTAGTGGCACAGTCTCCATTACCTCTGACAGCAGCATAACTGCTTTGCTAAAATGATAAGAGGTGAATAATGGTGTATCAGGTAGCAGCAAAGGAAATTCTCCGAGTTGCCTGTTCTCTTCGTGAGAGCGATGACACAACGCAGACATGAATGAGACGTGATGGGGCAGCAGAGAGGGAGATCCATGTGGATAGCTGCTGAGGCCCAAGCAGCTGAATTATAATCCTAATAAGAGGATGGAAGTGGTGGGTTTTTGTTTATCTCTTAAAGTGTCAGACTCATCTCTTTCAGGAAGTCACCTCTTTTGGCCACAGTTTTTTCATCAAGTTACTTGTTTATTCTCTGAGCCTGTGGGCCATACTCTTCCTTGACATTAGGGCACAACTTTGCAGGGTTTAGGCTACAGTGAGGCATAAATCATATGAAGAGTGCTAAGGGTGCTTGTACCTCGCAGACTACTTGGTCTTTACAGAGGCATATGTCCACTACCATGAAAGAGCTCTATGTTGAAAGTATTAACTCCTTTCTGGTCAAAAAAGTAGCCTTGGTTTAAGAACACCACAGGTTTGAGCTATATGTTTTACGAATAGCAGGCAAGCGGGATGCTGGAGGCACTCTTAATTTAGCAACATTAGCATTTTTTCTAGATGTAATAAAATGGTGGTGTTGGCTTCATATGTTACTGAAACTTGGAGCAGAAAGGAGAACAAAAACTCTACATACGTTTCTGAGGCTAGGCCCTCTGTCTCACAGTTAAAATGGTGGTGGTTGTGGTGGGATTTATGCCTATCAAATGCAACCTACAATTGCTGCTTTTGTTGCTGTTACTGTAAATAGCTGGTTCAGCTGATTTGGTCTATGGGAATTTCCTTGGGTTAGAAGAAGGTTCAACACTAACCACTGAAAGAGGCCATTTGTAAAGTTGCAAGGATGCTGTGGAGAACCAGGATGAGGCTTTGTTTGGTATCTCATGGAGAGCACGAGAGGACATGATGAAGCAACGAGAGACTTCAGTGAGCGACACGGTGACCACCAATCTGTGCTGGGCTCAGTGCAGCCTCCATCCTACGTCTTTGCCCTCTGAGACTTCTGCCCTTCAACCCTGGTATCTATTTACCAACATATTTACATATTTACCCCCACACACTACATTTACAACCATGCTGTGGCTGCTGAACCAGACGACCCACTAGATGTCCTTCTTAACAAATGTTTTTTGAAATAAAAAAGAAAGGACTGTGGAGCAGCTTCCCCTTAACTCAGACCCAGCTTCAGCTTGTACTCATGCTATGCTTATTAGCACCTCCTCTTGGAGTATTATTCAAATATATCCCCAAATTTTTGCTCAAACTCATGAGATATTCCTTCTAGCACCTAAAACAAAAGGACCAAGACCAGATTTTTACTCTTGTTTTTGTTCCTGTGGAAAACTAATGAACTCCTTGATAAAATCAGGTTCTTGAATAAATGCCAGAGAAAATCTTAAGTTTACCTCACAGATTGAAATATGTTTTTACAGGTTTTAAGTATTTGCATGAGTTAAAAATAATCAGACATATAGATATAATACAGAAGGATGGAAGCACAAAAAATTAATCATTAAAACTCGATCTTTTCATACTTAAGTCAGATTTTAATGATCTGCATTTACTTTGGTTTCTTTATTGTCATTTTATACACACTTTTACATCAAATTTCTCTGTATAAATAGCAAATGGAAAGTTAATAAATGATAATAACCAAAACAGATTAATAGATGTTGTAATAAATAATCAATTATTATAAAATCCAGTCAGTCTACAGATTGCAAACCATTATTAAAAACCATGCATTACACCTTCTACCAATGCTTATTGCCTATAAGGTATATGCTTATAACCTATACCACAAGTAACTCCAATGCTGATGCCTCCATTTCACCTATAGTAAGCACTGATCAACCCTTTATGAACTATTATAAAAGAAATTGTATTTTGGAATGCAACAGGAACACCTTGTGAACAGAAGCCCATCACCAGTAGAATATCAGTCCCAATGCGGTTGATCCTATTTACGAAAACAGCAAATGCTTTGGAAGGAGCTGAACTGTATTCTCATTAAATAATATTCCAGGAATATCACACGTGTAACAATGTACAGGTCTATCAAACATCTGAGCCATTCACATAATGCCTCTTCTTCTTCCATATGTTTTAGATTAACTTGAAGTAACAACAGACAAGCCTCCATTAAATTCAAAATGTTGAAAGTTTGACTAAGGAAAAATTAGCAAGAATTTAAAGAATCTACCTGCCCTCAGCTCTGTTTGGTTTGTTGCTTAAGCAAGTGTTATAAATGAGTGAGACTTCATGGATATCGACTAGATATGTAACACGGATCAATACATGGATATATAACTTCATGGCTGGCCCTTAGACTATAACAGTAGATCCCAGCAACTTTTATTCTCCATGGCCTGTTTAAATAAACACAACTCAGGAGGAGGATGTATGCCTTTTTTATCCTGAAATTTAGCAAAATTAATAATATTAGAAGTTAATAACTTCCAGACAAGGAGACAAAATTTTTTTTGGTTTGGAGTCAGTCCCCTCTTGTATGCCCAAACACCTTAAATGAGTTCATTGCATTTTATGAGCATTACCAGTTCCCCCTCCCTCAGTCAACTCCTTCTCTTGGTTTAATTTTAATAAATGCTGTGAAGCTATGTCCCTTGAAATCATTGATTTGTCTGAAGGTCCCCAGGCACCCTCCTTGCTTCTCTCTCACAGTCCAACTCTCTCTCCTCCACACACCTCTTATGTTTCTACTCAGCTGGTTTTAGGCCACACAGAGGAGAGTTTTTTCTCTCTTATACTCTATACTCAGAAGTATAGAATAAATTTCCTCTACTAACAAACATATATAGTATATATATATATATGTACATACATGTACCTACATGTACAAAACTAGCGTATGTATATGTATGTTAGATATCTATGACATACAAATATATATGCATGTGTGTATACAAATATATGCATATGATTGCAGCTGCCTGACTTAGGACTTCTACTGGATCAGGAGGTAAGTTTTTATTTTTATTGTCCACTATTGCTCATTCTGGCAAAGAAATAGGGAATCCAGCTTCTCCCCAGTCCCTGACCACAAAGCTGAGGAACAGATTCACATTACTTTTATGACATTCTGTGCAAAGTTAGGTATCACATTACATCCAGAATGTGATCAGCAACTGGATCAGCTTACATGGAACCTGACACTCATATAAAGTGCATTCATATTAAAATATAAATATCAGTGTCATTGGAAACTCTTGTGGTTGCAATGGTCTATATCAGGAGTTCAATTGTGGTGTTAGGCAGATTGGTCAAAATCCTATTGTGGCAAGGGAGGAGACACATGCATCTTTCTATCATACACAGTTTCGGATAGCATATCACAATAAAGAGTGATGGGTTATGTTTAGTTACCTAATTCTCTTATCAAAAGTAGACATTTGCCTAAACATGATGCATGTGAATACCTACATGTGGAAAAGATCGGATTTCAATTCCATTTTAGAGAAGAAAACATGTTTGAATATTTTTTGTTTTGTTTTTTTTTTCAGACTGAGGAGAAAAAAGAAGAAAATAGCCACTGGAAAAAACATAGTTTCAATAACTGAGTCATTGCTAAAGCTGCATTTTTTTGTCATAGTTCCTACGGGAGTCAAGGAGTTCGTGTTTTTTTCAGAAAATTATCAGTGACTGCGGACACTTCGGGACTTTTTGCATATGGGTGGGTGGATGCAGTGCTAACCAGCTGAATTAATTTCAGAGAAACCCTTTGTTGCTGTCAAGTCAAATCCCAGTCTGCAATGGAGTATGACAAAGAGCAGGAGCCCAGCAACAACACCAAAATGACAAGGTGTCCCAGAACAGCGAACTCTCCCTGGGACTGCCAGGAGCAATGAGCTGTCTCCCTTCCATAAAGAAAACAAAAGATCTTTTTTCATTTTTTTTTTTTCCTCCCTCTTCCCCATATTTAGAACCAGAGTTTGGTTCAAAGGTTAGTTCTGGCATGCTGACCAATCCAATCTCCAGATGGTATTTATTTATTTATTCTTCTAAAATGCTTTTGGCATGGCATATTTGCGTGAGTTAGATGGCATCTGTGGAAAACCTGAATATTGAAGTTCATATAAAGGGTCATTGACTCATTCTTTCGCTTTTTTAAATTGAATTTTCCTCACTATTGTTTCTGCTGCTACCCGTTTTATTTGTTTATAGGTATTGATTTCTATTCTGGATTTGTCTTTTTTTTAACATGACGATTCATGAGTTTGCTATAAAAAGCTTCTGACAGCCTTAGCATTAAAAAGGAGGAGTATGGTCTTCCCTGCAAGGGACACAACTTGAAGATAATGTCTGTTCCTCCCCAGGTTGCACAGCTTTTCTTCAGTCTCTCTGAAAGTGGAAATTTGAGTCTGCTTGAGCTTTCTTATGAAGCGCAGCACCAACAGCGGCTGCACATCCAGCTCACTGCCTTAAGTATCCCGTTTCCTACCTTTAGTGAACAACAGTGCCAAAATTGCTCTCATTTTACCTACATACAGTATTTGTGGAAAACCTCACTTAACACATCCGCCAGTTCAACAGGGGGCTGTGGCAAAGCGCCAGTTCAGAAAAAGCATTACTTTTCTGCCTCTTCCCCAAATGACTCAGCCTACATTCAAGGGTGTAGAAAGCCTCTCTTCATAATCATTTCTGAATAATGCCAAATGGCATTAAGGTTTGAATGCTCTGTAGCTGTATCACCTTGATCTTTAGCAGAGTTATGTGAAGAAACAATTTATACCGATATTTTTAGAGCATCTTCAAACAGTTAAGAATCAGATAAGGAAGTTATTCTCCAGGCAAGCTACTTTGTTTTTTATATTTCTATATATATCACATATATATTTCATACCCTGCTTTATATCACTGCGAGTTAGTGTCACATGACAAGCTCCTCCAGCTATGCAAGCTGAAAAATTTTCCTGAATGAACACCTAACCTCGATGGAGCAGAGACTCCTTCAAGTGCTTTGGAATTATCCCAAGATCTTCATTCAGCCAAGAAAAGCCCCAAGATCAATGCAAGCCTTGATGCTCGGTACAACAAAAGTGGCTGCAACCCCTTTAAAACCTGACTTATTGCATCTTTGTTTCTTTCACATTAACCAAAGGCTTGTTGAGATCAATAATGGCCACCTTGATTTGCTGGAAGGAAAACACTGTGATTTTTCTTCCTAACCTAAATGCTACACATTCATGACAGTCATCCATGACCCTCTCATATCTGACCATGACTGACAACAAAATCTTTCAATTCCGTTGTCATGTTAGCTTCAACACCGATAATCTAAGTCTGGAAGGAAAACCCTGTGTTTGCTTTGTAGCAGATGTTCCAGTGATATCAAAGTTCTTACAATGAAGCTGAACAGCTAGGGGACGCGGACCTTATGCCCTCAACCCATGAGCAAATTGTCAGTGGCTGAAGAGGAGGCTTTCACAGGTTTTTGGCAGTAGACTAATTAAATTTATCCTTGCTCCATATAGTACTTAAGCATATATCCACCTTTAGGCATACGTCCAAACTTAAGCGCTACCTGGAATAGAATAGCATTTCTTAATTAGGAATTTATGCCACCATCTGATTTGGTTCAATTTAAAGGATAAAGTTCTTCAGGTTAATAAGCAGAGCTCATATCCAAGATGTAAACTATTTTGCTGTATCTGGTATTGGCTCCTAAAATGTATGCTACAAACTTCAGCCAGCCTGGGTTAAACTTTTGGCTAATTTTCTACTAGCGCAAAGAACAGTTTGCCGTGGAGACCTCCAGAATCTAGTGATGGACAAAATGATTGACAAACTCACTAAATGTCTCCAAACTCATTTTCAAGAAGTCATAAGGTGTGTTGTCAGGGGTTTACCTGTACGTACTGCTACAGGATGTATCACTTAAAGAGAATGTCTCCCACAGCTTGTTCAGAAAACCAAAAAAATTGTATTAAATATCTATACGTGTTCATTCTCCATATTTCATTCCAGATTTTATTTTTGTGTGGTTTTTCACCAGTCAGTTTGTCATGCCGTTAGAAAGGAACCATAAGTATAAGAGCAGAAAATTTAAAAACAACAACCTAGTGTTCATTGTTCAGAAAAATCCCTCACTTTTGACAGGTTGCAAGCTGGGAAATGGAATGCATTGTTTTTCTTTCAGTCATTTTGCCAAGTTACGAAGGAAATGTTAGATTAGAATAAAAGATTTAAACAAAAAATGAAGCCAGAAATTAAAGTAGAGTGAGCTCTCTCCTTAGGAAGCACAGAATTCCTAGGAAAATAAGTGATTAATGGGTAAAAAAAACACTGGGAAAGGAAACAGCCTGGACAGGCTAAACCTTCACATGACAGAAACCAATGCAATGTAGAAATGCATTTAAAATACTACTTAAAGTTTCCTTTCTGCATGGGTTATGTCTTAAATAAAGATATACTTCACAGTTTTACATTAAAAATTACTGCTACCCTGGAATCAAACTAGATGACTGAAGCAGGTTGCCTGCTCCAGCGAAATTAGTCTGCTACCTGGATCATTTAGCAAAAATATTCAGAAAACATAATTAAGCCAGAACCTCACTCTGTGAACATGAAGCCTTGAAGCCTGTCCTTTACAGCAATGTCTACAAGACAGGGACATGTGAGCGCCCTCACTCACATGCATAGCAGAAACGACTGCAGGCAGAGGTTTCTGCTGTTCTGCTGTTCCTGGGCCTGCTCCTGCAGCAGAATGAATATTAATTTTAGCAACAGTTGAGGTCATTTACCATCGTCCTGAAGGCACATATTACATATTGTGGTATCTGAGCTAGAAATGTAACCAGTCTCTCTTCCTTACTTGAAGCATTTGTTTAAAACTTACAGACATCGTTTTAAATTGATGTTTCAGCATAACTCCTGAATAGCAGTGTTTTTGAAGCAGGGGCTCAATGGAAGAAGTGAAAATACAACAGAAATCTAGGAACGTTTTAGCTGGACCAGAAAGTTTCTCTGACTATTTTCATGAAATGAACAATTTTTAAGCTTCAAGTTGACAGCAAGCTTCAAGCACAGACAGCTGGAAATAGGTCTTAGATAGCATCAGAGGTCTGATGGCGTTAAGAGGCTGTGTCTTAAAATGAACTCAAATATGCAAGTCAATTCAACACAGCAGTAAATGTAACTTTTTTTCAATCCATGCTATTCCATTGCTTCCACTGGAAAAGTAAACAACGCTTAATAGATCAAGACAGCCACGACCAGATTTACTATTGTAACTCACCAGAGGAAAGACTGATCCTTTACCAGTATCATCCTCTGTGGTAAAAAATGCAAAATGAGAGAACTGTTATATACAAAAACATAAACAGCATTTGAAATTCTATTTCTTTACAATAATGTTACAGACAATAATTTTTCCATAGTCAGAATCATAATCATACATTACTTGTAAATATACAAGTAATCAGTGACAAGCAGAATAACAAGCAGAACTTAAGGTTAATGAAATCAAATGAAGAATTTTGAAAAGTCAGGCCTGTTATTGATATGCTTAAATATTGACTTTAGCCTCTATGAATAGATCAATAGGATTTAATGTCAGAACGGACTCGTCATAACAAAACACACAGAACTTCCCTTAACAAATCCCCACTTCTGCCCGCGGCATGCTCTACAGCCACAGAGCACCTCTGAGGAAAAAAACCACCACCTTGGCTGAAGTGATTGCCCCAGTTACAACTCAGAACAACCCCTGTCATTTCGCCGACTATCACTTTTCAAGAACTGCCTTATTTTAAGTCAGACTCTATCTAGCTTGGGTGCAGGCCGCAGGGCCAGCTGGGGGGACGCCCCCATCTCCCGGGGCGACCGCCCCTGCGCCCGGCACGGTGCCCCCCTGCCTCGCCGGGCCGCCGGCCGCTGCCTTTTCCACAGCGGAGCCCAAAATAGAGAGTAAGGTCACATTTCTGTGGCCTGGGAAAAGGAGGTGCTTCTAACTACCTTTCTGCCACCTGTCCCTTAGCTGTTAGCAGAGCGCCACGTCTCTTTGGTGGTGCTCTAGGTTTTCAATCAAACAGCAGCTAAATACAAAATGAAGTGCCTCAGAGCCAAATAAAACGCCTGTGCTTATTATATCATCATGCTGCTTTTATCAAACTGGATTTCTTAATGTCATCAGTTATTTCCCCAAGCCTATTCCCCTAACCTATGCTGACTGCTATTAACAGAACTATCATTCCTTAACTTAGGACCTATACTGATTTTCCATTATTTTGCATAGCACTGATGCCCAAAACTGCAGGCTTAGTAGCCCCTTTATATTCTGACCCGGTATTTGCTTTACTCAAGTCTACTGGAATGCCTGCAGTATGGTGTGTTGGGGAGCAACATCAATGTCAACACTGCAGAGAATTTCTCATCTGTTCCGTTCAAAATTCTCTGATACAAGTTATTTCAGTTAGCTGATTAAAACATCTGATTTTCAGTGAAGTTCTCTATCATCTTTAGTTAGCACTACATATGATAGGCATCTAGCTTTACATGATAAAAATACATGGTTTTTTTAACCTGGAACAAAAATATTTGCTGAACTGTCATGTCTTTCTGCACTATAAATAATAAGTGTATCAACTTGTAATGGGTCATTGCTGATTTCTTTTGTTTCTCAGTAGACTTTATCCATAGACTTCTCCGTGTGAACTTTTGCTTCCTTTGCCAGTTTTCTATCTTTCTTGCCTTTTAGCTCATGTTCACTTTTGTTATTTTTCCTTCATCTCCAAATTTTTATATTGCTGGGAAAAAAATATATGTTTGCTTTCACTTCTATGCCAAGCCCATAAAATAAGCACAAATAATGTCAAAAGCCTACATTATAATAGTCCTTTTGACTGCAAGTTTGTCGGGTAGCTAGTGAAATGTTTTATAACAAATCCCAATTATTACTTACATTTTTCTGTTTGAATTCTTTTTCCCAGATGAATTCAACTCATAATTGTTTTCAAATCTGTGAAACTGGCCCTTCAACATCCGTTTGTACATGTGTTGCTGGTTTGGACTGTATTCTATTTGCACATAACAACTGTAATCAAATGAAGAGCATTCGCATCTAAAAAATTACTAATTTTTAGTTCTGAGATCAATTTCTTCTTGTCTATCAAAGTGAAGTCTAACACAGAGCTCCCTTGAGTTGCATGCAACACATTTTAAGTTAGAAAATTGCTAGCTACAATTTTGAGAAATTTGAGGAGCAGGCAGGGGGAGCTGGCTGCATATGGCACTTGGACTAAAGTCCCACATGCAGCACCTGACTCTTGAAAACTATGGATTACTCCTTCTGAGGGCATCTCCACCTGCTAGGGCAGTGAGTGGAGCAGCTGGTGCCTACACTAGCTTGGTATCTGCAGAAGATGGCAAGAGCAGTGAAGAAGCAGGGCTTTAAAAATGAAGGAAAACCAGCAACATGAAACGAAATGTAATTAGAAAAGAGACAAGATATTATCATTTAGATCATCATCATCATAAAATAAATAATTAAAGGGATATTTTTCAACAGGAGGATGAGATACTGAAATATTTCCACAAGTTCTTCCTACCCACTCTATTCATCTGAACTAACCTATTCATCTTTTCTAGGATGCAAATATATGTACCACACTTCAGCCATTCAGAAAACAACCAAAAAAGATCTTTCCAGCTTGCCACTTCTATTATTTTTCAGAACAAAATGAATATGATTTGCAAATGCAGTGCGCACTGGGCTATACCCAAAAGGAGCTGCCAACAGCTCAGAAAATATGGCTGACTTTATTTAGGTACCATTAGGGGAGCGTAGTAAGCATCTCTGAAAACATGTTGTGGAGTAAGGGTGAGACTGGAGACACACTTAGCTTAGAGTCACCCACTGCTGGCTACAGGGTGAGCTAAACTTTGAGCTCCTATTCCAAACACCTAAACTAGGCATCTGATGTGAAAAATGTCTCAACTTAATCCTTAGGGAACCTCAAACACAAATATTGGTGGACACTGTACAGGGGAGGTTAAAGCTCCAGGTATTCTCATAAGCTAAGTTACCCTGCAAAACTGATGAAATAGATGAGAACAGATATGTGCATACACTTTAGGTCTGCGCACTCCAGTTTACATCTACACAAGGGATTTCTGGTACTTCTGGACTTCTGAACCGCAAGAACCAGGACCCGCATAGCCACAACAAACTTCAAAGGAAACAAAACCTGCAATATTAAATATAATTATTATAAGCACTTGATCAGAGTCCAATGCACACTTGGAACAAAGAATCAAGGTAATCTCTTTTTCCTCAAACTAGTTCACTGTTTTGAGTGGCAAAACAACAGACGTGTCAGCTTTAACTGTTACTTGTCTTCCATATCCATACACATATCCATGGCTCTTTTAAAACATGGCTCCTTTAAAACCACAAAAAGAGCTGTCATAGGGTTAATTGGAGTCATACTATCATATGAATGGTGAAAACAATTAAAAAATTGGGAAAACCAAGTTAGAGTTAGCTTCAAATACTCCCTCATAGTGCCACCCAGAGCGGACAGCAGACCCAAACAGGAACTTGGTTCCTTACAGGATGAACAGCAAGTTCATGTTGCTCTTAACACTCTAGGCTGAGTAAATTTTTCAGCTCATACTACTGTGCCACATAAAACTAAAAAGTCTTTCTCTTGTTAAAAGTGTCATCTAATTTAACAGTACTTAGTTCCATTTCTTAGCAGACCTCCTTGACCTGCACTGTACTTGGAGACTGCCTTTAAACAGGATGCACAAAGAGTGAATACCTCTCCACATCACTCACAGCAAGTCCACACCTGTGACAGATCTCAGCGGCGCTGGATTTCCCCCTGGCTGGTGGAGACCCAGCTGAGAAGACAGCTCTGCAGCAGTGAGCAGCTCCATTTGTAAGCGTCCTTTTCAGGCAATTAAGCCCATCACAACAAGAATTATGAATTCATACAGGTCCCCCCATCACCTGAAGTCAACAGTCGTGTTTCCAGATAGCGCTGTCAGCGGCAAACTGGCAGATGCAAGACTTCAAGAAGGCACGTCATGCCATAAAAACTGTGAAAGGTAGCCCAGCTGCACGTAAACCATTAGATTAGTCTAAAGGCAGGCAAGGCCACCATTTCTCCAGAACCTCTTTTGTATTTCACAAATGAAAATGACGATGTGGGATTAGTGTCCTGGCAGGCCTGGCTGGACAGAGAAAGGTCTGGGGGAGAGGAAACCCCTCCTGGCACTTCAGAAAATTCACATGATGCCCAGCATCAGATAGGTGCCCTAGAGCTGCTGAGCTTGCCTGAAGATCCAGTTTTTGCTGAGGTCTCCATAAGCCTTAAGACTTTCTGGGCTTAGATCGAGGGAGACACTTATCTGAGGTTACTGGCTTGGCTTGTTCTGTATTTTAAAATATATATTACAATGAATTTTCCATCAAAGCTGTCACTCGCTATCTGTCTTATGAAGATAAATACAGGAAAAATGTTGCTACAGAAAAAAACTGACTGAGTTACCATATCAAGGCAGGCGCCATCCGAGCTATAACACTTAGCTCCTCCTGCATCGTCCCCCATGAGAAGAAAACCCTTAACGAAACAAACAAACAGCAATTTCTCATCTGCAACAGCACTTTTTGATGTTGCACTCAAAAACTTGCTGTGGGGCAAAAAGGGCAGCACACCTTATATGGGAAGCCAAGAATTTCTTGTTAGTTTAATTAAAATCCTACAGTGTAACTAAGCTACAACAAATAGTGCTTACGAGTAGTCCAGCAAGAACGGTACTAACATTCACAGGCCAAATCATCTAAATAAGGCAAAATAAATCTCATTAATAATACAACTTAATAATTGTTATACAGAACTTCCTAGTACCTTCCCCTTTCTCTGGTGTCATGTTTACCTTTCTGCAGCCCCCAGGGTGCCAGCAGTGCTCATCCTTCCCGGGAAGAGGTGGGGTGCTACAGCCAGTCCCCCGCACCCACACCTCTCGCTGGGGGGACCACGACGCTCATAATGAAATTGCTTCCTCCTTCTCCTCTGGGAGGACCATGATCGTTCTGGTTTCCTCTTCTGCACTCTAGAGTTCTCTTGGGGCTATTTTACACATTTTCTGACATACTTTTTATGCTTTGCTCTTTCTGCATTGGTCTGTAGTTCCATGTTGCATCCTAATTTACCAGCTGTGGTCTCTTTTACGTATGCTATATCCTTTTCATTTGTTACCCCTGCAACTAGCTCTGCTCCGGTCTGCATGTCTTCAGCTGGCCACTGGTGGGATGTGCAGAGAGAGCCTGGGGCCTCCAGCGCCGTCCTGCTCGCTCTCCCGTATCATCCCGTGCCGGCACTCCTCCACGTCGCAGCCGTGTCCCCATTCTTGAGGCCTCTGCTATCACACCAGGCCCGTCTTCCTCCGCACGACATCATTATATTCATCGTAAATATTTCATTCTACACAGAATAACTATACTATCTTTATGAAATTATGGCTATTCTGTGATTCTACAAAGATAAGCAAAAGTAAAACAAATTAGGCAATAGCCACCTGGTCATTAGAAAAGTTGCTGTCACAGCTAAATTAACTGAAACAAAGCTCCAGGCAAGCCAAGAAGACCCCACACAAAGCCTGGCAAGCAGCAGTCCTGAGGCCGTGCAAAGTTATTGCAAAATCTGCAGCCTTTACTAGAAATAGTAATGCAGCGTTTATTGGGCTACTCTCGACTCTTGAGAGTTTCTTGTTGGGAAAGAAAAAAAAAAACTACCCCAGAGGAAAAGGAATGATTCCAACAAAATGCTCCATATTAGTGTAATAGCACACGTAAACACATGACTGCATTATCAGGAAGAGAAAGGCTGAGCTGACACCGACCCGGCTGTTGCCGTTCACGCGCTGCGCGGTCTGAGCGACCTGGCTTGCGACAGACAACCCCCCCCCCCCCCCCGACCCAGGACACACGATCACGCCCCGCACTTCAGATTTTACTGCTGTTTTTCCTGTGGCATATTAATGAGCAAAACCAGGACTGCCTATAAACGCATTTCTGAAACAGCGTTTATGGTACACGGGCGTTCAGCTCCTGCTGTACCAGCACCCTGTGAAAGAGATACTTCTGCACGCGCTGCGTATCAGCCTGGAAGTGATGAAAATGCTTAACAGCTTTGTAAAAGCTTCTCTTTGCTTCGGGGAGGATGCACCCATGAACAGTAGCCCTTGTTTCCCCCCAAATTTGATTTTGTGCTGCTCCGTGTTTTGTAACGGCACTTGTCTCTGCCGGAGTCGAACAGCCTGTGTCATTTGGCTTTAGCAGAACATTATGTCACGCATCAGCATATGCACGGCTTCACAGATTACTGGCAGATATGTTTATATTTGCATTCCTGGAACTTACAAATCCATACACTGTTATTTTTCTTTCAACTTTTTGTTTTTTAAAGAAGTTCCACATAATGTTCTGCATAAATGGGCGTGTGCTTACATATACATAAGCAAACAGATATATCTTGGATTGAGATCTTTATAAGCCGAAAGCAAATTTTTACAATCGAGTTAGTTAGTTAAAAAGCCTTCAGAATTGGAGCTTATCATGGAAATTGCGCAGAGTGCAAGAAGAACACTCTTCTGAAAAAAAGGAGTCACATTTAGAGAGGGACTACAGTATTACAGCGATGCTCTGCAACCTCTCATTTCTACTTTGAACACCAGTGCTGCAGTGAAAAATGGAAATAGTAAACAGCAACTGAAAATTTCCACCAGCAGTATTAATATCAATGACTCTTGTAAAACCAATAGCATAAGTCTTGCTCTTAGCACCGTAGCACATGTTTAATTAATCAGGCCAGCCATCCTCATTTGCCCTTCACTGGGTTTCACTGATGATTACCCAGTGGAAAATTCAGCCCCTTAATGCAAACAATATCCTTTTTAACACTTTCTTTCCAGAGACGAGCAAATTGCAGGGGGTGGCAGATACCCAGCCAGCCGGCTGGTGAATCAGGCCTGAACTCCCTCCTTGCTCCCCAGACTGTTGTGGCACAATTTAACCCTTTATATGGGCTGCAAACCAGTTTGGCAGGGTTTGTTTTCTTTTCTCATCCCGAAAAGCTTTTCATTCAAGCCGTCTTTTCTTTTCCTTTCAGCTTTACTTACAGGATTATAGCCAAATATTTGTGCGCCATGTGAAATGTGAGGCAAGAGAGGTATTAGGTGCTAAGTTATTCCGATTTATTCTGTGAAAGTAGTCATGAGAGGTAGCACAAAGCCCTCCCTGATTTTGAGTTTTAGACCAGTCACAAGTTATACTTTTCAAAGACATCGGGATTTTATTTTCTTCCTGCTAGTTCTACCCAGGAACGTGAGGGGGGGGAAAAATCATCTAAGAAACGAAACCCTTGTAAATAAAATATAATTCACAGACAGGAGCCGAATTTTCCTCTGGGTCATTATTAGCGAAACTCAGTGAGGGGATAATAAGGACACGAGACCTGATTAATTAAACATTTGCTCTTATTGCGTGTAATTACAGTTTTGTGGATCGTCTCGAGGACATCTGCCCGCGCCGGGCGGTGGAGCCCCGGCGGCGCCCCGAGCCGCGGCCCCCCGGCCCCCGAACCGCCCTCCGCGGCCCCCGACCCGGCCCCCGACCCGCAGCCCCCGCTGCCCGCAGCAAGTCTCCAAATTGGCTGGGCTTGATGCACCGAGCTCATCCCGGCGGCACCCATCACGGTGCGAATTCGCAGCCGCGCCGGTAAGTTTTCACAACTGGTCAAAAAGAGCGCGTTGCAGCATTCGCCTGCACGTGTGGGATTTATTCTCGTTTATGTTACCAAGCTGTGCACAGCTCACAGGGCTTAAGGCACGGGGTTGGGGCGGGGGGGGCGGGGAGGGGGCTTTTACTGGAAACATTTTTGGAAAGGTCCCTGCAATGCCATATTTGCAATGTAAAGCCTTTTTACTGCTTTTAGTTACTAATTAACTTATCTCAGGTTTTGCAACATTCCGGCAAAAAAGCCTTGAGCTCCTACAGCACGATAAAAACTTCGGTGTCAGTGTTATCAGCGAGACGCAGCGGAGGTGGTTACTGATAGAGTTGGCGTCGGCCTGCCTAAAATTTACTGCAGTACGAACATTAAATTACCACAGCTCACAAACAATACTTCAATACTCTAAGTCAGAGCGTGCGTCTGCTCTGAAAGGTGACTGCGCAAACAGCATTTTGGGGACCTGCTTCTCAAAGGCTGCGATTGACAGCCCCCCAAACAGCCCTGTCACTGCAAAATGATCTCTCTTTCTGATGCGCTTGGGAACAGCCTTGTCTGCCTCTTGAAAATGCTACATCCAGCTCCCCTGGGCAGCGAAAGAGTAACTATTGCAGAAGGCCATTTTTCCAGCGTTTGTGAAGAAATGACAGCAGGCTCAACATTTTGGTTCGCTTTGACTTCCACTTATCGACGCAATTTGAAGGGTCTGAAAACATCGTACGTTACTAGAAGCGTGGCTCCTACCCAGAGCACCCCTAAGAGGGTAGAAACTGAGGAAATAACGTGGAAGAAGAAAACCCGATTTCATATATTTATAGATTCTTAGTTCCTGACAGTGTTATTTCCAGACTCTCACCCGCTCTTTCAAGATGACTGTCTTTGGGACTTTTAACAGCACTTGTTGCTCTCCTTCCCCTGAATAAGAGCAGAGACTAAACCAGAACATTTCTGAAAAACCCAGGCAAAGCATAAAGGATGCATAGCCTGGTTAAACTAACTCCTTAATAGACACGGGTTGAAAGGCACGGACGTATTATGGTGACAGGGACCTAGATGTGTGAGAGCAGGAGGGAGAGAGGGAAAAGAAGTCCTACAATTGAAATCTTTTGCTGTCTTTTCTGTTGTAAGGAGAATGAGTGTAAAAACCCTCTTAGCAAAATCCTGCCAGGCACTGTGGGAGTCAGCGTTTTGTGTACGCAAACCGAGAGTTGGATGGCGTTCAGTGCTACAGACATCCAACTGTCACGGGTCAAAAAGACATGCTGAGCTGGCTCAACGCAACTTTAGAAATTCGTTGCTGTTCCTTTCGCCTTGCTGCAAAATGTTCTCTTCCACAGCACTACCTTGTTCTTGTGTTAAGTGATAATGTTTCTACCACGTTAATGCCAGGTTTCCCTTTGGTACATCTTTTTCTTCTGTCTGCACATCCTGCCGCCACACAATTTGCATGCCCACTGAAGTGACTGGTTTCTGTGTGGACAGACTGGTCAGGAAAGAGCATCCTCCAAACCCTGGAAGATGTTGCTAGAGCGAGAGGTAGGCACTGAAAAGCAAAAACAGACCTTTCCCTGTGTCTGGAGCTGAACCTCTGAGGCATGTCTTCAGGCAAAGGGTCTCCAGACACACTGCATCTTCCCAGGGAAACAGAGTTCCCTGCACCACATCCTGGGTGTGCTCCCCTTCTCTCTTTGTCCTTCCCCCAGGCAGGAGGATTCAGTCCTAAGGGTCTCTTTCTTTGAACTGCGCTATGCCCAGTAAATAAATAATTAAATTGTGAACACTGACTTTTTTTTTTTTAACTCCTGTCTGGTTTTAGTAATTTGCTAGATTTCCTTGTAATTGCTCCTAATTATTCATTGCATTAGCCTCATGAGCTGTAGCTATATATCTTCAGCAAAAGTAAGGTTTGGAGACAATATGCCTAAACATCTCCAGTGGGACAAGCTGCAGCGTGTTTCCAGTACGAAGGGGAAGCTTGACAGATACTAGCAGTGCAGGCCACTTCTTAACGTGACAGAACGAAGAAACCAAACAAAAAGGAGAATCGGTGCCAATTTTGTAAGTGGATTTAAAGGGCAAGTAAATGCACTTTGCTCGCTTTCAAAAATATTTATCCAGTCATCATTTTCAGGCAGTTTATCATAAAAGTCAGATTACACATGTGTTTTCCACCCATGCCTCCTGATGGCCTTCACAAGGAATTCACTGAACTGATGCAGTGGAAAAGACACAACAGGATTAGTCCTCATTCTCTCCATTATATAAGTAGATTCAAACAAAGAATGGTGCATTCAGACTATTTGCAAATTATAGCAAGGTCATGCCAAGAACACGGCTCTCTGCACAGGGCTCCATTGAAGTAAAAAGGACTGTTCTCATGAACAAACTTGCCAGGAATAGGTCTTGCCTTTCATTTAGCTCGGAGGTTGAAATATTACATCTCTAAGGCAGTTACATTTCAGCTTTGATTGAAACTAACTAGGAAGCAAAAGTGGAATTTCTTAAGATTCCTTTGAAAGTCTCGGCCATAGATTAGTGCTGAATTGGTGCATTTTGATTTACGAGTGGAAAGCATGTGAAATAACAACACAAAAAAACAAGTGCAATTTGGTGTCTTGAAAGGGGGCAGAGAGCCTGGATCCCACGGCTCTTTTTAAAATTTGCTCTAGGTTAGCATTTAGGGCCAGCCACTTAACCTCTCTGCACCTGAGCTACCGTGTGCAAATGATGGAGAGAGATATGAATACTTGAGTGTCTCCCATGAAGATGTAGGATCTTCTGATGAAAAGCAGGAGGTATATTCGGGTAAAATACAGTAAACCAGTTCAATTGTCTGATGAGGTAGGGGTGCTAGTTTGTGAATTGATGCCTTTGGAAATGCACATTAGAGAACAAACAGTTTGAAACTGCCTTGTCTGATACATCTTGACATACTGTAGAGCAGCGCTAAGTAGTTAAAACAGCCTGATAATCAACTTCCTCACTTTTTCAAGGAGCTTAGACAGGAGAAACAGAGAAATCTCCACAGTGATGCTACCAATGCAACTTTGCTATCGAGATCACTGGTTTTGCTAGAAGCCTATAAAGCGGAGTTGAATGTTATGTGAAAACAAACAGCAGGGAATCCCAAACGGCTTACAGACAACCCAGGGAGTAACCAAGGTGGCAGTTTTTTTTTTTTTAAAACCTTGCACTGTGCTGTGTCGCAATTGACTGGGTGACGCAGCAGCAGAAATCAATCAAAAACTCTAATAAGGGCTTTAGATACGAATGAAGAGAAGCAAGTGAAAAAGACTGCAGATGACATAGCTCCGCTGTCCGAATACGTGTTAGGAATGCAAGAACGAGCAGTCGTTCAGGGCCCGTGCCCGTCCCTTCTGGCCTCACGAGTAATTAAGACCCTGCATGGGAGGGCCAGCACTTCAGACGAGACATGCAAGACACTGGCAGGCCAAAGCTAATGCCATCCGGAGCCTGCAAAACTCTTTGAATGCAATGAAAATTTCAAAACATATCAAAGCTTGACTGGAAAACTAAGTGGATGATCAGCCATGACAAATGCCCATGTGTGCCAACAGTCAGTGCCTCAAGTGGTCACTGCAGAAACGCCAAGTGGGTGTGGAGGTGGCCTTTCTGGACAAGGGGGTTTGGCACAGCAACAGGGCAGTGGTGGGCATTTGCAGTGGGCTGCCCAGTCTGAACCTGCGCTGTGGAGAGATGGACGAGCTACAGCTAAAATCCTAAACTCAGATTCTGAAATATTTTGGAACAACTAATTTATGTTTAACTTCAGAAACAACTGTCAGGCTAGTCAACACACAAGACTGAGTCAACTTTACTTACATGGGTTGAGTTTCAACTAAATATTTTATGTAGGGCCTCTGCTAAACTGCAGAAATCCTTCTGTGCTCTCAGCTGACAGCAAGGAGGGACCCATTTTCTCTGCCTGCCTTTTTTTTTTGCCATTTCTGCACAGCTCTTTTTTGGTGGTGCCAGGATAGTCTTTAATGTTGGTGTGAAACGTAAGTATAGAGGAGTACATCGGAGAACATAACCTGCCCTCTCCTGCATCACACTTCATTTTTACAAGCTGGGGACACTATCTAGTCACACAGCAGCCAGTTTGCCATCTTCATATAAATCTTCTAAACTAGATTTCCTTCTCCTAACTTTTAAAATGTATTTAAAGTTTTCAGTTGTGTGAGAGAACTACAGATGAGGGCTATGAGACCTAAATAATTTAAAATGAAGATGAGGAGGCAGAATGCTTGGGGGCTACTTATTCCAAACTAGGACATGGCTCAGCTTAGACAAATTCTTTAAAACTTCTCTGGGCCATAGTGCAGCAGTCCTCAAATGAACTGAGAGCACTCACTGTGTAAAAAGGCTTTCAAAGCCTCAGAGGAAAGGAAAAATTTACAAAGTTTTGTTGTTATTTCTGCTAACAAAAAAATCTACAGCACCTACTCACTGAAGGAGAGGAGAAACACCGAGAAGCAAACATTGGCTCAGTAATTCCTTAAAGCACTGAGCACCCTAGTAGGTAAAAGAATTTACCTAGTAGGTAAATTTTATTCTCCTAACAGCCTTAGGTGTCACATAGGTCTTGGTGAAAACAAAGGCCAAAACTTCAATAGTGACTTCAACAGAGTCAGGATTTCACACAGGAAGTATCTCCCCTTTGACTCTATGTGGTTTATCAGCCTTGCTTGCAAAGAGCCACCCGCACCCTCCGTTCTCAGGACTATGCTGTCTCCATGTTGCAGGTTTTTCCCAGATACAACTGTGTCACATCTGGCTCCCAGCAGGTGATGATATTGACACACTGGCTTTTCCTTCTTCGTCGATCTTCATGGAAGACACATTTAGCAGCGAGCAGATTTTTCTGGTGAACTTGTATGCTTTAGGGCCTA
Organism: Struthio camelus; assembly: GCF_040807025.1. Classification (NCBI taxonomy): domain Eukaryota; kingdom Metazoa; phylum Chordata; class Aves; order Struthioniformes; family Struthionidae; genus Struthio; species Struthio camelus. The sequence goes on along the minus strand of NC_090982.1, from coordinate 22,880,262 downwards.
TCATCTTATCAATCCACCCACCACATGTTCCCTATTAAATCAGTAGGAAAACTCAGATGGAAAATTGTGCAGCAGAAAACATTGTGCCTTACCATTCCCCTAAGCTGCAGAAAAAGAACCTTCTGAAGCTGATTTCTGGTTTATATGGCACCAGACCTTTGAAGTACACTCAATCTGGAATCAATTCAGGAATTTACAGATATGGGTTATCAGTCCTTGTTTATTCATGATGATGAGAAAGAGTCTAATTAATACAATGCATATTAGTCAATTCTTTGCTTTTAAACCTTACCTTTTGCCCATCAGCCAATCAATATGTATTTTAATCTTCTCCCCTTTTCAGACAGGGTTTTAACATCTCACAGGACAGAGCAGCAGACTTCACAACCATTAATTGCTATTACCAGTCCTTTTATTTTCTGAGTATCAGCGGTTTTTTATAATTTCCACTTTTATCCACGTGTTATATTACCTGTTCTTATTCACCACGTTCTTCTGAAGTATTTTTTTATACTGCAGAGAGGGCTCTATTAACCAATAACATGAAATAAATTTTTTATAAAATTTCCTTATTACTCTCAGAATTTCTTATCTTTGACATGGCAAAAGAGAATAAATTTCAGCTCTGCAGATACTTCCATATCTATCTGCAAAACTTGTTTCAGGTGTGGATAACATACCAATTTTCCCTGCCACAAATACTGTTAAGCAACTTATTTTCAGATGCAGGCTAACTTTTAAACTCAGGGAATCCGAGGTGATAATTAAGTTCATCAAAATGAACGTGGTGGAAGCTTTGGCAGTCCGTAGCATGTGAACAAACAGCCATATTCCTGCTCAGTTTTGGTCACATGTGGCACAGGACAGCTGTGGACATGACTGGATGTTTGTCTCCTGCTACTGTTTACTCCTGCTAATCGATGAAATCAACAGTTACAGGTAGTTTTTATTAACACAACTTATTTTCAAGTGGACAAGGAGACTTAGTGTGTTTATCTCCTGCATTCATTTTCATAATTTCATTCCTTTGTAAAAATTTCTGCCAGTGGCTTACTTGCACTTATTTGCTGCAAGACTTTAATGACTTTGGCGACATCATCCTTGTGGTGGTATCAGGGAACGATGAGGTAACGGTCATGAACCAGAAATGGCTCCTAGAAAAACCAAACACTCCTGGGGATGACGAGCAAAAGACAGAGACAGCAAACCATGGAATTTTAGGACATGCTGGTCCTCTCCTTTACTGTGGACACAAACCTTAGATTTTACAATAACTGAATTCCCCTTTCAATCTATTGTTAGACTGATTCCTGGGTGCCTATATATTGGTGTGTCTTGTCATTATAGCACTTGGCAAACTTTGCTGTTTCATATTTCTGCCAAGTGAATAAATTGGTTTTAATGACCTCCATACTTCTATCACCTTCACGTTCCTCTAAACTCCTGCCTTGGAACTTTTTGGTTAACATGTAAATGGTAAAATTTATTAACTTGTTTTAATAAAAGCAGCTGAGTTTGTGTAATAACAATGAAATAACGCTGTCCTTGGGGACAGGATAAATTTCTAGGTAGACCCTTCACAGTATGAATAACTGGGGCAAAGAAAATAAATTAATTGTCACGTAGAAATGACTTACAGTGGTAGTAAGAACAAGAAACCTGGGGTATCGAGTTTGCAAGCCAATTCAGTGAGCCCATACTTAAATGCTTAAACTCTGCTTTAATATTGTGGCAAGTCTAGAAACCTTCAAAGTCGCACTAACTGCAACCATTTTTTTTCTCCCCTTTTTCTCACAGAAAACTCTTTCATTTTGGAAAGGGAAAAGAAAAAAGGGAATCAGAAAAGGTAAAATTCTGGATGTGAAAAAGTATAAATATATATACACACAATGAAAAGAACAGAGCAGACATAGAGGAAAATGAGAAGGGAAAGTTAAAGAAAAGCCTGCAGAAGCTACGCAGAAATTTCTGTCCCAACACTTTCCTCAGGACTGTGGCCCAGATTCCAGTCTAAAGTCAACCCTAATAACTCTTACGTATTTCATCTTCCTGTCCTTAAGATTCATATCTTCATGACAGCTTCACATTTGACTATAAAATTATAGTCTCTAAATTGGATGAGAATTAGACAACTGGTTCAATGAACAAAGATGACTAGCAGTTGCTCAAAGTTTGTATTCTGCTAGTTCACATGGTGAACTATAACTACTCTGTGAACTTTGTAAGAGGTTCTTGCAGACTCTGATAGAGGTAGAAACCATTTCAGTTATTAAAAGAAACCAACTCTTTTTGTGCAGCACCAAAAAGAGGAAACTCCTCCCTTTCAAATTATAAATCTTTATAGTGCAATTCTTTCTGCCTAGGAGGAGGACTTCAGACACTTTTTCAAATAACCCCAACTGTTTAATCTGTACCCTTCACGAAGTCAAGCTGTGTGTGTACGTGAGAGGGAAACATTTTTGCTGAAACAGGAAGAATCTTATGGTTCTGCTTGGTCCACAGTACAACTAGCTGCTTCTGACAGGGGGAGGAACCTAATTTTCCTTTGCAGAGAATGGCACTGTATGGCTTATGAATCTTTATCCTTTTGTAGCCTGGTCAGGACCCATAACCACAGGAGACTACTGGAGGCAAATTTCTCCTGCAAAGAAAATGGAAAGTAGGTCCTTTAACATAGTTTTTCGACTGTATTTCTGTAGAAAACTGGCAGGTTCTGATTTTAATTTACAGGAAAACGTCTGGACTATTCATAATAGGTCTTATTTATCACTTCCTTTTAAATTTACCATTAGTGACAGTCCAAAATCACATCAGTTAGGGTGTTCTCTCTTAGGTTTTAAGCAATTTATTTGAAATTCCAGCAAATTCCAGCATCTCAAAAGTAATGTTTATTGCTTTCCCTACCTTTCCCAGTGCAGTGATCAGCCAATCATGCAGGTACAGAAGTGGAAATCCTGACAAAATAAATATTCCACAAAAACTTAATAAAAGACACTTCGTGTAGTAACAGTTGTTAAGGTGAATGTTTTACACTGGAGAAAATTTGCATTTTCAGTAAATTAGAATACCTTCACAGAGTACAGGATATTAATAGAGAACAGATGAAAGAACTCTGCAAGAAGGTAACATTTTCCATCTGAGAATTTTTTAAAGTGCTGTAGAAAAATGGGAAGAAATTCACACTTAGGAGAACTTGCATTCAGGAACCTGGACAAAGGGATTTCATCCTGAAGATTTTTGTTTGCTTGTTTGTTTTCTTTTGTTTTTCAGGAGGAGGAGGATTTGAGATGCAGGGTGAGGGTTTTTTTGCTCTTTTGTGAAATAGGGAGACATAGCCAGTATTTGCTGTCCAAACCTTAATTTGATAAAACCACACAAACCCTTTCCTCAGAAATAAGTAAAGCCTTTGGCCACTGTACAAGCTACAAGATATTTGAGGTCCTCTGAAGACCTCCAAAGATTTCTGGTTCTTCTGATCTTTCTGATCCTTCACAACTATACCTATATTGTTTCTGTAAATTAGGACATCCATTAGGAAAATATTAGCACACTTTTTCTAATTGGTTAGTTCTACATGCCTTCCTTTTTACAGCTTTTTGAACAACTGACTAGAACTGTTTTGCAATTAAGCCTAAGACTGAGTTATTTGGCTCACAAGGCCTTAAAAAGGGGTTTATCTCCAATGCTGAACAATGTAAACTTCTCAGCTTGCTGGTACTCATCAAGTTTCTCCCTCTCTCTTGCTAACAATTTAACATATTCTGCCTGAACAGAGGTTCAAGAGTTCACCAAGCAACACTTGGTTCTACTTGTTTGCCGTAAGAGCTTCTGGATTAAAAAAATAGTAGTTCAATGCAATGTATACAATACATAACAGCACATAAACCACAGAGTGCTAAATAACACATTAGATAAAATAAAGCATTAGCATGTTTAGAAAGCCAACACTCAACTCAAACGTTCATATGCTAACACATTGCATGGACAATTAGACTTTGAACTACAGCAGGATCCTGCAAGTTTGCTTATGACTTCACCCATCTGTATGGCTCAGCACTCTTTGCAGGACAGTTCGGCATTTCTGGAAGCTAGAAAGATTTATTTTTACCCTTGAGGCAGTGGCAGACGGAAGAATTGAGTCCCATTCCTGTAGCTCAGAGTGCTATATGCCCTGACTGCTGAACTATACTACTCTCCACAGTATGTAAGAGGCTCAGTACAGAGCCTGGAAGAAGACATAAATCTGCAACCTAAACTGGCAATCCCTACTGTGAAATAGCTAGTCAGATTCCAAACATTTTCATGATATCTTACACACCAGGAGGAAATTAAATGTATTTACTTAAATCCACAAAGACAGGTACTTTAAGTGAGTTGCTACTTCTAAGATGCAGTGACTCTTATGGTCTTCTAGGTGATTTACCACTCACAGAAGACTCAACTACTTGGTTATACCTTAAGGAGCCCACATGTTAAAAACAATGCTCCTGATATCATCTGATAAGATGGTATTAGAACCAGGAAGTTCACACAATACATCAAAAGATCTATATAGGTTAGGTCCATTTGCAGTTGCAGGCTTCAACCAGGCTGGCTGACATCAACTTGAAAAATGGCATTGGCTTGCAAAAATCAAAGAAGTCATAACTCACGAGCATTTACAAACTTATTTCCAGGACTCAGAATTCTAATGACTTCCAGAAAGTAACCCGTAGTCATGAGAAAAATCCTGGAAAGCACAGAGCCCAAAAGCATAACAAAGCCCTTTGGGAATAGACAAACAGCACACTGACTACTGCAGCCAAAATAAGGAACTACATAGCAGCTGTCCATATGAGGGCTGTTATTTTGCAAGACTCATTCTACTGTGCAAAAGCAAAGGATGAAATAATATGCCCCCCACCCCCTCTTGTGCACACAAGCCCCAGTATATATCATTTCCCAGGTTTCTCTTTAAAAGTTTTAAAGTGCACTCTTAAGTGCATTTTCTGTACCTCACTTGCTGTGCTTGCCTCTGTTGCCCCTTGAGGGTTTTAGACTGGCATGGAGACTTAACATCGAGGAGTATTCAGAAGAATGACCTGAAGTTATTTTCTCTAAACTTAGACAAAGGCAAGATGAAAAACCATTTGCGTGTCCTAAGGCAAGCTTACAAAAGATATTAGAAAATGCCCCCGTAACAAACCTGCCTTCTGGAGTTGCCTTTGCATTTTTCAAGGTTCATTTACTAACTTACGTAACACACTCATCACAAAATCTTGACATGAATACATTTATCTACAGATATAGAAATTCTGTCTTATCAGTCCTCTCAAAAGGCAGCCTGAAATTGTAGATGAAAAAAAAAAATTGAATCCGTATTTCCTGTCAATGTATAATGAATGTTGCCACCATTTAGACAATATAGGATTCCTCCTCCAGCAGAGTAAGACGGTTCTGTCTTCTGCACTATTTTTCCATAGCAGCACAATATGTCAGTGGATACTTTGCTGAGGAGAACTTTCTGTCAACAATCAGTGTTTCACTGGCATTAATGTGCAGTAAAAGACAACGAAGCATGACTCAATTAGACCATCAAATACTGCATTTAAATAACATTAACCCCTGACATTTTAAAGGAACTGTGCAGGATTTTAGCTGCACGACTCTCATTAAGGCCAGTGCTTTAATATATACGGCTTCCCTCCTCAAGTGTCTTGACTTCAACCTGTATCAGTAAGCCAACTGAAAATCAAGACTAAAGCCAGGATCTACCTTGTATGGCAAACACGTTAAAAATTTCTCCCGTGCTATTGTCTGTAGGAATAAAGTTTATTAACCTTCATATGGCATAGAGGTAGGAAAGGATTTCATATTTAATTCCTAATTCCCTTGCTTTTTGGTTGACTATCATACGCTGAAATGATTTTTAAAAAGTTTTTTTTATTAAATAAAAATCTAAACTGTAATCAGAAAGTTACGGAACGGGGTATGGCTTCGGGCTTCAGCCTGTGTCAGCGGAACCCAATGCATTGAAAAGACTTTCTGTACGAAATCACGATGGGGTCAGTGTTGCCTGGGGCTGGCAAATCAACTCAGTAGTCACTGAAAGTTACTGAAACTCTTTCCTCATTCATACGAATGCACCACTGCTATGCACATGTGGCAGATTCTTACAGCTAAAGGCTTTTTTCTCTGTATAGCGTAAAAGGTGTATGCTTTACTTAAACTATTGTTCACAGGTATACCAGCCTCACCACTGTGAATTAAACTATTAAAGCACCTACAAATCAACAGCTATGGGGCAGCTGTTTGAGCAAAACAAAAATTAAACGGCTACGTATTATACAGAGAGGAATGTAAAGCAATTAATGTTAATATATTAAATATAATTGGCTTGTTGCTTTCATTTTGAACAATCTGCTTTGTTACCATTGGGCAAAAGTTAAAAAATCTATTCACCATGAAAAAAGGATACTTTCACAGTAATGCTCGTAATACTTGTGCTTAAAGAAAATTCAATGTATTTTATCTTTTAAATTAGGCCCTTGTATTGAATCAGGTAAAACAAAATCCAACAAATTCTGAAGTCTGGGCACAGTAGGGCCATGAGAGGTCTAGAGATATAATATCAGTAATGATTACTAGTATTATTATCCTATGAAGAGACAGAAAGCATTGTAAAGCGGTAAACAAAGAGCTGAAGGAAAATTGTCCAGTGGATCTCCCCTTCTTCATTTTGTGTCTTTGTCCTTTTTCAGTTTTATCATGTCACTAGAGACCAGAAACGGCAGACAAAGAGTTCGTCTCATATGCACTGATCGTGAATGACTGATTCATACAGTAAGAAACAATTTTTTAAAAAATATTAACATCCAACTGCAATATATAAAATTATATAATCCCTACAGGATGCTCCCCACGACAGCAATCAGATCCACGGAATGGATCCACTAGCATGACAAAGAACATGTCACCTTCCCTCTTCCACTGATAGGGAAGGTCCATTTGCAGAGACCTAACTGAAATCCAACTCAACATTTATAAAGTTGAAGTCACAATAAAGGTGAGGAATTTGTCAGAGTCTGCATTTACACCGCTTTTAATCCAAAAACACTGCACATAAAACAGTAAAATAACTGAATTCTAATTTATAAAAAGATAACTTTAGATTCCATTGTTTTAGACGGACAGAAAACTAATGTTTAGCATGGGGTAAAGACGACACTTAAATACTTTCCAAATAAAACACTGAGGTACATTTTGGGACCAGACATGATGTGAAATGATTGTCCAAAATGGATCAGCCAGGGCTTATGAAGGCCAAAGTAAAGCCAAATTAGTGAAACTCTAACAACTTTACTGAGCAGGATGAAAGCTAGAGACAGGAAAGAGCCTCCTGAAAGATTATTTTTGTGAGGTTGGATTTCAAGGCCAACTGAAAAAAAAAGGGAGAGAGGTTAACAGTGAGTAAGCTTGGTGCTCATTAGCAGCAATGGGAGAAAGGTGCTCTTCACATACAGATTTCTAACCAACAGTGAATACCGTCCAAGGGCTTCTTGGCTTTTAGGCAGCAAAGAACAATGAAACAGCAAAGAAAACCCCCATATAGCAACTTTGTATTTTAGAAGACAGATTACATAATTCTTAGGAACCAAGTAATACTCTGAACATGTAGACTTACAAAAAGCCTTGGAAAAACTGGATAAACTTTTAAGTATAGGATGACAGCACCCTGATCAGATGCTGCTGTAAATGGTCAAATGATCAAACTGACCTAATTCACAAACAGGTTATATAAAATAAAGCATTTCACTTAACGCAGAGGTTTCAGAGTGTTTAGAGTTCTGAGAGCCCTTTAGACAGCAGAGCAACCCACGTTTGAGTATTTATGGGATTAATTTACTAAGGAGATCCAAGATTTTTTTCTAGCAATGGACAAGACTCCCATGATTGTTTGTCAGACACGACTAACAATAAGGCTTGTGCTGAACTTGCAAATAGGGGAAGAGGAGAGCTAAAAAGCTCTTCTGTGCTACTGCTGCACTACTAACTGCTAACTACATGAGAAGTAATCTTATAGTCATGTTAATACCAAAGCTCTTTGCTGAGTACACATACAAATGATTCATTCTAACAACTAAAACTTCCTCTTCTAGGGAAGTTAATCATACACTTGCAGTCTATGTAGGCCAAAAAAAAAAAAAAAGTTATTAAGAGATGAGTTGCTTGGTGGGAAAAATAACAGGAATTTTGTTTTGATACAAAACCTCTATCAGAAGAGGTATCTGTGGTCAGTTTTTTGTCTTGCCAGGCTCCAAAAAATAGGCAAACTACTCTAACCCCACCAAACACAAGCTTCCTTCTCTAAGCAAACAGTTCGGTTCCTCTCATGAAACAGTGCTAACGATGGAGCTGAGGCTCCCAAAATGAAGCAGTCCTCTTGACATCCTGTACCCAAACTATGCAGAGCTTTGAAAGCAATGTTCAGGATCTGAAACTGTACAGTCTTTGAAGGAAGCCAGAGAGACCAGATGATACGCTACAGTCAAGATGCTCTTTTGGCAGCTACTGCGTTGCCACATCCTACACAAGCATGATTTTCACTGTATGCCCCAAAAGACATGCTCTGGTGGAACATTTGTAGACTGCTAACAGGGGATCCAGCTGGATTTCTTCTCTTCCTTTGGAACTTATTACAAACTCCAATTTATCAGATGCCTGGAAAAGCAACACAAGAATATTTGACTAATGATGATCCATCCAGTGTATTACTCAACAACTTCTCCATAACACGGGAAAGAGGAGCTTCCCTTTTCAAATGGGATGTTTGATATCTAAACAACACATATTTCAAAGTCTCTTCAGAGTGTCTGGGTTTAAGAACAACAGCCTGAAACTCCCAGTTAGTCAATATTTAAATGAAGTAATTGAGGTAGGTCTCCCCTTTTCAATAAAACATAAAACTAGTTCTCATGACAAATGACAGCTCACTAGATTATTTCTGTTAACAACAGTCAGTTTGCTGTAGCCCCTGTGAAACCATATGAAGCTCATGCATGGAGCAGTCATAGTAACTGAAGATGATCAGACCTGGTGTCAGTAAAATGTTGATTTCAGGATCAGAAACAGCTTTCAGAAAGAGATTCTTCTTCCGTGTATACGTACACTATATTGCATGCAGTGTCAATGATGTCAGAAGGGAGAAAGATGCAACCTGTGATTTTCTTTAGTACCTTGAGATCAGGTCAGTCATGAAGATGAAATACTCCTTTTCTTTACATTATCATAAAGAAAAGGAGTGCTCTTCCTGTCTCAGCCAACTCTCACATTTGAGAGTTTGGGATGATTTATTATTTGTTTTTGTGTAGCTCTATGTTAGCATTTATACATACATACACATTGTGGCTATGAACAATGGACCAGCAAAATGGACAAACCCCTGACAAGTGTGAAAATCTTTTTGATTAAAGTTTTTATTTCTTATATCGGAGATTTGTGTTAGCCTCTTCAGTATCTGAAATCAAGGGCATTCGTAAGACTTTCGTCATTATAAGCAGTATTATTATTTAGGCAAATATTTTTCTCCAGCCAAAATAGAAATTCAGTATTCAGAACTCTTTAAAATCAAACCCTGCTTGTGACGCATCAGAAGAAATTACAAATTCCATAATGCATATTATTATTTTTCTAATGTATCACTGGCCCATAATGAGAAACAATCTATTATATGGATTTTGCATTCAATCTTTTTGTCAAAAACTACATAGCACATCAAAAGTTAATAACACTGGGGAGTTCAGTGATTAATACAAAAACAAATGGTATACTACAAATTTCCTTTTGTTCTTCATTCACAGTGATGAAACTGCTAGGATTTAACCTTTAAGGGTTAAAGAGTTTAATCAATGTCAATGTCTGATCTTCTGAAGGCGATAAAGAACAGTCTGTCTAGCGATACCCAACAGAACATCACTTTGTCAAGCCACAAAGCGCCCAAAAGCTTGTCAAGTAAGTTACCAGAAACCTCTTTGTGGTTAGAACTCAGCTCCTTCCTGCTTGACCTATTATTTGATATTTGACCACTTGGTTGCAAGACACTTGCTCTTTCCAGCTGAAATGTCACTGGGGCATCTTGTCAGCTCCCCGACATCTCGGCCTGACATACAATTTTACTTTTGTGTGCTACAAGGCAGAAAATGCAGGGCAATGGCCTTGCTTTAAATTCTGTCAGCATCAAAGATGGGCGTCACTCTTGGGTCCTACCAACAACAACAAAAAAGGAGTCTATTTGAAGGTCAAAACAGCCATTACTTTAAAGTCTTTCAGTTTAAACTAAACAGATTACCTGCAACACTGGTTTGGGAACTGTCCTTATAAAGTACATAAACATATCATCAGAAATCCTCCCTGCACAACTGTTCTTTCTTATGAAATGCAGACTTGATAAAAGGGTGCGTTTTCAACGCCTGCAGGGACCAGATTCAGCAGTTAACTTAACTTGTTCAAATAGGCAAGTGGTATCATGTAGCTTTACAAGGAGCAACCTGACCTTCTCACATTGACCAGCAGTGACATTATTGTGCAGGAAGAGAAGCAGTCACATCATTTCTGTTTTGCACAACCTGCTTAAAGTTTGCAACTAAATGCTTGTCTTCAGTTGAGCTGACAAGAGAAAAGAGGGGGCTCAGTGAACCATGGCAGGGCTGCCATGAAATGACAGGAATCATTGGCATACATTTCAAATAGCTCTCTCAATCCTATTAAAGTATTGCAGTCCTGCTTTAAAATAGACAAGTATGAAACAACTTTGATAGATAGAGACTAAAATGGCTTATTGATTTTTTTTTTTTTAAGTCTGAAGAAAATTACCCAAAATGTGTCATTCTTTAACATTTAAAAACATATTACATAAAAAATGAGCAACGGCAATAAATAAAACTTTAAAAAAAATAACTGTTTCAGTATGCAGGGAATGAGACCATAGAAATGGGAACATTTGAATGCACATTTTCATAAAAATGTAAAATTAATGTCAAAAAATGTATACGCTGAACTACAATTCAAAGGTAGCAACAAAATTGCACTTTAATTGCATCATTTTACATTAATACAATTTTTTCCTTCTAAAAGATTATCGATACAAAGAGTCTTAAAATCCATTTTCCATTGTTCTTTTGGGACTGGATGTGACATTCAGGCTGCAGGCATAGACTGAAGACTGTGAATTGGCTCTATTGTGTATAAAACTGTAGGATGTGTCAAGCTCAGCTTGCAATGGCAAAAAAAATCTGGGATACAACTCTGGTCCAGCTGAATTCCTAGCTTGAAGCCATGGTGATGTTTGAACTGTCTCTTGATTCCTGGAGTAAAAAAAAAATAATAACAACAATAAAAAGAAACAAACTAAACAGAATCTACACTCAGAATGAAACAAGCAAGAAAAATAATTTCATTACACCTTACACAAGTGTATGTATACAGAAGTATTTGCAAGCATTTGTTTCTTGTTTCAAACATTTATTTAAAGTATACGATACCTGAAAATCTATATTAACCTTTGATAAGCAGCAGAAAAGGATATTAGCTTGTGAATTCTACGCTACTAAGTGCTTTATCCTATGTTATTTGAGATGCTTCAAATACTTACAGTAATTTTCTAACCCTCCTCAATATCATTTTTACGTGCTTTTTTAATGAAGTAAACGAACTTATTCGACCAGCTCCACAACACTATTATTAGGGAGAATATGCCATGCCACCCACGAAAGGTTTTATTTTAAATAAATTTTACCATTACTTAAAATCAAATGCTTAGTACTCTTTTCATGTTACTCTGTTAGAAGGTGGTAAGAGAACATATGTTGAACATATACATGGAAACATGATTCATATTTCAATGAGTCTAGACATTCATTCAAACAATTACAAAAGTTAGACCAGGTAAAATTCAACATTAAAGAACTGGCAGCACTAAAACACTGTGCATCCTAGCTTTAAAGATTATAGATAATAGCAGTATATCACTATCAATAATTTTCTAAATTGCTAAATAAAGGCACTCTGTATTCCCTCAAATATCTATAAACAAATAAGAAAACACTATATCATACTGCTCTTCTGTTCTTTTCTAGGATATTTTAATTAATGCATTATATGGCTGTGGAAATTACAATTATTTATTTCATCAAGCCATAAAACTCGTGAAAATTTCACATGCAAAAAGCAAGCATGGAAAAGATAAAAATTTAGATACTGAAAGTCTGCTACTGTATATTTCACTTTTTAAAACATTCCTTGGCATTTCAGGAACAGTATACAGACATACATATGCAGGCAGACACACACACACACACACACACACAGAGTCTAATATACACTCATATATATCCACAGAGACAGTGTGTGTGTGTGCGTGTGTGTGTGTACTCATATTTCAATAAATGCAGATATTCAGACATATAAACGCATATTCATGCAAGATTCTCCCTTCCTCTGTTACTATTGCTGGAGAAAAATCAATGGCTGCCTCTAACATCTACTTCAACAGTTTCCTTTGATATGGAGTCTTTTGATTTCCTGATACACCACAAGCTATCTTGTAGCTACTCAAAATAGCTAGGTTGTGCTAGACTTTCATGAAGAACCCATTTGGCAGCAGATTTACATTACTATTTCAGGGAGATATTAAAAATGATATAGTGTCTTGAGTTTTGCTAAACTCCAGGATTTACAAAGATGAAATAACCAACAGAAGTGGCAGATGCTTATCTGCTCAACACTATGCAGAACAGGAACTATTAAAAGCACAAACAATCCTTACTGCATTTATCTCTGCATATCTGAAATGATATCTCAATAATAACATCCACCAATTTTACCAATTAACAGTTTGTTGTTTGCATGCCTTACCTAGCTGACCACATAGCCAAGAGTCTCTCTAAAATAAGTTAATCATATGAAAATAATAAGACAATAGTAAAATATGCAAATAACTTGTGTAAGATTTTTCTGAGTATAAGTAAATGAAGTGACTAAGACATAAGCTATAAACTGGTTTCACTCTGGGTAACAAACATTGAAGACTACTCTTTACATACTGGTTTGCATTGCTTTCAGTGTCTCAATTAATCAGAGTATCATAATGATTAAAAACCACCTGCTACAATTACACTCTCACACTACACTTTTTCCAGGTGTAGTGATTTTTTTTTTTTTTTGAAGAATACGGCATCAAAAACCTTACTAAGGGGATAAGAAATCAGATTTCCTTTGAGAGTTGCCAAAAAAAAAAAAAAGTATGAAACTTAATGATTAGCAAGTCAATACACTATGTTACAGTAAAAGCCTCTCTGTTGGAGGAAAAAAGCTCTGTTTTAGTTAACCATATCCTCTATTGTACTTCATACAAAGAACAGAATACTATTCATCGAACAGAAGGGAAATAGGATCTTATAAGCAATATGCTTGATGTAAAAATATCTTGGCTGTTATTGATAAGAACTGTTTTGATCCCATACTATTATACACACTCCTGACGAATCAAAAAAAATAGTATCCTATAGGTTAGTTAAAAAAAAAAAAAAAAAAGCACTTGAGACTGATACAATACACATTGGCTGAACACTTACCTGTATGCAGGAATTTTAAAAGCAGTTAAAATTTCCCCAACAGACCCCATTCAGCATTATTATATTTAGACACCTTTCTAAAACACATATTAAACTGACAAACTCAAGTGATATGCCAAAACTGTGATGATAATCCATCATATAAATATGCATTTAGGTAATTTTTAGAAGAGGAATAAGGGCTCTGTTCAAATAACTCTTTAGTGTAGCACTTTTATTTACCCAATAAGTTGTAAATGATTTCGTCTGAACTGTTACAGTTCATCAGGTAAATAGATATTTAGGACACAATACATCTAGCCAAAATAGGTTCTCAAAAATATTTATGGAACATCGTAATTGGTCATGTTGCATGGTCATTTTTCAAACTCTGGTAGTCTAACTTCATAAAACAAACTTTCCTAAAGACTAAAATATAAAAGGTTAGTCTAGATTATGAAATAATCGCTCTCTAAACTAGATTTAACTTAGGCCATTTTTTAATAATAGACACGGAAAAAGGTTTCTAAAACAATTACAGTCTACTGTTTTTCTTTGGTGACTAACCTATGATCATATTTAGGAACTAGTTTACATACTGTAATTATATTAAAATATAAGCTGTTATACCAAAGTTAAAACTGATTTATAGTGTGTTCCTTTACTACGTATGATATTGTGAGGGAATATAATAATATTATAATGTATCATACCCTTATGTATGGTTTTACTGAAACGTCAGTCTCTTCAAAAGCAACGTTGTGATCAAAGGCTCCCCATTTTGCTTTTATATATATCAATACTTATGGAATAATATGCACAGTTTGACACTTGGAATTAGAAGACTACACACATGTTTTGATAGTGGTGCAAACAGATAACTTTAATCCACTATTAGAAGTATATTGTTTATCCTCAATTGTAGCAGTATAAAATCTATAACTAGAGCTGAAAGCGCAAATCAGTCACCACAGTTTCAGCCTTCGAAGTTTATGCGAGGAAAATTTTACTGAACAATAATCTTTATTATAATAACTCACTCCAACTTTTCCCTTTTCCTCTATTATGTGAATGCTACAACAATACCTCCTTCAACTTTTGGGATTTCCCATCATTAATTTTTGTTACTTTAAATTGCTTTCAAATATTCAATTTCACAATACCATAGCTTGAACTTCCCTTCCACTTTCTTAACATTCCCACGTACAACATGCAACATATTATTTAAAAAAAAAAAAAACAGTAAAAAATGGTAAGGTTCTTCATGAGTTAAGATTTCTGAATTGTGAATAACAAGCTTGCATATATCGTTTCGACTGAGGTAAACAAAAGATAAAACCACTTAAGAGTCAGAATAGAAGACAACTAGGGTAAGGGATGAAATGAAAGGGCAGAAAGAGTAATAGTGAAATTACAATAAATACAATACAAGAATCAATTATGGGCGTTCCTTGGGTGCAGATCACATTCTCTGTGTTGTACCACTTGCTGAACTGCACGGACAAAGGGTGACCTACTGAAAATCAGCTGACCCCACGATACCTAGTACGTAAGGATGCCTGTCAGCAAACACACAGAGGAGCAGCAAACCAGTATCTTCTTTTGAATTCCAGCATCCCTTAAAACCTCTGAAGAGCTTGTAGCACAGCCACTCAAGAGTAGGAAGAAGTTCAAGGTAAGCACAAATACAGAGAGAAAGTGGGGAAGAGTCAATATATTCTCCATAATTGATTTCCAATAATGATTCCTTCTCTTCCTCTCATCCCAACTCCAGAACATACACATGCACAGTAACACCAACAAACAGCAAGCCAAATGGCCAGTCATGGCCAGCTTTTCAGCTTCTCCCGTCTCTCATTCTATGTTGCACCACTGTCAGAGATAGTGCTTGTTTTTAATAAACATTTTGCAGCATTACTATGAAAAAGGTTGTTTCCCCACAAAGAGACGCACGCTTTCAGATCACTCAGAACCTCCTTATCAGACTGCTATTCCCAACACTGAGTTGCTTTTGCTGCAAAATGGCAATTACCATGGACGATCAACATGCTGCTTAATCTTTTGTTGTTGAAAGTAGGTCAAAAACCATTTCTCAATCTCTGGCAAATAAAATAATAGACTGAGGAAAATGCTAAAAACTTGTGCTTCAAATGGGAAATAGAGCTACTCGATGTCACTGTAATATAAAGCTAGTTAGCAAATTCTGTCAAAGCAAAAATGTATGTAAGCCAAACATGGAGATTTTGTTTCCCCTGTCAATGATTTCACAATTCTGTATGCTGCGGCAGTAAGACTAAGCTGGTGCTCTGACACAAGCACAAAGTAGCAACACAGTGATATTCAGTTTAAGTTTTAATTGCCAGCACTCCTGCCTGGATTATACAAACATGTGCTACCAGAAAATAATTCAGGGGTTTGCCAACTCAATACATATTAAGCCACACACCACACTGTCTTCTTTGGGTGCTGCTAACCAACAACTCTAATAGCTTTCTTTAAGATGAAAGAATTCCCTTTTCCACTGTCAGGAGTTTTATGCAAACAAATGATTCTGAAATATCTGGAAGTTGTAATTTTTTTCCTGCTTTTAAAAGTGCTTTAGCATTTATAGTGTTCAGTAGAATCGCTCTCTAAAGACACCAATTAAAATCAATTAAAAGAAAAATTTTCTAATACTGTATTTATTTTTCTTAAAAGAAACTCCTACTTTATTCAAATCTGGTATGTTTCAAACGTACTTAAACCTGGTATGTTTGAAGAACACGTGATCAGGTTGATTATCGCAGATGAACATCACAGATGAACACCTTATTTTCAATGTTTTGTTGACTGGATGATTAAGAATTTGATTTTGCATTGCTAATTTTGATAATTCCTAAATACTTTGGCAAAAATCCGCCACACAGCCTGCTTAGTGTGTTTCTCTTCCAAATACTGCCTTGGAATACACATGAAAGTTTCCAGTTCTCAGGTCAAGTTCTCGGTATCACACTTTAGTAATACCAAAACATTAGGCAAATTATGTAGTGTGCTATTTTCATAGTGAAATGCTCGGTCTGCATTTTGATTTTGATCCAAGTTTCCAAATTCTTAGTAATGGAACACAGTCTCAACACAATGAGAGACTTCTTGCCCATGCTACTTACCAGTGTACTTCTACTTTCTCAAGAATAAAGGCAACTTTTATCGATTTATTTTTAACCTGACTAGCTAACCTGAATAGCCATTTGTTTAGTTTGTCCTGTGTATTGCAACCAACATTGACGGGTATACTGTACTCTTACTAAATTGTTGTGCCACTTCTCCATGCTTTGCATCAGTGTATGAGATTGTTATCATCTGCAACTGATGCTCCTCTGAGTTCGAGGAAAGCCTCTCCCTAGCACATGAGTTTTCCCACAGATCCTCACTGCCTCTGACCAGTATGTGCATCAGAGGATGGTTGCCTTCACAGCCTTGCTTTTTTCCAGCAAGAAGAGGAGTGAAAGACTAGAAACAGAGACTAAAATGCACATGATTTCAATACCCTGCTGAGGCACAAGCAGCTATGGAGTAGTCCTCCCCACTTAGCCCTTTTCCCTGCCAGTGGCAGTGGGAAAATATTCCATATTTAACAATTAAAGGCGTCAAGCCTCATATTCTCTTGAGAAATGTGTTCAGTCATCAACTGAACTCTTAGGAAGTGTGACTGTCCGACGTAAGCCTTCAAAGTTTCTCGAGTTGCATGTATACTGCCATTCTAGCAGAAAAAGAGGAAAAAGTGTATTTACATTCATTTGGCCAAACATTAGCATCTTCTGTCCAATCATTTGAATGTAGAAGTGTTAGAAGAAAACAGCTTAGAGAACAAGGGTTGACACATACAGTGTGAAATCTTAAGGTGCTTGAATGCAATGAGGGAGAAAGTGAGACAGAACCACATTTCATCTCCCTAACTGTGCTACAGTCCACATGAACTTTGTGACAGGTCTCTGTCTCTCAGCCACACTTGACTAGCTTCTGCTGACATTCAGCTGTCAGACAGCAACCCTTTACCATGCCCCTAACATGCTCTACAGCTTCACCCAATTAACTCGCTTTCACTTGACATTGCAGCAAAAAGCTTCATAATAGGTGGTCAAGGTGCATGGTGTCTGCTTGCCCTCTAACTGCTCACACACAGCAAGATGCTTAGCTACCTTCCTTTTTGTCTGTTTGCTCAGAACTGGTACAACTACAATTTAGTCATCCCGTAACTAAACTAGACAAGGAAACCTGAGCTTTGCCAGCAGTGCATTAATGTATCTTTCACTGAAGACTAATTTTAAAGAGGAATCCCACAGCTAATCATCAGAAACATTTCGATAAAATTTAAGAAATTAAAGTGATTCAGTAAAATACTTCAATCATTTTATAATTAATAAAGATATATTGTATCAGATACAAGGGGAAAATACAGAAAAAATAATTATTTCTAATAGTAACATTTTACAGCAAAAAGGAGAAAGGTCTAGGAACAATGAGAGTGTCTTTATGATTCAGCTTTCTTGCATTAAAAAAATCTCTAGGCATCAGAAGATTAATTTTTGCTATGCATTTCTGCCAAATGTGCAGTATTTTTAAGGAATAACGTTCAAAACAAAAGATTTACTAAAAAAATGGGAAAAACATTTTAGGGTTCCACTGATAGCTTATTTAAAACTAGGAATAAACACGAAGCCTGTGTACTGTTCTTTGCAAACAGCTGCACTGAGAATACTCCAGCTTGCTCACTACAACTCTTAAATGTATTTTCATTAAATATATGAATTAATTCAGAAAGGCCTTGAAAACCTATATGTAGGTCAATATGTACTGATAACGTTTGAGTACCGTTTGATGAAGAGTCCTATTACCAAAGATGGAACAGTCTAGATAAGCACTGGTATCTGGATAGTAGGATTATGAGAGTAGCTGCAGTGAATGCCTTGTGGTAGCCTTACGGGATTCAATTATTAGAACTCCAGAAAGGCAAGACCTGAAGGACTATCCATTGACTCCTTCACTTTCTGTGTGCTTGCTGCACTACAGCAAGTTCAGATGGATTATGTCACCCATGTGCTTTCCTAGCATACTTACAGTGACTAGTCTCATTGAAATTCTCTCTATAAAACGCTGAAAGAGCATTTTTCTGTTCTTTATGAACAGAAGCAGACGTCCAGTTTGTAGAAAGCAGATGCTCCAGAAAAGCCATAAGCATGAGGGAAGGGAACCAAAAAGAAAACTTATTGACCGAGGTGTAAAGCAGGCACCTCTCTCAATAGGAATTTATAGCAAGGACATAGAACCAACTTATCTTTATGAACCATGGTGAAAAGAAGCAAGTCATAAGGACTTGGAACTCATACACCTTTGAAGAGCTAACTGATGCTAAAACGGGTAGTGTACAGGAATGAAAAAAAATGTAGCAAACATCTCACTTAGGCTTCAAGTAGGAAAATGATATTACTCAGACTTAAACTGAAGTGCCAGGGACATACAAGGCCTTTTAGTGGAGAATTTAACTGCAGATCTCTCCAAAAACCTTTAGATGAGCAAAGAATGATTTCTTTCCACTTGCTTGTGAAAATACAACCCTGTGCAGTCCATAATCCTGAAGTGGGAAGGGTGATGCTCATCTCATGAACCGATAGCCTTTAACATCCTATAACAAACTGTAGATTGAAGTTAGCTCTCAGGAGCCAAGAGAATTAAGATCAAACTGCATACAGACATGGTTAATACAACCTATCTGCACCTATTTGAAAAAAAGATTGATTGCAATCTGTTATTCATAAAACAAGCATTTGCATGTAGAGTAAGGACATCTGTATTTGTATTAGGCTACAGCCCTGTAACTCAGCTCATCCAGAATAACTGTATGAAACTGAGTGGACTTAAAAAGATGCTCGAATGATAGAGTAAAAAATGGCACAATTACGCTGTACGCTTAAAAGTGAGCTATTGTTGGCGTCAACCTTATTTTCTTGAAAGGAATGCTGCCTATTGAAATTATCAATATATCAGGAGGACAAAGGGTTCACCCTCTTACCACTGCACAATGCAGTGTGCATTTTCTAGATTATCCAGCATAGATGTGCAGCCCTTAAAAACTCCAAGCCAAAATCCTGATCAGGGCTCCATCCCTCTCCCTCTCTGCATAAAACACATCAGAGAAAGATTCATCAAGAGGAAGTACCTTTGGGCTCCCAATAGTTTTGGGTTATTTTTCATACTTTTTGTTTGCTTATCCAAACCAAACATTCTGATGTTCATTCATACCCAGCAAAACTTAGTTCAAGTAACTTTAGAAGGGAATTCCTTCTCCTCCCCCCCACCAATTATATATTATATCTGATGAAGCGCCTATTCATTAGAGAGCTGTAAATGGTTGTTGTATAGCAGCGAAATTTAGGGAACACAGCAGAACAGTTCTTTTAAAAAAGGTACTTAGTAAATCATCCAGGAAAACTACATCAGCTCATTTCATTCAATCAGATTGCAATCAGGAGTGCAGAGCTATTTTAAAGTGACAGAGAAGACTGAATTTTTAAGTGCTGCTGGCACATCTGAACCTGCAAACAAAAAAACAAGTTATATTCAGCAGACTGGGCTAAATTCAGATCCTACTCACATTGGTACTCTAGTAGAGTAATGACATGTGATTCCTGATGCTTGGTGCTGTGAAATTAAGAGTCAGCCACCATTTGCGAGCTTTTAAATCACAAACTAGACAGAGAAGAGAACTGGCCTTCCTGCAGCACTACTTACAAATATCAGTTGATATCTAATGGCCTAGAAAAAATACTTCAGACAATTTCAGTTGGTGGCTAACATGTAGGTCTTCTGTAAATGCAAGATCCAAATTATATTAACTGGGCAAGGAATCAAGCTTATCAGTTATAAACAACTTGAGTGTGGGTGAGCTAAGGTTACTGTCTCTATTGGTTTTGGCCCAATTTATATACACAGTTATACTTCAGACTGAGATTAAATAAAAACCTAATAATTACTTCAACAGAACTTTGTATACTTATTAGATTCAAGAGTACAATGAGCCTTTTAGAACAGCTCTTAGTTCAGGTACTAGATCATCACTTTCTGTGAGGCTGAACATGCAGTCTGAGTAAGTCTACTAAGCAAATGGAACTAATATTTCCTGCATACCAATCATATTTTATATGAATCAACACTAAAAAATGTTAATGGAATTTCATCTTTTGGTGTATATATATGCCAAATCTGTGTTCTGCAAGCACAGAAGAGTTAGAAAAACAGAAAACTACCCCACACGTAACATTACAAAATTTCAGCAGGCATGCAAAGTATCAGAAATTTCGTGAGGAGCACAGAAGAAAACTTTGAGAGAAGCTCCTTCAGCTTTTTGGTTTGTTCGGCATGGAAGTTGTAGCATAACTTTAAAAAATCTTTATACACAAGGACATTTCAGTAATTTGGTACTTCTTTTAAGTTCCAGAATGATACCTTAAATTCCTGTTACTCAGAGTTCCTGATTAGATTACGTTCTTTTAAAAAGTCACTTAGAGTGAACCTCTGTGAGGTATTAAATTCGACTAGAAATTCTTAAAGTAATAGGATGTTTTGACATGCTCAGATTAAAATGAAACTGGAAGACTTTTAGTGTCAGGAAGCTTTGCTAAGTCCTGATTCAGTTACAAGATATGCCCAGGCACCCAGAAGAAATTACAATTATTTACAAGATCCCATAAAAGAAAATCTGAAGTCACACAGACTCTGAAAGACTAACAGGGACCCTTACCATGAGTCTATCACCATCACGTAAGCTGATCACTTTATGAACAAATGAGACCTTTAGTATACAACAAAGGCTGGAAAATTAGTGAACTATTTTATGATAGTGGCTCTGGTCTCCAAGGGCTTACTTCATCACACTAATCTTATCTGTAACAACTAGATAGGACAAAAGGTTTCTCAAACATAGAGGCAAGCATACAAATTTAACAAAAGAAAGTTTTGCAATGTCAGCTTTATAACGACATTTAATGGATGAACCACGTTTTTATGGGCCAATACAGTCCGAGTTTGCACGCAGACTCAACAAGTGGCATCTTAAAGCAATATAGCTTTAAAGGTTCCATAGGACCCTCTCCAAAAAGCTATAGCAATTGAATCAGTTGCACCATTTGAAAAGGATGAAATGGTATCATTTTTCCATGCCAATGTGACTTTGCTTTCCTAGTATCACATGCAGTAGGGAAACTGCTGGTGATTAGCCATACTATTTTGCCTATATTTTTAACAGGTGTATTAAAAGGTACCTTGCCTTCTATTAAAAAAAAAAAAAAAAAAAAAAAGGCTAAATGACTCCTTAACAAAAAAAAAAAAGGCCTTCCCTTCCAAAAGGTAGCATTTCTGAAACAAGTCAACAAAAACCAAGTTCTTGTAATGGATCTCTTGATCTAATCTAACTGATAAGTAAACTGGAGGAAACAAAAGTTTTCTGAAAAAAAAAAAAAAAAAAGATCATCATCATGATAACATCCTTCTAGCTGACAATGAAGCTCTCTATCCTACCAGGTACTCATTTGATATTTCAAAAATTTGTTTAAGTACCAATTTATTCAGCTGACTAAACGGCTTCACAGAGTCTTCGTGGCCTCTGGAGAAAATGGGTCCCCACTATCATCAGCTGGAAAAACCATGCCTTTACTACGTAACGTAGGTTTCACAGACACCTATGAAAGATTTTTATATTTAATTTAAAAATAACAAAAATAAATAAATAAACATTGGGTTAATATTAGTCAGTGTCACTTAAATATGTAAAACCCGATAAAAGTAAGCATTAAGATGTAACTTGCTGACTATACACATTTAAATCATGTCAGCATTACAGGAATAAAACTATGAATTAAAGCAGTGTCATGCTTCACGCCCTAATTCTGCATTTCCTATGTTTTAATCATACTCTCTCATATATTTTAAAGGTTTTTTGTTTTTTTTTTTTCCATGTCTGGTATTAAGGTTTATGCTTAAAGTACAAAATGCAAAAGATCAAGCAACAGAAGTGGGTAAGCACATGTATTTCTACAAAAACATATTACTCTGGAGCAAAAATGTCATAGAAAAGAATGTGAGGGTTTGTTTTTCTTTTTTTTTTTTCCTCCCAAGAGAAAAGGATGAGAAAATACACGCTGGTAGGAAAGAAGGCACAGGATAAAAAGCATAGGCAAACCAACCAAGAAATAACTTGATTCTACAGATTCCACAAACGCACAGAGTAAAGGAAACTGCTACGGTTTCTAGCCACCCTTCTTTATTCTCTCATTATCTCCCTTTGGTCTGGGGACAAGCACTGCCACCCCAGAGGAGGATCCACTCCTCCTCCTCTTCCTTCTCTGCTCCTATTAGTGAGGTGTGGTCTGACAGCTAAGAAGTCTGTTGTGGGACCAAGAGAAGAGATTATATCCAGCCTTGTGATCTCATGACCCTTCCTTCCAGTTAGTGAACCAGGAGCAGAAAGCCACAGGAGAAACAGAGCCATCAGAGAGAGGAACTGTCTCCTCTGAAGAAAGACTCGCCATTCTGCTGGCACTGAATGCTCTGGTTCTGGAGCAGTGTCTCTCTGCCATCCAGAGGGAAATACAAACATGTAAACATGAGATTTTGCTGTACAAACATTAACAATGTGTCCTTTGAGGGGAAGATTCACTTCCCCATTCCTTAAAAATGTGTTATTATGCTAAAGTAGACTCTCCAGCCCAATTCAGTTAAATGTCAGTACTACTTCTTCTTCGTCTTCTTTTTTTTTAAACTTTTTTCTTTTTTCCCTTAATGGATGCATGTGGTGTTACACATGCTACATTATAAATGGGGGCATGCTGTATATACATGCATTACTGAGGCTGCCAGAGGTACATGCACTCCTTCTAGAAACAGTCACTAGGTCTTACTCTCTTGTCTTTTTTCTCTGCACACTGGACAATGAGCTATAATCTAGGGTAACAAGAAACATCCTGAAAGGTAGCAAAAATCTTTCCCTTCTCCTATACCAGTAAGCCTAAGCATTATGCAGAGGTAGCATGTACACATCTTACACTACATATCAAAGCTAATGAATGGAGATCAGCGATGAATTTTCTCCTTATGAATGGTACTTTGTATAATTAGCTAAAAATGCACAGAAGCGCAAAACCAAACAGGTGTCAGAACAAGAAAATTATTCACAACAGTATACTTCATATGATCTAAATTAAAGATGGCAAGAAAATATCAGGAAGATGACAATCTGGATTCCGTGGATTTATATGCCATTTAAGTATCTGAGCTGGACTCATTCAAGCACAGCTATGCTTTAATCCTTTCCAAAAATTTCTCAGCAGATTCACAGTCACAGAACAAACAGACATTCCCTTTATGTTTAACCCACAGTTTAACAGGGAATAATAGAAGCTTACCAGCTCCCTTTCTTGAAATAACTTCTTCAAAAGGGAGGAGGAAGCACCTTATGGCCTGAGTAAAAGTCCTTGAGTCTGGAAAGAAGTGAATTCAGCTGCCTTTGTAGAAAATATTCCTTTTCTTCTACAAAGCCAGTAAAATTGTGTCCTTAGCTCTGTTCTTCTGTAAAAACTTTTTCTCAGGGTTAAATGTCCTGGTCTCTCATATCCAGTTCTCAAAATAACAGCCTGTCTAGCACTCTCAATGCTTTCATTTCTACTGCAGCATTAGCAGTACAGGTAATAATATACAAAAATTTCTTCTGTTTTGATGTGCTGAAAATGTCGCTTTGAGAGGCGTGGGAGGAAGGCAAAGAGGAATGAAGCCATGTGGAAAAGAGTAAGTAAACGTATACTACCATGTTGCAGTTGGTGAATAAAACTCATTGTACAGTATTAATGAAACGTGTTGCAAGACTACTGCAAAAACGTCTGATAAAGAAAACATCACACAGTTGTCTCCCGACTTCAAGTTGCCCTCCACTGCCACGCGCCCTTTCTGAAACATTCAACTCCAGGAAACTCCAAGTACCATTCTGCAAAGAAAATAAAATAAAAGTCTAGCTCTTCCTATCTTTTTCCTTCAAAAGCTGAACAAAATGAAGTATAAGCATTCACTTCCTTTTTCTCTGTTAATCTGTTGCAGACAGTGAATGAATGTATGATGTTTTTCTAAAGAGCAAACTTGAATCTACACTTTAGACTTGTTCCCTTATCCAAATCATTAGTCTCTCCAAACTAATTTCCAATTAGTTACTCTAGGAGGTATAACTATTGCACCGGCCTGAGCATTTAACGTAAGAGAATACAACTTTAGGTTCCAAGAGGTTAAGGTTCCAACTTATTTTCAGTCCTGGGAACTAAGGACCCTTGTTTGTGAGCTGGTAGTTCCAGTACCTCACTAGAAACACATTTCTAATGCCATAGAAATGCAAACCATGAACGAAAAAGGGAAAAGAGATTAGCTTCCTGAAGACATGACCCTCCTTTTTTGCAACTCAGCCAATGACTTGAAAGATTTGTTTTGTGCTTAGCATTGGAACAAACCTGCGGTCATTTAGGAACTTCATGGTTTCCATTAAACTGCACAGCATGGACATTTGGAATTTCATGGCAACTGTGAAGTGAGAATGCAGATCTTGCTTTTCCAAAGCACAGGCCTCTGCCTTGAGCTAACACCCACACACATACACTCACATTCCTTGGCCAATTTCATGTCATTAAGGAGACTTTAAAAACAGACAAAACAAAGGAAAGCAATTAAACTTCTTTCTTAAGCACCTGAAAGCAAACCACTGTCAGTGGAAATGCAATGTTTAAATGCAATGAATGCATTGTGTCCATTTACAGTATTTATAATATTAACTCTGCAGCTACTCTGAAAAGCTGAAGTATTGGAAACCACCTAATTACCCAAACATTTACCTCTCTGCAGGTGTAAATACATGGACCTAATAAGCTTTCCCACTGTGAAAGCAGTTACTTAAATTATATTAAAATATTAAAAACTATTTAATGAGCTTTTTTCCCCTAAAGTAAATTGAGTGTGTGCCTTAACCTGCTTCAGGCAAAGGAAGTTTCAAACATATTGGTTTTGAAACTAGCCATTATTTCCCATGTTGCAAAAATGGCAATTTTATTTCCCAACAGCAAATGAAACTGTCAGGAAAATTTAGATGCAATAAAATTGGGTGGTTAAACCAACATGCTGGATTTGGAATAAAACTGAATTAAAGGAATTAAAATTAAGCATTATGTCAGTCAAAGTTTATAAAAACTATTTTGAACAGGTTTTTTTTCTTTTTTGCAAAAGTTAGGCTTTGGACTTGGTGAAGTCCAATCGTAACTACCCATTTTATGTCCATCAATAGTGTCACATTTGAAATTTGTGCAATGAAAAATATTTTGCATAAAATGTGTTGCTTCTGGCAACATTTCTGCCTAAATAAAAAGTTGTCAGGCAGTGTGTGACTTTAGTGGTACAGAGTCTTAAAATGGTGGCTTCAGTCCAAGGCTAGCTAATAACGGCTGACATGCACTGGAATCTTGAGGCCTAAATCAACATTGTTTTCACAGCTGTAATTAAGCCACCTAATCAGAAGCACATTTTGACGGGACAGTTTCTGGAAGCCAGACATTACAATTTCTTATGCCTGGAGCGCAGTGGCTCATGAGAGGTCCTCATTTAATTTCAGGTTAAAAAAAAAGGCAGTAAAATGAAAAGACTATAAAAAAAGCAGTGTACGACTGTTGAAATGAAGCAGGCCTATGTATTCATGCCTTGACCAACCCTGTATCCCACCCTCCTTCGGCTCTCTGCCGAGTCCCCATCTCTCAAGTGGCAGCTGCACACAGTGAGATTAAGGGCTTCTGCCAAAGTCAACAGATGAGCTGGTCTGAACTGGCTCTCTGTGTGTTCTGATTGTAAATTGTGCTGGTGATGATTAGAGAACTCTAACACAGGATGTCGACTCTTAAAACTGTCCAGAGAAAATAATTTTTTTTTTTTCAAAGTTCAGAAACTTTTTTTAAAAGTTTTTTTGTGGCTTGGTACATACTGTTGTGTCTATAACTTTCAGATGATTCAAATGTGAATTCGCACAAATTAAATAACTACAGTATTTAAAAAAAAATACGCCATCACTTGCTCACAGCATGATCCTTCATTTAGGGATGTTTATATAACAGTGCTGCTGCTGAGTGCCGTTCTCTGACTAGCACATTCAAGCAGTCTTGTGTTTCTACCACCTGCCAATGAGAGATCCCCCTGAAATTCAGAGGATCAGATTTTTTGGTGTATGCGACTATCACTTCCCCACATTGTCATACTTGAAATGGCTGAACTGTCTTGCTCATTTTCTGGAGCACAGCTACATTAGTAGTTTTAACATAAACTTTCAACCCCAGAGGCCATTGTAAAACTATCAATACGAAGGCACCAGTCACTGGAGTCTGATTACATTTAGTTCTGCATTTTAATTACATATGGGTTCTATTAACTGAGCCTTTTGCCTTATAGGCAACATTTTAATCAAATTACCGTAATTTTCAAATATGTTACAACAGTCTGACAAGTTAAAAGTTCACCCACCTAGAATATTGACATCAGAAACGTTTTGCACAGAAAAGGAAATATTCTTTACAAAAAAGTAAACGTATTTTTGGATTACCATAACTGATTTTGAACACCGTGCCCCAAGTCATATTATAATACTGGTTTCAAATTATCATATTTATTGTCACTACTATATTTAAGAACCAAACAGTTTAAATTATATGATTTAGACTGTTTGGTTACAACTATTACTTACGTAAGCAATACCACATGACAAGGTATTTACACTCATATCTGCATTCCTTGCCTATGCTGTAAGGCTGGCAATTGATGGCCAATTGTTTACAATCAAGTAAGAAATGCAAACATTTCAATTAAAAAAAAAAACTCTCTGGAAGATATTACTGCTTTCTGGATTTATCCTGATAGAAGATTCAAGTAAAGTTAATATTTCTAATAGGCTCTCTATTTTTGCCCATACTGATATGTCAGTCTTTCATGTTTATTATCATGTCAATAGTAAGGAAACATTCCATTTGCACCTGTCATGTTTTTCTTTACTTATTATCACTTTAAGAACATTCCTGTGTTTCACATGAAATAAAACATGCACTGGTAATTAAGAGTGCTGAGCAAAAGTTACAGTTATTTGAAGTCCACATCTTACTGAATTCTATCCTGAACTACTGCCAAAAAAACACTACAAGAAAAGAGGTAACAATGAAAATAATAAGCTTAATTATTTTCTGAGGCAAAATTAAGAACTAATACCTCTTACACCCAAATTGCTCCCCAGAACCAATTCCAAATCTTTCAAAAAACAGTTCAATTCCAAAACTTTCAAAAAATCTTCTCAGTTCAACTGCGCATCAGGCTCGTATGAAGTAGTGGAAAAGCCAAGTAGTTTTCATCCAGGACCTATCTGCTCTTGCAACATCTGGGAAGAATTCTCCCAGCTACATCAGTCATTCCATGCTCTAACACAAGAGATATGGCTCCTGCCCATGAAAGACATTCCCTGACATTTAACACTTACATCTACGGAGTGAGTGCTTTTCTCCCGTATAGCAAGTTAAAAGGCAAACAATTTTTTTCTTTCCTTCTCTCCAGCTCCTTCTTCATAATTCTAAATGTAAGACACCACATATGGTACCCTGTTAGAAGTGGGTCTCACAGCCTTGATACACTGATTGAGGCTGCTGACATGGAAAACAAGAACTTGGAAGAAATACATGTACAAGTACTACTCTGACCAGCGTGGCTAACGCGCGAAGAAACTTGTCAGTGTTGTAGTTACCTGACAGGTTTGAGTTTAAAACATTTCTTTTCTCCCTTCCCCCTCCATTACCCAGGTTCAAGTACCTCATGAAAGTTAAGGGCTGACTGCTGGTCCTCTGAGTAGGAAGAAAAGTTTACATATGCTTAAGGCAGTTCTTCAATAAAAAGTATGAAAGTATATTTCAGTTACCAGTATCTCAGCTATGAATATGGATTTCTCACAAATTAGATCACTCCACTTGCTTCTGTCACCTTACTAAAACCTACAGTCCTTGGCTTTTCAGTACTCTACATGACACCATTAGGCATTTTCAGACAAAGGACAGATACAGCCACAACTGTGGGGAATAAAAACATATGGATGATGCAAAGCCACAAAAAGCAAAGAGTAGTTTGATTTTCAACACAGGTTAGGATAAGCATCCAAAGACAACAGTTTTTTTAAGGGTTAGCTTGAGAACTCCGGTCTTCTTCCAGACCTTCACTTCACTCCTCTCTCACCCATCTGAGACTCACTTTCTCTCCCTCCCCTTCAGTTAAAAGGTTTTCTTTTGGCTTTTCGTTTCTCCAGTGCACACAAGGCTTTTCTTTCTTCATCATCTTTACACGTTACTCTCTTTGCCCACTTATTTTCTACTCTCCTTCCATTCTGAAGTTAAAGCAAAAGAGGAAGGAGTATCACCAGATCAGCTGAATGGTTCTGGGTGACTTAAGTACAGCTTTCCATCTATCTATTCTTATGCTGGTTTGCCCATGGGTAGACATTGTAGAAGAGAAAATGCAGCACATTCAGGATCAGAGAAACACCTCGCTACCTGGAATGGAACAACAGTGTGTTCTTTTGCCTGCCATAAGCGATACTAAGATATTTTAAGTTCGTAAAATTCTGACAGTAGTGCTGACACCAGCGCACAAAACCTCAGGGCTGAAAGCTATGAAAACAACACTTTCTGGAGTGTTCATTATAATATGAATTGAATTTTGTCACTTCCTCCTACACGTCAGAGATCACACTGGAAAATACAGCGCCACTACATCCACTCCCCACAACGCTGCGCTTGGAGCAAGAGATTCTTCTTTGGCAGTATGGATATCATAGATTCACATGCTTGCCATGTGAATTATAAGATGCCACATGTTATCCTGAAGCAACCACAAAGTAATTGCTTAGGACTGTATTACTGCATAGTACAGCTCTCAAAAGCTCTCAGTCCAAAGACTATTTGTTACCGCAACTCTGAACAGAAGCATAAGCACAGTAATAAGCTAATGTATTTGAAGGAGAAATAAAATGGATCAAAGCAGCATAGACCAGTACTGTTAAACTGACAAGTGTTAACCTTTAATAGGAAACCTTGAAGAACAGTCCAGTCTGTGATGTCTACATTACTAGATGTTGCTAAACAATAAATAGGCAGGACAAAAAGAAATAGAAGAACATTTCAGGAGATATCTTCACTAGTTATATACTTTACACAGATTCAAAATTACGTGTGCAAGTACTATTGGTGAATTTCTTTCACTAAGCTCATCTAAGCGCACTAAGCTTTCCTAAAGAATAAGACATTAGGACAGAGATATGCACAAAATATAAAGACATCTGTAAGGGTAATAGAGTTTCTTAAATTTCATGGAGAAAATGGCAGTGGCAGTCCAATGATGAATTCAGTGCTAATGAAATTCTCCATCTTATTTCATGAGACTGATAGCTGGCTTCTCTGCTCTTACTTCAGCAACCTATACCATCATAGCCAAGTCTATACATGGCCATATCAATGGCATCTTATTAGCTGAACTAGAGCTCTACCAGCTATGGACACAGCCCTCAATGCGGGGATGCAACAAGTTATGGAGGTCAGAATCGTGATTGTGGCAGTTGGATTTCAGAAGAAGCAACTTTAAAAAAGCAGGGAAATACAACAAAGCAAAATTGCTGTACTTGAGAAAGAAAGACTTTTATGAAATTTCAACATTTTCATAACAGGAATAAAAGAAAAAGAAATTTCAGAAACATAATGGATGCTGCAGGACTTTTTGATAAAGGAAAAAAATGGAAGAGAAATCACAAAACAGACAAGAAAGGAGATACAGACAACAGGAAACAATGGAAAAATGTTGGTCTTGGAAAAAAAAAATATTAAGCTGTATTTTAGCTGTATTGAACGTGAAAGAGTTGCAAGAATGAAAAATATACTAGAGAAAGGCAGATAAAGGGCTGCAGAGCCGAAGAATCACCAGAGACAGACGACGGAGCCAGACACTAATAAAGCTATAGAATACATTCTACCATGTAGACTACCATGACTCCCTTTCACCCCACATAATTATTCTCTTCTCCCTAACCATTGTTTACGTCACCTCTGTTTGTCATGATCATATCCCTTCCTGTTCTTCTCAGCTGGTATTAGCATAAGCACAGACAACAATCTCAGAATTTAAACACTATTGACTACAAGGAAAGCAGTAAGGCTGGAAGTAGATTGGAGGATGGAGATGTCACTTCAGAGGCTTAGACTGAAGATAAGGATTCACGACCACTAATAATGCCTTATGGAATCAGTTTTGTTTTTACAATAATCAGCAAAACCCTAAGCAGAAGCAGTGGATAAGGTGGTGTGAATAGAAAGAAAGATGATGTAGTTATCAGATACCACAGAATCACAGAAATGTTTAGGTTGGAAGGGACCTCTGGAGATCATCTAGTCCAACCTCCCTGCTCAGGCAGGGTCCTCTAGAGCACTTTGCCCAGGATCACATCCAGACGGGTTTTGAATATCTCCAGCGAAGGAGACTCCACTACCTCGCTGGGCAACCTGTG
Source organism: Struthio camelus (assembly GCF_040807025.1). Taxonomy (NCBI): domain Eukaryota; kingdom Metazoa; phylum Chordata; class Aves; order Struthioniformes; family Struthionidae; genus Struthio; species Struthio camelus. Next base: position 22,849,047 of record NC_090982.1, on the reverse strand, counting down.
CCAAGGCCCTGTCACCCTCACAGCAAAGAAGTTTTTCCTCACGTTCAGACGGAACTGCCTGTGGTTCAGTTTGTGCCCCTTGCCTCTTGTCCTATCACTGGGCACCACGGAGAAGAGACTGGCCCCATCCTCTTGACACCCTCTCTTCAGATACTGGTACACATTGATGAGATCGCCTCTCAATCTTCTCTTCTCCAGGCTGAACAGGCCCAGCTCTTGCAGTCTTTCTTCAGAGGAGAGGTGCTCCAGCCCTCTAATCATCTTGGTAGCCCTCCGCTGGACTCTCTGCAGGAGTGCCATGTCTCTCTTGTACTGGGGAGCCCAGCACGGGACACAGTACTCCAGGTGTGGCCTACCCAGGGCTGAGTAGAGGGGCAGGATCACCTCCCTCGACCTGCTGGCAACGCTCTGCCTAATGCACCCCAGGATCCCCTTGGCCTTCTTGGCCACAAGGGCACACTGCTGGCTCATGTTTAACTTGTTGTTCACCAGCACTCCCAGGTCCTTCTCTGCAGAGCTCCTTTCCAGCAGGCCAACCCCCAGCCTGGACTGGTGCAGGGGGTTATTCCTTCCTAGGCGCAGGACCTTGCCCTTGCCTTTGTTGAACTCCATGAGGTTCCTCTCCGCCCAGCTCTCCAGCCTGTCCAGGTCCCTCTGAATGGCAGCACACCCTTCTGGTGTGTTAGCCTCTCCCCCCAGTTTAGTATCATCAGCAAACTTGCTGAAGGTGCACTCTGTCCCTTCCTCCAGGTCACTGATGAATATATTGAAGAAGACTGGACCCAGCACTGACCCCTGGGGGACACCACTAGCCACAGGCCTCCAACGAGACTCTGCGTCATTCACCACAACCCTCTGAGCTCGGCCATCCAGCCAGTTCTCAATCCACCTCACTGTCCACTCATCTAGCCCACACTTCCTGAGCTTACCTAGGAGGATGTGCTGGGAAACAGTGTCCAAAGCCTTGCTGAAGTCCGGGGAGACAACATCCACTGCTCTGCCCTCATCTACCCAGCCAGTCATTCCATCATAGAAGGCTATCACATTGGTCAAGCATGATTTCACCCCCTTGGTGAATCCGTGCTGGCTACTCCTGGTCACCTTCTTGTCCTCCACGTGCTTAGTGGATGACCTCCAGCATGAGCTGTTCCATCACCTTTCCCGGGATGGAGGTGAGGCTGACAGGCCTGGAGTTCTCCGTGTCCTCCTTCTTGCCCTTTTGGAAGACTGGGGTGACATTGGCTTTCTTCCAGTCCTCAGGCACCTCTCCTGATCTCCTTGACCTTTCAAAGATGATGGGGAGTGGCCTAGCGATAGCATCCAACAGCTCCCTCAGCTCTCGTGGAAGCATCCCATCAGGGCCCATGGATTTGTGGGTGTCAAGTTTGGACAAAAGATCTCTAACCTGATCCTGCTCCACCAAGGGAGAGTCTTCCTTTCTCCAGACTTCCTCTCCTGTCTCCAAGGTCTGGAATTCCTGAGGACTGGCCTTACCAGTGAAGACTGAAGCAAAGAAGGCATTCAGAAACTCTGCCTTGTCTGTATCCTTCGTCACCAGGGCACCCGCCCCATTCAGCAGCGGGCCCACGCGTTCCCTAGTCTTCCTTTTGCTCTTGATGTATTTGAAGAAGGCCTTCTTGTTGTCCTTGACATCCCTTGCCAGGTTTAATTCCAAACGGGCCTTAGCCTTCCTTGTTGTATCCTTGCACACTCTGACAACGTCCCTGTATTCCTCCCAAGTGGCCTGTCCCCTTTCCCACATTCTGTAGACTTCCTTCTTCTGTTGGAGTTTTGCCAGGAGTTCCTTGCTCATCCATGCAGGTCTCCTGCCCGCTTTGCTTGACTTCTTACTCAGAGGGATGCACCAATCTTGAGCCTGGAGGAGGTGATGCTTGAATATTAACCAGCTTTCTTGGACCCCTCTTCCTTCTAGGGCCCTACCCCAGGAGATTCCCCTAAGTAGGTCCCTCAAGAGGCCAAAGTTAGCTCTCCTCAAGTTGCAATCCTACTCATTGCCCTGCTCCCTCCTCGTAGGATCCTGAACTCCACCATCTCATGGTCACTGCAGCCAAGGCTGCCCCCAACCTTCACATCTCCAACTAGACCTTCTTTGTTCATTAGTACAAGGTCTAACATTGCACCTCTCCTCGTTGGCGTCTCCACCACCTGGGTCAAGAAATTATCATCAGTCCTCTGCAGGAACCTCTTTGACTGTTTGTGCCTAGCTGTGCTGTCTCCCCAGCAGATGTCAGGGTGGTTGAAGTCCCCCATGAGAACCAGGGCCTGTGAACGTGAGGCTACTTCCAGCTGTCGGTAGAAGGCCTCATCGATGACTTCCTCCTGGTCAGGTGGCCTGTAGTAAACCCCCACAACAGTGTCACCCATGTTACCCTGCCCTTGAATCCTTACCCATAGGCTCTCAACTTGCTCTTCATCCACCCCGAGGCAGAGCTCCATACATTCTAGTTGCTCCCTCACATAAAGAGCAACTCCACCACCTCGCCTTCCTGGCCCGTCTTTCCTAAAAAGCACATAGCCATCCATGACAGCATCCCAGTCATGTGAACTATCCCACCATGTCTCTGTCACTGCAATGAGATCATGGCCCTGTGACTGCACACAGATCTCTAACTCTTCCTGTTTATTCCCCATGCTGCGTGCATTGGTATACAGGCATTTCAGAGAGCCAGTCAAGCATGCGAGCTTCCCAGGAGAGGTGCAAGAGGAGCCTCCATAGCCATGTCCCATGCTGTCTCCCCTGGCTGCATGCACCTGCTGGAGGCATCCTGACTTGAGCGGTGTTTTACTGACTCCCCTGCCACTATACCACTCCCCTTCCCCCATCTTGCCTAGTTTAAAGCCCTCTTTACGAGGCTGGCCAACCTGTTGGCAAAGACACGCGTGCCCCACTTGGTAAGGTCTTTATATATCAATATAAAGAGGTCAGTTAGAAAAATAATATCTTCTGAACAATAAAGAGACCAGTGCCGATGAATGGCGCAGACTTGGATGCAATGGACAGTTGGGAGGGCATGGAACCATATGCAACTAGTGCGAAAAACATCAAGAAACAGACAGGACACAATAAAATAAAACCAGACTTAACAAGGGAAGAGACCACACTTGGCATACATATGAAGGACTTTCCAAAAATTTTTCAGTACTAAACAGAAGAATATTGCTCTATTGTTCTTGTCACATCATACAATTTCTGTAAACTGACAGAGAGCATAAACCAACTAAGACAGTCCTGGCACTGAGTGCTTGCCTCCTGCCTGAAAACTTTTGCCAGCCTAACAAGGGTTACCGTGCATGTGATTAAACACAATGAACTGAAAGCAACAAAGTATATAGAAATTTGAAACCTGATAGATGTCTGGGAAAAGATATCATCCTCTTTCCTTTAAAATAATCAAAGAAAGTGCTCACATTATAAGAAAAAAAATTAAGGTTTTTTTTCTTCCGTGTAGGAAGAAAATCAGTGCAAAACTTCCCCCTCAAAAATGACATAAAACAATATGGGTTGAAGTTTTAAAAGGTAAAAGCCACTCTGGAAAGCTGTGATGACTAAGGCTATTAAAACTCACAGTTGAGGCAACTTTTACAAATGTTAGGGACAAGCTTTACAGAAAACACAAATATTACAAAATAGACCGTAAACATTTGTCATTCTTTAAAGAAACTTGAGAAAACTTGAGAAAATATCACTCTGAATTTTTTATCTTTTCCTTAAAATTGTACAGTATCTTCTATTAATATTTACGCTTAGGTTACAATTAAAATTAAATTGCATCTCAAAGGAAAAACTTTTTTTCGTAAAGCAGAGGTGACAGGCTGTACTACAATATGAATAGTATCATCTTTACACTGATACTGTAGGCAGACACAAATTGCTTACAAAAGGGTTGCATTTAATCACAGGCATCAGAGAGCTGCGGGGCGGGAGGTATTTGTTTGTTTGTTTGTTTTCATTGTGACATACCAAGCCACAGCACAGCCCTTCAAAGACACCACTTTCATAACCTCTGCTAAAAGCACTCTCAATCCAAATGAAAGCAAACCTCACTGCAGCACGTTTGGCAGACTTCCCAATCCTTAGTACAGGAGTGGTCATCTTGATTTAAAGAACAAAAACAATCATAACATGCAGACCAAGGAGCAACCCAATTAGGCTGCACACAGGCTCAGCAGGACACATGTAAACCTACTAGAAAACAAAAGATAAAGGAAGGCTGGCTGGAGGAGATGAGAAGTAATCTCAGTGAAGTAATTTCAGTGAGTTTCTTACAAAGGTTGTGCAGAGTCACAATGAAAAAATGCTTTCATCCAACAACTATCGCCTAAAGATCTTAAAACTGAAATTCAGTTTGTCCTAATCTCTCTTTATGCTGATCCAACTTAGAAGCATGTCAAGAAATTAATGCAGTTCTTTGGGACACAAAGTCACAGACACAGCCTTTGGATGTCTGTTTACTGATGTGTTCATGTCATTTTCTTTAGTGATCACACTCTTACAGATATTCTGTTTCAAAAAGAGAAATAAACAATCTCTGTTTTCCTTGTGGTCTTCTGCTTCACAAAAGTAAAAGAAAAGAAATGGGAAAGGAGAGAAAAACAAAAAAGAATCTCAAACAAACTCCAAAGCACTCTCCTTTATCTTGTGTGAAAAAGGAGAGAAAGGTGGAGAAGAAACACATCAAGAATATGCAACTTGCATACCCTACACAGTTTCATTGTAGACATACTTGGCTACATATTTATGTGTGTGACACAAATGCATCTGCATTCAATAATCCCCCTGGATCTGAAGAATCACCTTATTAGCCTTAAACAAGTCCAAGTATCTTTGTAGGAAGCAACATTTTAGACAAGAAATGATTTCTGAAATTGGATTTTAACCTTGTAACTGAATCATAGTATTTTTATTTAGTGAGATGTATTATTCATAAGCACAGCTGTCTAAAAAACAGTCATGTATCCTAATTAACATTTTAGTTATATGCACAATTAATTTCATTCTGGTTTAATGGGATGCTATATCTTTAGACAGTTAAATTCTTTAGGTCCAAACTATTGGCTGTACTCCCAAAGACAGAGAAATCACAATGTAGTACTTATTCAGCTATAGCAGCAATGAACAGGTCTTTGTACAAGATACAGTAGTAAAATTAATCCTAGTGTTAACTTCTACTATCCCACTTCACTTCTGAAGAAGTCTCAAAAGATTTCTTGTTGATACTATTTTTATTGCTTTATTATATTTATAATGAAATATTATGTATTTCCCTATAGGAACTATGCAACATGAAGAGAGATGCTGTTTCGGAAACTGTATATCCAAATGATAAAAATGACTTGAAGAGCAGACTTACCAATTGTAAGCTTTCACTTTCACGGAGACAAGCCGTTTGGAGCTCGGACTTCAGGGCTGCAATGTGAAGCCGATGAGATGCTATTTCTCTCTCTAACATGCCAACTCTGGAGCTTGCAAGTTGGTAGACATCCATGAAACTTTTAATCATAGCCTTTAAAAAGTAAAATAAATAATCAGTGCCAGGAGGCTATCCTTAAAGGCCAAATAGCATATATCCAAATTCAATACAGACTTAATAAAAAAATAAAAAAAGGCTACATTTCAGACTCTGAACTTAAATATTAAAGAGGTCTAACAACGCTTTTTGTACTCCTTCTATTGCTGTAAATACTAAATAGCACCAAAGAAAAGCAAAAGACCATATATTCTTATTAGAAGGTGTTGTGATGTGTTGTTTTCAAACACGAACCACGGCATTGAACAGCTGACATTAGTTTTCATTGTATTTAAATAGAAGAGTCAATACAAGTTCAATTTCTAGCTATTGAAACAACTATACAGTTTCATGTTCATATTTTCAAAATCAGTTGAGTTACTAATTCTCCTACTCCACGTTAAAAAAAAATCATTTGGCAGAAACAAAAGAAACAGGGTAAACCTACACACCTCTGAAAGTAAATAATCTGATTACAGTATAACTGGGAAAATATAATTGTTTTCATGTATATAGTGAAAGAATGTCCCAATTGTGTAATATTGATCAGACTGATAATAAAGTTAACAGCACAAGAGAGTACAAATGATTTGGCAGTACCGGTAACTTTATAGCTATCCTAAGTAGTGTAACACTGTTGAGCTTATTGGACTTCTTTACAACTGGTTAATCACGTTTTATAGGTTATAGTTTTCCCTTCAGAAATGACCTGTAGCAAGTTTCTACTGTAAGAACATATTACAGATAATATGAAATTGGCCCTTTGAACATAATTCTTTAGTATAGTCAAAAAACAAACTTAGTACCACAAACTGACATTCATAAAGATTTTTACAGTTTTCCTGTCTTTGTTTTGAAGGACATTACTGCTTATGAGAATAAAATAAAAGTAACAAAGCTGAAATCAATCAAGTTACCTTATTGTCAAATGTAGAAAACAGCCATGGCAAAAAATTACCATTGTATATTTCTTCAATAAAAAAAGAATACTTAAAATATCTTACATACTACAGCACTAGCTCTAAAAGTAGATCCACACAGGGCTATAAATCTGCCTCTGCCAGGTCTGACCCTGTATTTAAAATTATTTCATTTACATTCAGCTAGACTAAAATGTCACAGGTCCTTACAAACAATACTGAGCAAGAATGTGGATACAAATCACACCCCATATAAAACTGCATGAAAGCCTTCACAGGGCGGCTGCCCGCATGTTAAAAGTTAGACATATGTTGAAATACCTCAGTGGACTGGGGCCATGACTCATAAACAAGGATTATGCCAACGTCTCACAACCAGCTGCGTCACAAAACTCACAGGAAAAAAAAAAAAAACCAAACTTACTTGATCTTTTAATTGATACTTCCTATATGATATTTAAAGGCATCTCTAAATTAGAATGCATAGAGAAGATTCCTGACCTTCTTCCTTTCACCTCCACTACCACAAAGCTAGTGAACCCACTAAACTATACAGATTCAACCTTCCTGTCTAGTGCCACATGAAGTCCATCCAGCTATCTGAAACAGCAGTAGTAATTCCTTGCTGAAAACTTCTTCCAAAAATGCTACTTCATTCACCAAATCCACTTCAACACAAAATTGAAAGCTCTCTCAACTCAGCTATTTCATTTGTCACCTTGTTCAGGTTAAGAAACAAGTTAAACAAACTGAAAATATTTTCAGTCAGACAAAATGCATTCATTCTACAACTTCTATTTCCAAGTATGGCAAATGTTTTTTTCTAAGAATTTTTTTTTTTTTAAATATGGAAGGAAGCAATTTCTTGATTATTAACTCTTCAGTACCAATGTGGAAGATGGCATTTTTACATTCTTAGATAATCATTCTTTTCTGTATATTCCAGTTCCCTAGCAAATAGCCCAGGTCAGCTTAGATTCTTCTTCATTCATGCCGCAGAAAACAACATTTTTTCATCTTCTGAAACATGCTATGGAATCCTTGACAATGGACAAGCAGAATATTGATTTTAAATGTCCTCTGGAAGCTGGCAAATACATTTTTAGAGGTGCCATTGGAAGGCATTCATTTACATCCAATTCTACATAAATCATGTCAGTTACATGCTGAGTCACAAATCTGTCTTCCACAGTACAAAAGTTTCACTCATTAGAAACCCTGACATACAGAGAATGGCGATAGGATTTGGTCACTTGCATGTTGTAAGTTCTGTCAAATAATAATTAAACAAATTGCTAAAGGGGTTCAACAGTTGTATTTAGATTACTATTGGTAAGTTTCAGATATGAACATATCTGCAGCTCTGGAAACTGTTGTGATGAACAATGTCTGTTAAGAGAACTTCAAAGAAGGACATGCAGTCCTGCTGAAATTTTTTTTTCCTTACTTGCTCACTAAATATGTTTTTGTTTCTTTGTTTTTATTTAGATATAGCAGTAAGATGCAAGATACTTCAGCAACCTGCTGATTAATTTTTATAGCAAAAAATTCAGACACATCTGCAGGACTACATTTTAGTGAGCATTTCTGTTTTTGAATGCATTGGTAGTAGTGTGACATGCAAACTGGGAACATAACATTTGAAACAATTAAAAATTTTCTTTCATTACAAATAAAGAACATTTTAAAATACACAGCATCTCCAATTGATTTCTATTCACAAAGGCCAGAGACAGTGATCCCTAAACATTGTAGCAAGCATTTTTATTGCAACCCAGACATCTTTGCACACACACACCTTAAAAGCGAAAACTTTTTCAGACCCAAGAGTTTTATAGGAAGCCTAGCAGAGAGAAGACTTAGACAAGGAAGTCAAAGCAATTCCGGGGGCCAGGGAATGCTAATTTTAAACATTATAAAGCCATTCGAAGGATGGAGTAAAGGACACAATTTAGTAATGGTTGAAATTTACATAGGTCTGTCAATTTTAAGAACAGAAATTGTACTGATTATCCTGTGTTAATAAAAGAAAAAGAGAGAGAGAGAGAGGAAAAGAGAGAGAGAGGAAAAGAGAGAGAGAGGAAAAGAGAGAGAGAGGAAAAGAGAGAGAGAGGAAAAGAGAGAGAGAGGAAAAGAGAGAGAGAGGAAAAGAGAGAGAGAGGAAAAGAGAGAGAGAGGAAAAGAGAGAGAGAGGAAAAGAGAGAGAGAGGAAAAGAGAGAGAGAGGAAAAGAGAGAGAGAGGAAAAGAGAGAGAGAGGAAAAGAGAGAGAGAGGAAAAGAGAGAGAGAGGAAAAGAGAGAGAGAGGAAAAGAGAGAGAGAGGAAAAGAGAGAGAGAGGAAAAGAGAGAGAGAGGAAAAGAGAGAGAGAGGAAAAGAGAGAGAGAGGAAAAGAGAGAGAGAGGAAAAGAGAGAGAGAGGAAAAGAGAGAGAGAGGAAAAGAGAGAGAGAGGAAAAGAGAGAGAGAGGAAAAGAGAGAGAGAGGAAAAGAGAGAGAGAGGAAAAGAGAGAGAGAGGAAAAGAGAGAGAGAGGAAAAGAGAGAGAGAGGAAAAGAGAGAGAGAGGAAAAGAGAGAGAGAGGAAAAGAGAGAGAGAGGAAAAGAGAGAGAGAGGAAAAGAGAGAGAGAGGAAAAGAGAGAGAGAGGAAAAGAGAGAGAGAGGAAAAGAGAGAGAGAGGAAAAGAGAGAGAGAGGAAAAGAGAGAGAGAGGAAAAGAGAGAGAGAGGAAAAGAGAGAGAGAGGAAAAGAGAGAGAGAGGAAAAGAGAGAGAGAGGAAAAGAGAGAGAGAGGAAAAGAGAGAGAGAGGAAAAGAGAGAGAGAGGAAAAGAGAGAGAGAGGAAAAGAGAGAGAGAGGAAAAGAGAGAGAGAGGAAAAGAGAGAGAGAGGAAAAGAGAGAGAGAGGAAAAGAGAGAGAGAGGAAAAGAGAGAGAGAGGAAAAGAGAGAGAGAGGAAAAGAGAGAGAGAGGAAATAGACCGTTGAACTGCTTTTTCCAGTGACCTCTTCCCTTTCCTTCTATTCTCTACAGTCCCTCATTTTATAAAAGATTGCACTAGTATGTAAAGTTCTACATCTTGTGCTACTGATCTGGTAGAAGCAAATTATTACGTCAGAAGTATTTTCAATGTCAAAAATATTTTCAATGTGAGAGAAGACCCATGTGCCAACATCTTAACTCAGGACATAGGCAGCTCCATGAAAACAGAAGCTTCTTAAATCATTGGCTGCAACTCATTATATAAAAATGTATTCAGAAGATCGGCATGAAGAAAGAGTGCTTTCCTGCTGAAGGTGCTGGACTGGGCGCCAATAACCTGATGATAAGCAGATAGCCACACAGGTAGATAAAAGAGAATATATAAAAAACTTAACCAAAATTAAACAAGCCTTGTTTAAAGACAAAATTAGCATATGCGGTTTAACAGATGAGGGCGTAAGAAAGAACTAGCTACTTCCCTGTTCATAAATGACATATCTGTAGTACATGGTTACCAATGAAAATTTTGGCTAAACCTATAGGTTGGTGAAGCTAAGAAACTTGAGAGGACAAACAAGATGATTCACTGCTCTTTGTAGGCTATAAACCGATGAACTGTGGATCAAAATAGCAAACTTCAACTTGTGATTTCTTTCTCCATATTAATCATAAAAAGAACTGAGAAATACTTAACATTAGAGACACTCTTCTGGAGGGCATGTAAGAACAGTAGTTTACAATATTCTGTCTTTTTACTTTTGAATAATCAATAATTTTCTTGTGCTGTACACTGCTTCTAGAACCAGTAATTTTAAGACGCACTGTGCTGGATGATCTTTTAAAACAGTTTTTGCATGACTAGCTATCAATTTGCCAGACAGGCAGACTTCAGACTTTAGGAGTACTTTATATAAAGCGAAAAATGGCATTTTGCTAGCTGGTACTGATAAATAATACCACAATGTGTAAAGAAAATGAAACGTAAAAAGAAAACTAACCCTTATTTTAAAACAAATTTATCAAAGGTTACTCAAACTTCAGTTGTTCGCAGTTTAAAGTAGGAACGTTACAATAAATATATAGATCAGCATATGCAAATTAGTAACAAACCTCTTGCAAAAATTTAGATGTTTCATTATACATTATAAAAATGGTAGGTTTTTATCCCAATTTAAAATACTGTACCTGTTTTCTCTCTTAGCAAAAAATATCCCTTCGCTCAATGCTTGGCCACTGAGAATGAATACAACTCAAAGCAAACTGTTTTATTTGAATTATGAATTACAAATAGTTGCAAATGGAAGCATCCATTTAAAGCTTTAGACTATTTCCAAGTTGCAAATAAAATATCATATGGAAAATTCTCAGTGATTAAAAAGCAGTTTCTTTATTTTTACATCCACGGCATGCCACTGACTCAGGATCTTACCTGGCCTGATGTCGCCATAGAACTGTATTTCCTGTTTAGAAGAGAACAAAAATAAAGGAAGGAAACCTGGTGTGAAGTGATGATACTTTTATAAAAAAATATCAAACAGAGTAGCAGCCTGACAATATAAGTATTGAATTTGTAGCGTTATACACAGCAGCCAAAATAAAAAGACCACCTCTTCTACACAATGTTGCTTAAAAAAAAGAAAGAAAGAAAGAAAGAAAGAAAAGAGTTAAAATTAACATTTGTCTGTTAGGTTCTCCCTTCAGGAAATTCTTGAACTAAAAAGAATGTTAGCAGGTAGTAAATTTACCTAAGGGCAATATGTACAAAGAGACGAAAAAGAACAAGAGAAGGAATAATAAATAGACTTCGGAAGAATGAAAGATCAACTTTAGTACAACAAAGTACTCAGCTGAGGATCTGAAAAGACTAAGATTTTATTTATGCCACAGAGTTTGGCTGAAGTGCAACATGGGCAAAAGCAACTGATGTAAAAACAAAACTCCATGGATTGGAGTTCTGCATGTTTAATGGAAAACTTATCGTATGCCTGTCATTACTGCCTTGTCTCAAACTGACATAAATAAGATTACTTAAAACAAATTCACAAAAGCAAAAAAAAACCAATTAATTTTGGTTTTCAGAAAAAAAGATTTAAGGATATTTATTATTTGGGGGGAGAAAGGATTAAAATTCATTTGTCCCATTGATTTTAGCATTTCAAAATCCATTCTGGCTGCTGTGTCCCATAGTCCAAAATGTCTAGTGGCAACATCAGTGGAGGATGTAAATACTGCGGCTTCTCAGGCATCAGAAGAAAACCTCAAGGGAAACAACATTCAGCAAAATTGCACTTTTGCAGCTGTTTGGCACTTCTTTAATGATCTATTCTCCTTGTATCTTGTTTCGACACTACACTTTTTGTTGGGTTCCACTGAAGCGTGGCATGCACAATTTAAATGTGCCAAAAAGCAGGCCAGTTCTGTTACAACTTTTTTTTTCCAACCAAAGCTGACTCAGTGCCACACTTGGGGCCTAACTCTATCCCTTCGCTTCAATAACAATTACTTTACCCCGAAGGTCTCAGAGGAGATAGCCCAAGGGAACAAAGCTCTAAATAAAAGACTAGATTCTCTGCAAGAGGTAATGACATGACTTCCTACAAGAAAATTGAAAAGGGAGAATTGAAATTGACAGAGATTGAAAAGAAAGTGCTTCTTCTGGAAATCACAGTAGATGGGAATAAAAAAAAATTGCCATGAAAATTATTACAAAGCATAAGAGTTTCAAAAATAACATTTTTCTTCTAGAAACTGACAGATTAAGACCATGAGGCAACGAGTTTGTTGATACAGTAAGATACAAAGGATCCTGAGAATTTTATAGTAAAGAAGTTACCTGCAGCCCTAATACTCAGAAAAGTCCCCTGATCATGCAAGTAAATTGCCACTTAAGAAAACTAAGGAAAAGTGGGATTTTATATGCTAATAATGTTTATATGTGCAAACTTACTCTCACTGGATGTTGAGAAAGCACAGCTGCATGCAAGATGTAAAAAACAACTAATTGAAAATAAATTGTTGCCCAAAGATCTTACCATTAGCGCAACAGATAAGGGGAAAATGTAAGCAAAATATTGTGTCCCACTCCTCCTCACCTTCATCTTAACGGTGGTGATACAAAAAGAATGTGTTAGTGTCTCATGCATAAAGACAACCTTCAAGAAAATGGTTTTGGCAATTAAGTCACGGAACTGAAAGAAACTTCTAGTTGGAACAGTTCCTTTGAATTTCTCCTGCAGGGAGAAAAGAAAGAGGGACAGGTAGTCATTGAAACAAAGAGTCTCTTGAAGCGCCTCCACTATAATCACGAAAATCTTAAGAGTGAATACAACATATTCCCACTAACGGGAAGAACTAAAAAGCACCAAACCCAACAGAAAAGTTGGGATGCACTTTTATTCAAAAATGGCTCTGCCCCATCAAACATTCAGTCTTGAGGTGACAAAAGGGAATAAAACCTATCATCAAAACCCCAGCTGAGTGTCGAGTGAAAGTACAAGCTGCCTATGGATGATGTTGCTTTTAGTCTATTAGAGTAACATCTCAGAAATATAAAAAAAGAAAAAAAAGCTAAAGCATAGAATCCTCTTTTCACAGTCAAACTCATATATATGTAGAATCAATAAAGATAAAGTCTGCTCTTTCCCATTTTTGTAAGAATCCTACATAAGGACAGGATATCCTACATAAGCATATTAGAAGAATATTTAAAAATAAATATTACTTAAACTGTAAGTCTGAACTGCCTGAAATCTCATGGATTAATTATCATCTGAGAACATTTTAAGGATGGGATAGAAGCAAACATTAATCTATCAAGTTATTAAACAGGAAAGTCTGAAACAACTTTACATGGAAGGCTGGTGAAGATCTGGAAAACTGTTTTTTCTTCTGAGATGCTGTGTGTAAACTATCCAGTATAGGTAACTTAATCAAAGAGCACTACTTGCCAAACAATAACAATATTTTAACAGAAAACTAAAGACACTTATTTCTTTGGTTATAAGGGGTATTTCATAAATTGTTTAAGCACCAACTTTAAATCCTTCTAGTTTAAAAAATACCCTATACAGACAAATAGATGCTACTAGGACTTTTTAGGAATATTTTTACAGACTTATGAAAAAATACGGATTTTTAACTAGTGTAGAAAAAGTCTGTACCACTGACTTCCACAGAAGAAAACAATCACCCCACAAAATCTGGGTTCAGCACAGACATTTCATTAAGTATCTTAGCTATAAAGGAATATAGATAATTCCTTTCTAGCCACAAGAGGAAACGTCTCCATTATAAATTAAAATATTTGCAAATCAAATTAAATAAAATACTTTACATATACTTAGAAGAAGAAAATTTTTCTGCATTGTGTTCTTCATGAGTAAGATTAAGACAATCTACACTCTGGAGGTAGTTGCCACTTGTTAGGAGCAACAAAGATCTGTAACTTGCAGGTTAAGCAGATATGAGAACTACTATTGTATGGCTCAGACATAAATAATCAGCACTGAGTCCTGCTTCATATCAGATTTTAAGTGATGCTCAAGTCTAATGGAGCCCAGGGGCTAAAAAACTACACAAAGTTTTGGGATAGTCACTTAATTTCCTTTGCTTTTCTTACAAAGTACTCAAAGTAACACTGAATTCTAATTCCACAGAACTATTTAAACCTACATAAAGCAACGTAACCCTACATAAAGGAAACCATAAAGTATTGCTATTAGATTGGATAACAAAACAATCTTTTATTTTAGATTCTGAATCTAAAATCAGTTATGTCCCCAAATTTATTACATGAACATAGGAGAAAGCACCACTCAGTCTCTAAAGAGAAAGTAATGGTGTAGAAAAACTGAATTGCACTGCTCAGGAAAATGGTAAAACCCTTAGCTGAATGTCTGCTGCCCACACAAAGGATGGATAGTTGTTTTCCCTTGGATATGTCTAAACTAAGACACTAGCCAAATACCTAGTTTGCTTCATATGTTCTTGAATTTCATCAAAACTTGTATTAAAATAACATTCAAATGGATAGATCGTCAATCAGACTTGGTTTTAAGACATGATTTAAGGTAAGTAAGTTTTATTGGAAACTGCACAGACAACAGCAGCTCTTGCTGCAGAATCTGAAGGAAAATGGTAAGAGCACACTACACCTGCTACTGGCCTTCACAATGAACAGACAAATTAGCATCCTTTGTTCAAAAACAAGAGTTGGAGAATATGAGCAACTTCTGCCAAAGTATCGCTACTGAGCTAATACAGCTTGATAATTTGTTATCCTTAAGATTAGTATGAAGAAAACATTTTCCTCCCAAACCATGCTTTTTATCATCATAGTCCGAGGAAGAAAAGCGAAAAAATGATTCCTGTGCTCTCTGAAAACCTAGTTCTACTAACAAAAAGAATTCAGAGCTGAAGAAAACCCTTTTTGGAGAAATGGATTCCGTCTGCCCATCTTTTTGGCTTTTGTCATACAGAAGATGGATTATCTCACTTCAGAAACGTATAAATCTCAATCACCACATTAAAGAACCGGTGGATGAATGAGACTCCAGTATACTCAAGTTTGCAAATAAAGCCTCTTCTATGTAATAAGTCAATAGGATAAGTGAGAACGCAGTTCACTTGGAACAGCGTGAAAGACAAACCAGAGAGATGCTAACATTTCTGTTGGCAGAGCTCTCATTGACATCATTCAGACCAATTATACAAAGACATGCTGATGTCTGACAAGCTTCTTCAGATAATTTGGAAATAATAGTAAAAGACTGATTTTCTGCTTTGTCTTCCTATGCATCAAATGGAAACATTTCATTGGATTGCAGGATAGGATTTGAATTATTAGATTGGGAGCCCAAAATACGAGTAACAGGCCATTATAGTCCCTTCCTATGCGTAGCCAATAGTCAATACTTGTGTCCAAATCTTTAGAAGCAAAACAGGAGAAGATAAAATGACTATTTAAAATGTTTGCAAAACTGGATGCTTATAGGAATGCTCAAAGGAAAAAACTAAGGAAGATAGGCACTAGTGACACGAATTTGCCTGGAGAGCATGAGGTAGTCTTTGATAATATGATTAGAAGCAAAATACCATTGCACAAAGTATCATAATCAGATAGAGAAAGTCCTTCATCTTCATTTTTCACCAGATTTGGTAATGATTGCAGCCACTACATCATATATTTTTTTTGGCAAACTCAGTGGAGGATCAAAAAAGAGGACTAGTTCTAATGCACTCTAATCTCAGCCTACCAGGCTTAAAAACACTTTAGAGCACAGCATTTTCAGAAGTACATCTTCAGTTAACAATCTCAGCAGCACACTACTTCGTTATTCAGAGCTGGACCATTACTTGTAGTCAGGTCTTTTATGAGTGATTCTGCCTACAGAAGTAAATTACAAAGAGAAATCCCTTCCACTGCTTATCAAATCTATAAACTGTAAGTGTCCTCTAGGTTATTCCACCTTTCCATACTTGACAATGAGGAAAGTAACCTGAAAAGAAACAACTGCTGGTGAAATAGGAGTGAAGGGGATAAGACCATCCCAAAAAATGAGTGGCATGGAGAATGTGAATTGGTAATAATTATTCACTCTTTCTTCCAATATAAAAACAAAAGAATATTAAATGAAGTAGCAAACAGCATATTCAAAATAAACACAGAAGACGGTTTTTTCAGAAAGTAAGCAGTTAAGCTGTGGAAGTCTTTTCCACAGCCAAGTGAATGCTTAAGTTTACATGGGTTCAAAAAGCAATTAGACAATAAATGGAAAAAAAGAAAAAAACCATTGAAAGCTGTGAAATACAAAAATGTGATCTTTGGCTCAGAAGTCCTTTAACTAAAATGATGAAGGCTTGAAGAGATTTGGTAGAAGCTATAGCCCTCTTTCTAATGCTCTTGCCATTGCTTACTTCCCTCTATCCAACCTTTCTAAGCAGAGACAACCATATTCACTTCTACTGTAGGAACCCTCTAGGCATAAATTTTTACTTAGTTCCATAGTCTATTTCCCAAAAGAATAAACTTTGCAGTATGTGTCTCATGGAGTAAATGCAGAACAAACCAAGAATCTGGGATAATGACCTTTTCCAAGGTTCAGGCAAAGATCAAATTTTGACATGCAGAAGATTCACTGCTCAAAACCCAGTCCTGTGGTCTTTGTAATTATTTGCAAGAACTTCAGAAATTAAACTTTAACTTGCAACCTCTAGCTGGCACAGTACTGAGGTCATCTATAAAACAAATGATTTCTTTGAAAATGGGAATTAAGATGGAGAGAAAGTTTGGCACTGTAGGCTGTAGCAACGGCATGATGCTTTGCTCTCTAATCTCTACCTTTTGTATTTGTCAACTACGTTAAGATCAGTAAAGAGGTACCTACACTGAGCGTTGGTAGTGAAAAAGACCACACAGTCTGCCTCTAACAGAAAGAACTTTAAAAGAGAACTGAATCGTAGTCTTGAAGCATTAAAAGAAGTGGGCACTCAAAGTTTGCCTAAGAGATGGAATGAGTGATTGTGTCTTCCTGATCTTTATTTTAGAACTCTACTTTTGTTGAGAAAAATCATAATGTGGAAGCAATCCAAAAGACTCTAAGAAGAAGTTGTATTGAGGTTCCAGAAGGATAAATAAACAGCAGTGTTTTTCTGGATATTATTTTTTTTAGAAGCCATGAAAGACTCAGTCTTTCATATGTAAACCTGTCAACCTGCAAGCTGTGTTTCCCTATTATTCAAGTTCACAAGAAAATATCACATTTACCCTATTTCCAGTACAGTAGCTCTCTCTAATCCCTGCCAACCCCTTCTCTCCCTCCCCCCTCATGTTTTCTTTTCATCTTTTCTCTTACAACTGGAAGAGCCCGTAACGAGTGAAGGGGTAAGGAAAATTGAAATCAAACTGGGTACTGTAAAGGACAAGTATTTGTTAAAAATAAGTGCCCTATTTCAAGTATATTTCTTCTAGAACACCTACAGCAGGAAGAATTTATCAATTTGTGCTTTTCACAATCTAATAAACACTGCTGGAACTTGTGACCTTAGGACTCTAGCAGCAGATATCACTAGCCCACCAATAAATTCAATAACCAAAAAATCAAGACAATGGTTTCAAAATCCTTCATTGTGATTCCTGTAAGATTATAATACAAATGAGAAAAATCTAAAGTTATAAGATATGTGACTTTATAAGTCTTTTAATATATTATTTTAAAAAGTAACTAATTAACAGCAAATTAGTACCATTTGGGGAAAAAATAGTTAATTTTTAATCCTTCTAAAATTCTTCCTCTGAATTTCACTTCATCAGTGCACCACTTGGAATACTATCCTGGCCTGTTTCTTAAATTGAAATTAACAGAGCTGGCTGGTTTTTTTTATGCCGTTTTATATTCTGCACAGTTTACTGTGTTTTTCTTAATCCTTAACTTGCATATTCATTGCTATATTTTCCTCTAACCGCTGTCACTTATATTGTCATCCAGAATAGGGCAAATCAGGGTCAGTTTATGTAAGCAGCATCAATCTGAAAAACTTCATCAGTCTTTATTTCAAGCATTATGCAAAGAAAACTGACATTAAGAGAGCCTTAGCTGACAGCAAATGAAATCAATCAGCAAATCACTAAGCCATAATAAACTCACTGAGGTTGCAGATAACCCCTTCCTTTTCCAGGTCTTTAACTACAAGGCCCATCAAATGTTCTGGGCAGAAATGTCTCCTTTCATTCTGTTACAAAATTCTTCCACTAATACAGTGCATTTCTTCATAATTTTTTTTTTTTTTAACCTATAAAGTGTCAATATGAATATGAACAGAACACATAGCAAGATGTTTTATAATGATGACATACTAAGCGGTTAAATGAAAAATGGTTATTAGGCATTCAGGTTTTTTTTTTTTTTTTTTAAGTTTACTGTCATGGATGTAATTAAAAACAGAAAATGATTTCACTCTGTTCCTACTGCTACGATATCAGTGTAATAAGGTCTTATTAATGCCTTGCATAAACTTCTTTCCCATTGCATAAACTTTCAGCAAAACACTGCTGAAATTAAAAGAACCAGTACAAAAGTAAGACTCCAGACCGTTACTAACCTTTTACAGTATTTGCTTCACAAATATTTATGATTTTCAATAGTTTAATAGCTATGTCTCTGAACTGGTTTATCTGTTACAACACTGTACACTGCATATAATAGGAGAAATAATAGGAGATAATAGCAATAATAGGAGAAAGATTATAGTCACATCCAAGCTATGGAGTGGTTATGTGATAAAGTGACTTTTTCAGGAGATATTACACATCGATAATCCCATTCATTTCTGAGAGAAGAGGATTTCTGAACTGAGAAAAATTTCCTAGCACCCCAAGAAGTACTAAAAATAATAAAAATATTTTTACTGTGTTTGTTATTTTCTGCTATTGGGTCAATGTTTTACTCTTGTAGTAATAGTATTCAGGAGTCTGCTGTCATTGATGCAGGCAGCTTTGGACACATTTTGAGATCATCATGTCATTAATTTCTCTCATAAAAGAACAGCAGTTAGAAAACAATAAAGACGCTTCCTCTTCCTCTTCTGTTCTTATGCTGAAAGGTACAAGAACTTGGTCACCAGCTGAAAAGAAACCAGGATTACAGTCAATTGCCAAACTAAGTAAAATTGAAAGTCAACGTAGGATATTAGAAAATGAAAGGAAAAGTAGGATCCACTCCCTTCTCCTTTTTCTCCAAAATGTAATAATGGAAAGATTTTTTTTTCCGTATAATTAACCTTTTATTTCAGAGACTGAATACTTTGTGAGCCAAAGTTGTAAAAATCGTTGTCACCTCACCCTGCTCTATCTAAAAATAAAGCCCTTGACAATAAACCTTTGTTTTGTCTTCTGACATTACGTACATTAGGATGATTCAGCTTTCCTCTTTAATGTTAAAAAAACATTATTTTCACTAGTTGCTTATATTCACATATATGTATATGAAAGGACTGTATTTTCAAACAATGGCAAGTATTGTGCACAAAAATAAGGGAGAAGAAAAAGCTGAAAGATATTCTGCAGAGCCCCATGTATGGCTTCCACACCTGAGATGCAAGAACAAAATATCTCAAGGTTTTTATGTTTGTTTCAGTGCTCTCTTGATTTATTGGCAACTTTGCTTGAATTCTATCTTCCTTCATGTTTCACAGGCTCTAGTTCTATTTTCTTACAAACGTTCTTATTCTTACTAAAAAAAGAGCAACTGTTATAGAACTTGGTGAATTAAGGTAATACCTTAAAGAGTTTGTGCAGGATTTTCTTGCATATCTGCACAGATCATTTATATCAGATTACCTATGTGCCACAGACATAAATGTTTGAAAACCTGTAAGTGAATAAAAGCAGACTGTTACAGGATTGCAATGCAGTGTTAAGAAAGAAAACATTCCATTAAGATACTGAATGGTTAAATAATTATATACCACCTTTAGCATTACATAAAAGTAATCAGCAGATCTCGACCAAAGGTTTTCAAAAAAACTGATTATGCTTATGAGAGAGGCTGGACAAACATTTATGGTTTCAGGTAAGTTTCACAGACATAAAGAGATAGCTTTCTGTATATGCTTTAATTGCTGATTACAGACACTGACTTTATATTTATGGTACCACAGTGCTAAAGCCTTCAGTAGGATGGGGTACAATCAATGTACCAGCTAAATACCAAGTCTGCTGACAAGATTTCTTCATACAGTATCCATTTATTTCTTAGAACAGAGAAAGGCAAGGAAAGAAAGAAAAAAGCGAAAGATCGCTGAGAAAGTGTGGGAAAGAGTCTGATAACAAGGAGAAGAAAAACTGGGGAAAAAGAAGAGAGGGATAAAGTACCCATAGAAGATAGGGAGGAAAAGGCTGCTAAAAGAAATGTTGTGAAGAGAGGAAGCTGGGAACACCATCAGCAGAAGGGAAAAGAGGTGTGAAGTTCAAATTATAAAAGCCAAGTTTCCAACATCACTGGTACTTTGAAGATGCCTCACTCCCAACTGGTACTAGAGGCACTTTTCACAGGGATAACTGGCTGCCCAAACACTGCAGTATCTTCTGAACCTCATAGACCTGCCAAGAATGGTCTCTCCCCGTACAATAAATTGCATCAGAGATGATCTACACAAACACTGAATGGAATTTCCAAAGCTCATATAGCTGGTACATGTAAAAAAAAAAATGAAGATGTATTTTTAATTATAGCATGTTATGTTTTATTAACAAGTTTGTTAAAAACGTTGTTATCTAAACAACAACAAAAGTAGGCTTGCAATTTATCATGTTTTTAAGGCTGCTCGATCTAGTAAAATCATCAAAATTAGTCTTTTCTAAACAGCAGCTTTCACCGTTGTCCTCACAGAAACATCCTATAACAAATCAGCTGGAATTCTGGGCACCTGAGGTTATATTATGATACGAAGAAATCTTGTGCCAAAGGCACTATATCTTCTAACGAAATTTGTATCTAAGGAGCATGCATTTACTCTGAATATCACAAAATACACTGCAAGATTTTCAAAATATGTGACTTGACCATGATCACCACCACTTAATAATCCAGATATGTACATACTCCAGAAAGAGCGCTTTCTATCAGGTCATTCACATGAACACGCCCAAGATATGTAACTACACAATCAATTTTACCTACTCACAACGAACATTATCTTTAAAAGAGTTACAGTTAATAAACCATGCTAAATGGCTCATATATATTTATTATCATGATATAACCTACTTCATAAGACTTCAGGTACACATCCTGTTAGATCTGTTCAGTCTAGTCATTCAGATTTTCTTTAGCTGCTAATTATTGTTTCTTCACCAACTTTATTTCTGATAAATTTAGGTCCTCAAAAGGTGAGGCTTGCAGGAAGTGTCACACCACTCTAATGAGTTTAAAACACTTACTTATTTATGAATATTTCAACCCAAGGGGCAAGGACAAGGTATTACTATATTAATAAACAATCATTTGTCTCTTTAAACACTTATGTTAGAAGGCAGGCTGGTAGTTAGTCCAGAAGCAGCATATTTTGACACTAGGTAGGAAATTAGCTCTTTTGGAGAGGAGAATGAATAGAGGAAAGGCAGTTCAGATACTGTTGATAGCAGCTTGCTGGGACAAAGACCCAATTTTAACCAACAATAAGCAGTATTTAGATTCCAGAGGAGGCTGGATTCCATTCCAGCCTCTATAATAAAATGGATAACTTCTCTGAAAGAATGAGATTCTGTGGTTGCAACAGGAGAAACAAAATGAGAAATATAACAGTGTATGCACATTGGGTGCATACATACATATAAATGCACTACCTTCTAGACTATCTTAAGCAGGTTTCTCCTCTCCAAAATATTAAGCGCAAAAAAGTCCATCATTATTTGTTCTTTTAATAATCATGCTAGAAAGAACTACAGAAAAAGACCCCCAGATAGCCCAGACAGAAGGACCTGATTTGAAGAACTAACAATTCAATGTTCAAGAAGCTGTTACACAAGTCATTTACCCCATTGAGCCCTCATAACAGATTTTGATTTACTGTTTCAAAGACTTGCCTTATGTAGATGATAACACACGATGACAGAATTACAGTGTTAACTTTTAAATCACTTATGTGGTCAATTTGGTGAGAACTTTTTTATTTACAAGAAGTAAACATGGGAACAAAAAAGTATTTATTATTTTAAGAAAAATAATCAGCAAAACTATGTATTACCTTTTATCTTCTTATCTGTCAAATATAAATCTAAAACTAATGAACAAGTGAAAATAAATGCAAATTAAGCTGCTCCTAATTCCTTAAACTATATGCCTATTTGTCCAATTAGAAAAAATGGACGTAGAACACAATAATATACGACTAAATCATACACGAATACATAATTTACATAAAATAAATGGTAAGAACCTACTCCTTTATAAATTTATAATGATTATATGCTCTCAATGAAGGTATGTCACTATTCAACCATATTCCTACCGCTGCTTAATAGCTGTATTAGCTCTTATGTTTATACTGCACTACTTACTTCAAATAATCTGAAAACACTTGAGAAAGTGAAAGAAGTATATAAATCCCATGCGAACTTCCTAGTCTGCATGAACAGACGGACATACACAAAGGACTGCAAAAGCAAGCAAAAAAGTCAAAATGTATCCATCTCAAACACACCTAAAGGACAGAAAGCAAACTGCAAGTGTAAGTGTATACTACCCATTTCAAAATTAAGACAGAACTTATTATTGATGAATACAGATATGCTTAAACAACTCACACGTAAGAAAAGGTTAAAATAAACTAAGATTTAAAAAAAAAATGCAATGGAATTTTCAATAACTTTCCACTCAGCTAGAGGCCAGCATATAAAAATGCTTCTCCTAACACTTATCCACTGGTATATTATAAATACTGACAAGTACAGATAAATGTATGTGCACCCCTTTTACGCGAGAAGACTGCTTATATTCTCATCCCTAAGCCTGCCTTTTCCACACACAATATAAGGATATCAAATATTCATATCCTCACTAAAACCACTCACAAAACTCACCCATTTGGCATCTCTACTTCATCCTAACCCTGTAAGAAAAAGAGCAACACAAGCTCATCTGCAAATATCAGCTCTCAAACCAATAACCAGAACTCACATGATATCCTTTAGCAACCCGAGGGAAGGGTCATCTTCCTCTAATCTCACCAAAATACTGACCAAAAGTGACCACCACAAATTAATAGAACTAATTAATAAAATATGCAAGTGTGGACTTTTAAGATCAAGGTCAGGGCAGTTCCATGATACAGAAGATGATTACTCTTTCTCTAACTGAACACACGCAAGCAGCTAAAAATGCGTGAACGTCAGTGGCTGTCTATTCATGCAGCCATATACACATGCTTTAAATAGTATATTTCAGGCAGGCAGCAGATATGATTATGACAACTGCAGCTAGTTTCTTGTTTGCGCTGTTTTTCCATTGTCATTGCCTGGATGAATCTGTGTTTCCTCGGTGTACTAGAAAATCTGGGGCATCCTCCAAAAAGACAGCGCTCCTTTAGTTTGTTTAAACAGTTCCTATACCTCCTATAAAATCAACCTGCATCAGCAGACACATTGCATCACCTTGATATACAGGGTAAAGCCATTGATTTGTAAGTTGCCAGCCTTTCCCTGTTTGGGAATCAAGCCACTTACTACTGCTGAAAACGGGAGTGAATGTTTTCTATTCTATGTTCCTCATGTGTGGCTATTAGGAAACTAGTCTGACGTACCTAAATTTGTTTCAAGTGGTTTCTTTGATACTTATTTTTATCCTTCTGCATCTACATCTCTGAACAGAGTTATTTTGCCTGTGTAACAGTGCTTTACTATGCATACATGTACCTTTACACTTTATCTGGTTTATTTGGTGACTTTATGCTTTCCTTTTTATATCAAATTGCTTGTCATTAAGTATGAACTATGTATTTGATTTAAGAGTACTTGTGACAACACAGAACGAATCTTCTGAACGACAACTTTTTATATAAGCCAATAGCCAATAAACTCTTTCAAATGAGAAAGAACATATTATCCTTCTCTTAACAAAGGTATTTCAAAAATTCAATTTTATATTTTATTCAAAAGTTGGCAGTCTTTACTAGTTAACTCAGACAGTCATCTGCCAAATTAGACTACTAGAATTAAGACTCTCACGCCATTTCAGTTCTCTTTTGCAACCTATATGCTGGAATGAAACATATGGTTTCATTGTTTGTCTTCCATAGAAACATTCGGGCATGGCCAGAAAAGTACACCTAAAATCCTGCTGTCACCAGTTTCAGTAGCTTGAGAGAAGTTCTATATTTTGCATTTTCAAACTTATTTATGTAACAAACAATGTAACTTTGTGACTTAAACATCCTTTACAGTAAATTAAATACCAGATGAGGGTATTTCAAAGCTCTAGCCCCCATATGGTTTTATTCTTGGAGGTACTGGGCTTTTTCACTAATTATCCATGTCAACTGACACTTTCAAACTTTATTATAGTGATTCTTGTTTCAGCTTCCAAGAATTTAACAAATATCTACAAATTAGGTCAAATTTATTGCTACCTACATTGAATATAGATCTTTCATTTTACTATTTGCATGAGTTTTTAGAAGACATTCAGTGCAATATTCTTGAATAACTTGCATTTCAATTTATTATGCAATTTTAAAATACAAGTGTCATTACATAAAGTGCAGGCTTTGGAGGACAAATACAGAACTTTCTGTCCCTAATGTTTCATAATCTACAGCTCTGCCACTAGTGTGTAATACATTTTCTTTATTAGATGTACTTCACGACTATATAGTTCAACAATTATTTCATTTAGGAGTGACAAGGGTTTTGCTTGTTTGTTTGTTTGACCAGCACTGTAAATATTCATGGTTTTGGAATGCTGAATCTGTTTGCCCAAAAAAATATTCTTCTGGTTTTGCAACATAATTAAGTATGCCAGAAACAAGCAAATCTCTGATTAGTCTAGCTCACATTCAAGCAACTCAGTATTATGCAGATATTCTTTGCACTTGTTTCCTGAAAAGAAAGCACATCTTTCCCAAGCAATATTCCTATTGAGATAACAGCAATTTAAAGGTTCCAAGATTTCTAACACTTGCAGACTTCCTATATTCCCACTGGCAAGGAATATAGATCCCTCATGCCTCTGAGGCCATCAACTACATTAAGAGGAGAAGATTTCATCCCGTCAGACCCCTTAAGTGTCACTTGCTTTCACAAAACTTTGGAAGAAATATAACCTCCTCTTCCCCATCCTCTGTCACATTTTTTCTAGATTCATGGGACTGCATTTCCTATCTACGTACATGTGTGTGCACATACAAATATGCATTTTTTTAATCTTCCTCTCACATAAAACAGTGAAACATACTGAAATGTTGGACAGAAAATGAAGATTAATTCCTAATTCCAGTCACCTGCTACAGATTGAAGGCATTACAAATAAAAATGAAACAGTGCTCTCTTCTGTGAGTCTTTATCAGTTTTGATAGCTAGCCCATCCTGCTGCTTACTTTAGAATCTTTATTTTTCAGCAACTTTTTCTTAAAGAAAACCATCAAATATCAATAAATTTAGTCTTGGTAAATAACTCCTTTAGTTTACACTCGTAGACAATAAAATCTTTAATTACAAGTATCAGTCACAGAGTAACTACAAAATACATGTATAGCTGTTAGAGACCAAACATGCAAACACTTCCACTGTTTTTAATAAGAAGGGACCATAAAGTGATTACAAGCAGCTTACCTCATTCAGAATTGCCCTTAACATAGTTTTGCATACAGTGGTGAAATTAAAATAAATTAACTGGCTCCCAGCTATGAAAAGGAACTATTAAAATAAAATCTTATAATGTACCTAGAAAGTTATTAACGTAAATGTTTCTTCAAAAAGACACTGAATAATTAGAATCAGGAGAAAAAAATAAAAAAAAAAAAAACTCGCAGTAAGACAGACTATGATAGACCGCTGATTCTGCACATGTGTGTACAGAGTAACCAAGCTTGGAGCTTTGGGGTGAAAATAAAATATGTTGCAATATTGCACCACCAGTAAGCCATTCAGAGCATGCCTTGCTATGCATTATTCTCTACCACAAGCACTCTGTACAGATGTGCGATGTAACTTCTCATGCCCCCTTGTCTCTCCATTCTTTTAGAAAGGAACAAGGAATGGGCTGTCTTGTAAATACTTCTACAATATTTCTGAGGTCAAAAAAGAAAGGGTGCAGAAAGGCAGGTACCAAAGACAGGCCACTGAATGAAAAAAACAGCATTTAAAAGTTGGTGATTTCCACGGCAGTTTCTTTGAGAAGAAGCTACCTGGGGAATCTTTCTCACAGCCATAAAAGTGACCATTGCTCTGCTAGGGAGACATCTGGAACTCCATCCTCTGCCAACTTCCTTATAAAGTAGAGATAAGCTTCTACATAATTAAAGTTCATGAGAAATCCAAGTATTACGCTTTACTGTATCACTATGAAAACGTGACAATAAACACATAATTTAAAACTTCATCATACTGAAATGCATCTGTGCAAGAGAACAAAGGTGAGAAGTGTCCAGCTTGGAACCTCAATTTTTTGAATGTTCCATTTTGTGGCCCTGTTCCTGCAATAATATACTGCATCTAGAACAGACAATCTTCATCGAATTAAAAAGGATTACTACAGAAAGGCAGGCATGCTATGCAACATTTGCAGTGACTGACTTCCCTCCACTTCATATGACTGACTCTACCCTCTCATATCCACATAGGAGAGCACAGTGAAAGAAACATTTACTCTCTATCCCTTTCATTTTCTCATTCAGAAAACAAAATGTTCTGCCTTTAGCAATAATGTTTCACAAGAATGAAGTCACTCTCAATGGCTATAAAAAAACTGAGGGACAGCTTGTACAACAAACCTAAAAATAAGAGAAGGAGACATTGCACAGAATTAATATTTGGAGCTGAAAATATGTATATATTTAGTTCATTTCTGTTTTTCTCCATTGTTCCCTCCTTAATAAATTATTATTTTGAAACATACCAGTCTTTAAACAGACATAAGCAGAATAGCTTTTGTGTTTGACTACTCTAATCTGCATCTTTTTTTTAATTAGAAATGCTCTTAAAATAATGAGTAGTTCTAAAATTGCAACATAAAAAAACCTGATACGGATCAGAAGAAGCACACAAATACTTTCTTTTTGTCATTCCTAAATTAGGTCAAATAGGGGTGAGACTGATACTAATTTTCAAACTTAACATTTGTATTTTCTCATGATCATATTCCTGTCCATTTTTTTTAACATTATAACTGGAAAATTAAAAGTCTGCATCATCTCTGAAATATGACATTCAAGGATATATATATAGGAATTATTTCTCTTTCAACTGTTGACTACAATAATCATAAAGATTTTTGTTCTTCACATGTTCAGAGCAGTCTAGTTTCTCATTCTGTCTCAGATACAGAAAAAGGAAAAAAAGAAACACGATTATTTTAGACTCTAACCTGAAATGCTACCACCTCTGGCCCGCCTTTCAGCCCTTCTACTGCAAAGGTCTCCAGGTGCAGTTTGGGTAGCTGCAGGGTGAAGTCATTCCTGGTTGCCGCAGTCCGTGACAGCAAGGTCTGATCTCTGACCTAAAGGGAAAAAAACAGCATCAATGGTAATTCCCCTTCAGACACATTAACTGGGATGAACTGGGTCCCCCTGAGCCCACTGAGTGGACTTGCATTGATCGCTGGACCTGAAATCCATGAATAAATTTAGGACTAATTGATTTTTCGTTGCAAATAAATCTCTAATTCAGAGTGCTGGGAGAGAATGTTAAGAAGAAAAAGCATCCTCCTCTGGCCTGAAATGAGAAGGAAAGAAGAGATGCTAAGGGCTCACAAGCCCAACTGGTGTTTACATTATATAGACCTGTCCCCCAAAAAACCTAATAAGAAAAGAAGTATAATTGTACTTCTGACTCAACAGACATCAACTACGAAATTAAAAAATACTATGCAGTCATACAAACAAGGAACTGATAAGTGAGCTCTGTCTACTGTATGGAGATCACACCAGTTCTTCACAACAAGATTCATTTAGTATTAGTTCAATTAAATCCTTGATTGAAATAAATAATCCTCAAGCAAAACAAAAACTAACCTGTAGCAGGATTTTTTTCTCCTTCTATTAACCACAGAGCTATTAGATTTCCTATTGCAGACTCACACTTAAGAAATAATGCATCATACTGGTATTGATCAACTTTTTATACAATTTCTAAATACGTTAATTTGGAGGCAGAACACTACAATTTATAGAAGATTCAAAGAGTTTGACATTTATTTATTTAATTTCTCAGACAGTCCAAAAGCTAAGGATAAAACAAAATCCCCAAATGCTATCAATGTTTCCTACATACGTCCACAAACATAACCAAATGCAGTTGGTATCACAGTGCCACCTGCTGACTAAGAGAGAAATTGTTTTTAATTCAGAAACTTGCATGCTGTCAGAATGATAAAAACTCTCAGCAATATAAAATGATTAACATTTTTCTCTGAACAACCAGATTGAGACGATTATTTTAATAATTATTTATTTTTCAGCATTTTTCACATACTACGTATGTAATAATGCTATCAGTGTGGATGTGAAATGATAGGTATTTTAAATATGTAACTTCCATGAACATATCACCTATATTCATGTACTATATGTTTCAAACACCTATTATTCATTCTATTTAATACAAAAATTATCATGTCCACCTCCAGAAGATCCCAGTAGTCAGATTAGATTCTAATACAGATGGATAGACACACACACACAGGTATGTATTACTGTGCATGAACAGATGAAACACATGAACATGACAAAGTATCTGTTCAGAGTAAGAATAGCTAGTATTGCAAAAATTGACTGCCTTTAACAAATACACGCCCAGATACTAAAACATCAATAACATACACTAAATATATACTAAAATACATATAGATCAGTTAATACACCATTTATTATTTTAAATAAATATGACAGTTTTTCCTTCCTCAGAGCCCCCTTGCTCAAAAGAACTCATCAATCATAAATTAAAATATGTGCCCTTTCATTTTAAATCCCACATTACTTTTTTGTAGCCACGTACAAAATTATTTTTTTCTTTAAGTGTTGATTGCGAGTGAACATATTTCAAATACTAGCACAGCCTTTGGAAGCAGGCATGTGTGCATCTACTGATACAAAGACGAAAAGATTTTGTTTTATTCTTTGCCCTGTTCTGTGGGAATAGGGAGCCTTACATTTCCCAGGTTGACCTAAAGAATTCCTGTCAATACCTGTGGCTGCCAAACATATGCACTATGATGCAATTTTTATAACAGGAAAGGTCCTCTGCACATTTTTTGCACACATAGTGCACTAGGTTCAGGATATACAGTCCTGTGGAACAAACATACTCTCCAGGGTGTTCTGTCAGCATGTGTAATTCTGGTCAGATGTTAACCTTGCTGAATATAACAAAAAATAGTATTTTAAATACACATATATGGATATAAACACACAAAACACACATACACTTGATTTAAATTTTTACAGTTTATATATTCCAACTTTTCAGTGTCTTTTCGTTGCCAGTATACACATAGATAAAAGAAAACATTAATGTGGATTAAGGTACTAAGAATTTATCAACATCAAACCACCAGTGTTTTGCCTTCTACCCTTCTGAACCGTAGTCAATAGATCTAAATATTTTACTGCACCCTGGCCAATTCATTGTTTGATGTTTAAAAACTCACCCAGAATCAAAGAAAATTTATTAAATTTGAGCCCCCAAATGAGATACTATTAGCTTTGAAAGTCAAGTTTAACTGCGATATTGATGATTCTCTTTTTTCTGTGACAAAATTCACAAGGGAAATCCCTATGTCAAAGTACAAAAGCAGATTGCTAATACTAGGGGGAAAAAAAACAATGTATAAGCAATGTAAGTATAATACACACACAATGCAGACTGTGGAGGTCCTTTTAACCCTATTAGTATCAAACTTTGCATTTCAGTACTGGGGCCTGACACTCACTGAACAATAAAATACAAAGACTATCTTTTTAAATGGCTCAAGTGTGGTAAACATGAAACATTGATATTACAACACCAGAAAGGTACACACTATCCTTAAAGTGTATGGCATTTGATATGAAGACTCATAGTAAAAAAACACAAACTTTTTTGGTTTTAAATATTTAGATATTGAAGAGTGAATCTCATTATCAAAAAGCATACTGAGAAAACTCTACCTAAAAAAATGAAGCAATAGCTTTCCTTTCAGAAATACTCAGAAAGGTTCAGGAAAAATACTGCAAACAAAAGACTGGGCACATAATGTGCCAATATTCTTGCACTGTTTTTCTTAAAATGGACATAGTCTTTCAGCTGGCTACCTCCTCAAGAATTTAAAGATATTATGGCATATGGCATCACATTGGATAGGCTATGTCTATATGAAATCTTCACTTAAGAACTACTCTCATCATTTCCTATCTATTGGCTTTTCAAGAGCTAGAAAGACAAAGTCTGCAGTTGGGAGTCTGTGATTTTTTTTTCTTCCTCTAAGGAAGTAAACATAGTATTTACACACACACTTACATTACAGAAATTTTAGTCAAAGGTAAAACAGTTATGGTGAGATAATTCTATAAAATATACTTTTTCTAAGACTGTCAGGGAGAAAAATCTTATAAAGCTAAGTTTTATGCAGATAATTTCAGAGCTTTTATTGCATTTAATGACCTTTTTTTTCCCCCTGCATGAAATCTGAAGTAAGAATATTAAATCTGAAAAGGATCCGTAGGCTAGACACCTGATGTTATAATCTAAATAACTAATTAGGCTTATTGCAATGATTAAAAATGCCTAAGACTGGTTCCAATTTCTTACACCAAGAAATGAATAGAGAAGGAAATTTCACAAATGTATCTACACCCAACAGCAGCAAGGTTTTTCCCTTAATTATATAACTACTGTCTGAAAATGGGCAAAACCATATACTGGTCCATACAACTCTACTATAATAATCAAAACATTTTAAAACAATGGAGCATAGTGACTTTAAAACATTTAAGTCTGTTTAATTAATTAGGAGAGCCACACAGAAAAACCCCTATAACCACTCAAAACCAATAAAGTACTGATGAATTCAGATCAAAGCTGAAACTGGAAAACAAAAGTTATGCTACTGACTAAATCAAAGTGCAGAATTTGATGCACTAAATCTCTATGTCCAAAAATGATGTTAAAAACTCTCTGCTGATCGGAGATAGAAATAACTTTGGCTGCAGCCCACTTCTGTGCTCAATCCTTTGTTTTCTGTCTGCAGAGTTTGAGCTGGTATGCCCAATCGCACCAATAGAGACACAGTACTAAATGCTAGCAAGTAAATAATATTGCATTATTTACAATAATACAAGTAAATAATATGCAAGTAAATAATATTGTACTATAATATTTACTATTGTAAATAGTATTAAGATGTGTTTATTTCTCTTCAACATCTTGCCCAATTTCTCTTTGCCTGGTACAAAAAACTCCAGATTTTAGTCCCTCATTTTGTGCTTAATTCTCCACTGCTTTTTCACCTTGAAGAAAAATGAAATTATTTAAGGATATATACATTGCTACATGGGCTACGCAGAAGAATCTTTCATAAGTTCAAAGTAGACCAATCATACTAAAAATATAGTTCCTAGCAGGTAAAAAGACTGAGAGCTCACTTTGCTTTCATTTCCTATTATTGCTTTTAATGGCATATTCGCTGCAATTAAACATCAGAATAAAAAAGGTACAATGACTCAATGATTTGGTCATAGTGAACAGCATACAATGATTTAGTCTGCTTGACATTGAGATGACCATATCGCTGAGTTATTAGAAGTTATAACTACATTATGCAAATCATTCTAAAAGAGTGCCTGTAAAATAGTTTATACCACACCATTATGTATTCTGCAAGCACCATATAATTAACAATAATGTTTTTAGAAACTTTTTAAAAATAGGAAGGAGGCAGTTAGAATGCAAACCGCATCTTACTTTTAACCACAGTCTTTCAAATATGTGCTGGTTAAGCTGCATAAGGAATGTTCATATCTCCTTAGCAGCACATTGAATGGAGGCCATATTGCACAAAACAAGGACATGAAGTGGCTGTTGCAGCTGCACTGAATCTGGTCTTTTGCTTTCTTCAATGCAAAGCACTTTGACAAATAACTGCCAGTTCATAAGAGTTTCTATGAAACTTATTTTTCTTGAAGTGATACAAAAGATCATGGAACAATAATAAAAAACATAACATTGGTGGGCAGAATTAAATCACGAAAACTTATTTTTTAATGCTTAGTTGCATACTATTAACGTTCTCTTACTCTAGCCTAAACAAAAGTAAATATACCTGAAAGATTTTGTACCAACAATAGTACTGAATAGGGCTGATAACAATTGTTGTGTATTAGCAACCAAGGTAAAAAAACTATGTTTTAAGGATACCCATATACAGTCATTGCTGAGTACAAGCACTCCAGAAAACTGTGATTACACCTAAGGTCTTTGCCCTTTAAAGACAACATAAATGCAAAAAGCTTTGCTGAAGGACTTGGCACAGGTGACACACAAACAAATATATACTGGAGCACCCTAATAGATCCAACAGAATCTGTTAACAATAGTTGCTCAGAATCACCAATAACTGTGTCCTGAAATTAGGGAAATCACACAGAAAGTGTATATTCTTATCGAAAGAGGGCCCATATAATTCTAGAAACAAAACCTCATCAGGAGGTTTCAAGAGTCACGGACAACTCCAGAAGCAGAGAGATGATGAGATTGTGCTTCTTAAATTCAAGGCAATTTAAATCAAATACCTGAAAATTGGAAGACAACAGGATAAGCTACAAGTAAAGAAAGTGAAACAGGTTAGGAATGTTGGGAACAGAGCTAGCCAAGTACAAGCCTACTGTGAACCTCTTAAAAAAAAAAAAAAAAAAAAAAGAAAAAAGTTTAAGAAAGACAGTCAAACTACACCAAAATGCAAATACTTTTGCTTAGACATGCACAGCTGTTATGTAGCCATCATAGTTTGGTTTAAGCACTTATTGAAGGCCATCAGATCATTTTATATTCTCTCACCAAAAGAAGCAGCACATACTCAAACCCAAGGGTTTGACATCTGCTGAGAATGGAGGTTTTAAATAGCATCTGCACATACCTGATATAGGTAGCCACACACGGATCTAACAATCAATCTAATCATACATACAAAATATTTCACTTAAATGAAAACTGTTAAAAAAATCCTGATTTACAAGGTTTAGCAACTCTTTTTATATTGTTGCCATGAACAAACTATTTTCCCAAATCTTTACTTACAATACAACACATTTTATAGACAATATTTAAAAGAACATAAGTTACAAAGCAACATAAACAGCTGTTGTGTAAAGAGGTTTAACTATACAAAGCTGATGTTTGGGGAGTGCCTTCTTATTTTTTTATTTTTTAAAGACCATTCAAGTATCTGGAAGTTCATTTACAGAGTAGAAGAATACTATCCCCAACTTGCCTAAAAGTTTAGCTCAAGCTTTTACATATTAAACACACAGATACACTCTATATGCTCTATTGAAAAAGATGTTAATTTGATCCAACGGACTTTTTTTTTTTTTTTTTTTTTTTTTTGCAAAAACTGACCACTGCCTCAAAGCTTTGATGCAGTTGCAGGATGTGCACTATAATACATTCATCCCCTAGGAATGGATTTCAATGACCTTGGGCTGAAAATGAACCTATATCTACAGAAAATATGCTTAATGCACTCACTAACTCCGCAGTTCTCCAAACAAGGATTCTTCCTTACTGAAGGTAAACTACATAAAAGTATTAAGACTTCAAAAAAAAAAACGGAGAGAGATAAGCTCTGAAATTTGTTATTTAGATATGTCTAAACTAAAAACAGTTAAGAACATGGATATGACATTCTGCAATGCCTTATCTTTAGTTTGTCAAGGTTTTTAAATCCCTCTTGAGCTGGAGTACCATTTTTAGCTTGGCTAGGTCAGAATGACACTGAACAATATGAGTGATGACACACTAGACAGCTATATGGACGAAGTTGTCATCAGCAAGCCAGCTGTGCTAACACCTGTATGTCCTGCACAACTGATCTTTAGGAACAAGGATCAAGAAAGTCAGATTACTAGTGGGGAAATCAAAAGTCATTTCTAAAACATTTACATGAAGAAGTGCTAATTTGAGATGGGTGAGGAGGAAAAGTCTTTTTTATTGCATTTTTTCTATCACAGTGAAATAACAGCTTGTTTCTGATTACAAATTCCTCACAGTGGTTATTTAGAGTTTCAATATGCTAATTAAGTCTTTTTTTTTTTTTTTGGTAGTTTTTTTCCATATACACATACTCACTATTTCAAGAAGCTGGTGATAGGGCCAGTTTAAGAAAACTGAGGACCACAGCAATGAATAGACCCTGAAGATACAGGGCATCACTTCCCTATTGAAGTGCCTAAATACAGTAAAAGAACCATGAGCTCCAGCAGTGAAATTAGCCTCAGACAAAATTTTCAAATTTCAACTTCTAAAATAAGACATTTTAAATCAATACTGAGATACCTAAATAATACGATGGACTCTTACTCATCCCAGTCAACTCAGATATGGGGCTGATGGGTACGTCGAAAAACATGTCGGGTCTGTTGAGGTCTGATTCTGTCAGCCATAATAACTGCTCTATTTTACCAGGCCTGATCAATTTGTGGTCTTCCTGCTGAAATTAACAATTAAAGCCACTTATAATGAAAGTTTTTACTGATGTGGTCACTTCGAGGTGGACTTAAACATACGGGAAATATATTTTCTACTGGCCATAAAATGACCTTCATAAGAAAATGCACTTTATTGCTATGGATGACATCTGAAACAGCAATCTAACACTACCACATTACTAATTCTCAAGTGTTCTATAGTCTCACCTCATCTCCAACTGTCCCTTTGTCCTACAGAAGAAAAATCATTAAACTGGAAAAAGAAAGATGATTTTGCCTTCATATTCTACAAATTTAACACGATGGTTTGTATAGCATTCAAATTTTTACAGCCGATAATACTATGAGGCCCAAACCTCAGTCATTTAATGGGCTTTTTAGAGAAGACAAGAGGAAAGTAGAACGGTAGCAACAGTGGGGCAGTTTAACACAATAGCAGAAGGATTCCAAGAAGTGACTGCTGATGGGTCTGCATGGAAGCAACTTCTGCCAAATCACTTAAGAACCTTTCAATCAGCAGCAAAGGAAGTGATTAAAGAAGTGAAATGAAGAGAAATTTGCTAATCCTAGCACCAAAAGGAAAGCAGCAGGCTGGCTAGGTACTGTGATCCCTGAACTGTTCCAAACTGCCAGAAGGAATAGTTCCTGTCGCGTGGTATTCGGAAAAAGTTGAGGGTTTTTTTTGTTTTGTTTTGTTTACTAACTCATTATCACAGCTCATCAACCTCCTGGACCGGAGGTTTTCTAGATACCCGCAACTGGATAGCAAGTTAACAGTCTAAGCTTGGGAAGAAATGGTATTTTATTAGTCTGTTAAAAGGTTCAAATACTAAGCAGCTGGTGTTGGAGGAGGCTGAAAAATTTGCCTCATAAGGCTCATCAGAACTTTAATAGTTAAGAGTACAAGCGGAAAAAATAAACAATATTATAGTTCTCTGCAGGCTGACTCACTGGGATGATTTCCCATGACAGTATTTTGCACAGGCAGAAGCCTAGAGAATAGGGATTTGGGGAGGCTGAAGAAAAGGGAGTTGCAGCGCTCAAATCCAGAGGCAATATAAAGACATGACGTAGGATTTCAGCAGAGAGAGAGTTGAGCTACTTCTTCCCCTGACCGGATTATCATGACCAGTAAGTCACTAACAACGTACACTAATAAATATAATTGTATTAAAAAACAGGTTTAAAGCTTCTTACTGTGTTTCATGCATACAGGATATTGATCTGAAGAAGTACAGAAGACATTAATAATGAAGTACAGTTTATCTGGAAATATAATGTTTATATTTATACCAAAAATCACTTCTCACCACGTTTTTCAGAGAGAAACGTTGCAAAAAACATTTATTTTTCATGCACATTAAAAAGGGTCTGTAGATAAATTTTATAAGAAGATACTTCTTTAAATGCTTTTTCTTTCAATGAGAAAAAATTCTGTACATTTGAACTTCTCCAAGCACATGGAATTTCTTCCAAGAACTGTTCCAAAAAAAATTAATTTCTTTCTACTAGCGTTTTGCTTTCCTACATTGGTTTTTTTTTTTTTTTTTTAAGGAATTGGTCAAGTTATGGACACAAGTCCTCTAAGCAGCCAATGTTTAAACTTGTTCTATTTTGCTTTGTTTTTCAGGTTAAGCTTATCCAATAGATCTAATAAAAATTTCTGTATGCATTTTCCAAACCTAAGGATTCAAAAATTCAGCTATTACCTTTTGGTCTTCTTAAATATTATGAGATTAAAACAAAACCAAAATAAAATCCATGTGAGGTCCTTTGCATTTGAAGTGCCCTTGCTGTTTTCTGTCCCTTTGGTCCAACATTCCATTATTGCATTTTCAAATTTTTCTTCAATACTTAAAGCAGTCTAAAACAAAAAATTTTCTCCTGCTTCAATGGCAACAGGGATTCTTGTGCAAATAACCTAGATTTCAGAAGAAAACAGCTAAGATGATAAGATTCAGGATAAGATTCCAACTGTGCTGCTAGACAGTATCTTGCAGGTCATGAAAGACAGTAGACTAGCTGCTAAGATTATTTTCTTTCACCATAGCACAAGCTCAAATTCTTCAAGTGCTTCATAAACATTAGCGACGATTTAAAAATCAACCTTTTCAGCAGAAGGTTCTGGAAAGGTCTTAGAAGAATCATTCTAGACATCAGACTCTGTACTTGGCACAAAGTAGCCAGATGTATGACATGGGATCTTCCAAACCAGTCCCAGGGGGCAGGAAACGTTGGAAATGGTCCCTTGTCTAGAGGTACAGCAGAAGCATGTGCAGCGACTGTGTCTGCCTAAACCTTGCTACGTTCTACTGCTACTTCTAGGCTGAGGGCTACACCCAAGTACACACAAAGAGAGATGATCTGGTGCATACACTGCTCCCTTCTGGAATTCTTGTAGTGAGAGTTTAGAAAAGAAATGAAGTCATATTGACAGATATAGGTGTACAACCTCTTATTCTGAGTCTAACTGATTACTATCCATCTAGGACTGTAAAATCCACCAACTCTATAAGCAAAAAGTTATTACTAGGCATTCATAATAGATCCTACAGGTGATGCAGTGGAATTCCGTAGATACTTGCTCATGACTGCATCCATACCAGAACGTTCAATGTCAGGCTCCCTCAAATATATTTTCAACTCACATTAACACTTCTTCAGCTACAGATGACTCAGAACTTTATTCATTTTCTTTTAATTCCTTCCTTAAAAAATAAATGCAATTCTCAGAATTCCTATGGGGGAAGAGATAGGCTTACGGTTCCTTTACTAGTATTTAATCTACTTCGTCGTGTTCTAATTTTTCACTCTGTGTAGGAAAAAGTCATGAGAACAAGAATATAAACATGACAGTCTACACATCATCTATGTTCATTACTGTTCTTCTAGGAGAAATGATATGTCAAATTATGAATGATTTACAATCAATTCTTTATATTTCCTGCGGAAAGGAGCATCCTGATATTTCTTACGCTTTTCTTTGTTCCTCAGGTTGACAGAACAGAAAAAAGAAATTACTCTGCTGCTCAATAATTAGCTATTTGGTCCTAACAGCTCTGTGCAATTCTAACAAACGGTGAGAAATAAGAAGCTGTTGTGGTAACTAACATTCTCAAAGAACGATGGCAGCTTCTTGATCACTCCCTGCATTAGGCAAGGTAGAATTAAGACATATGCAACCTTTTTATAACCTTGCCCCAAACATTTACGCATACACAGCACTGCTTTCTAAATCACTGAAAAGTAAACTTTTAATCCAGAACAATAAATTCTCAAGACCAAGGACAGAAAGCACCAGCTAGTGCAAAAACACAGAGGTATCTTTTTATCTTTCCCCATCTTCTTCATAAGAAGACATTAGCTATCACCACAGCATGCTGCAGCTAAAACACAAACGCTGTTTTGATGTTGTCACTTTGTGAACCTTATAGAAAAGAAAAGCTTGAGAAAGGTATCTGAAAATTAACAGCAGTTTTGATGAATGCAGAAGATGAAAATAATGATATAGGTTCACATATTGCTGGGAATTCCAGACGTGACAAGGGAAATGGACACTCCAAGGTAACAGAAATAAATACTTTTTTCCTCTGTGCTATTCTGGACTAAAAACACTTAAAGAACAACTGGTCCCTACAGCTACAGTTAAAAACAATGCTTTCTCCCAAATAAGTAATATATTCAACCTTGCTGGACCTTCGAAGAATACTACAACACAGCAAAACAGTATAAGTCAATGGGTCAACTTAAGACCAGGTGAAAAAAAGTTTGAAAAATATCAATTTTTTTGATTATAGGTTAAAACTTACCATCTATCCTTATTTTATTTATCATGTATCAAGCACCAAACCAGTATCCACAGAGCCAAACATCATATGACCACCCCATATGTGACCTCATTGGATGACCTTTGCCTCTCTCAGTACAGAGATAATTCAGCAACAATTACAAACTGTTTGGATGACTGATAGTGTTTACTTAGTAAACAGAACTGGTATTCAGTGATTGAGGGAAATAAAGTGAATTTTGTAGCAAGCTTTATATTAAAAATAGGCTGCCCATTTACCACAAAGCTGTATTTTATTTCACCAAATCTGAACACTTTTTGGATGCGAAATAAGTTGAAGGTAAAAAAACTTACACTGATGAAAGAGAGTTGCTTTACAACAATTTCCACCGCTCACTTCCTTGCAAACAAGCAGTTGTAAAAGCTTGATGTGATTAGAGATAAAAATGAAACAGTGGGAACGCTTCAAATTCTTACCTTTTGAAGAGTGGCTTCCACAGATTTCATATGACTGGCAATCAATTCTTTGTCTCTATTTTATGAGAAAAAAACAGTGTTTTTAATAAAACTGAAGCTGTACTTATGTACAAATTTATTTTCTGCTGATAAGAACTTTATAACCATGATGTCTTTAAAAATAATTTTTGGCAACTCAGAAAATGCTTTATTTGTATCTCTTCTGCTTATACTTCAAATGCACACTGTGTAATAACAGGTCATAGACCACTATTTGATGCATGTTTCAATATGAAAGATACTTCTTTACTGCGTAAACATTAAATCAGCTATGTTTATAGAAATATCAGTGGATAACTAAATAACTACACTTAGCACTATTCTGTTATAAGAGAAGAAATCTGCAGCCTTGGATAAAAAGAGCACACTGAATGGTTTCCAGACTCTAGTAGGAAGGGATTTTCATTCTGCAAAACAATGACAGAGTCTATGTTTTTCATGAAGAATTCTTGTACACAAAGAACAACCTTCTTTTATGAACCTGAACACTTCATTACATGTGCCATCAGTCTTTTCTGACAAAAGTACAATCAAGGATCTTGTATTTACGAAATAGAAGTTTAGCGTACTAATTGAGGCCTTTTGTAGACCAAGGATTCAGTAAGAAAGATAGCTTCAAACAGTTATGCTACCATAAAAAACACTGATCTCATCAGATGCGCCAACAGAAACGTAATTAAGGTAGCACAAGGCAACATTACTAGGGGAAATGAGAACATAACATGATACCAAAACAATCTATGCCAGAAAAGCTGATATATAAAACTATCTTTTTATCTCAGCAGCTATCTGAAAATTCTATTTTAGGAAGTAAAACATCCAGAAGTCAGAACCATTGTGTTCTGCTTGGAATGACCACTGCTTCCTCATTTTCTTGACTCACGTTATCCCAGCAGCAAAAATAGGAAGAAGCACAGAAAAGTAAGATTGGCTTTACTTTCTTAGTAAGGCTGTCACATAGATTTTGTCTTTTCAGGATCTTAACTTTCTTTGGACCAGACTGACAGGGACACACTGTTCAGCTTCTTTACCCGTCTCATTTATATAGCAACTGCTATTTATCCGTGTTAAGTCAGCTCTAGAGAGCCAGTTCAACAGCATTCACTTTTAAGTTAGTTAATGATGTGGAAGACAATCTATTCCTTGTACACTCTGAGGTGTTCTTCAACATAAAAAGGATAGTAACTTTAGATGGAATTTTGGACTGCTTTTATAGGTGGTCTGCAGGTGCGTATTCTCATGAACAGAAAACATTCTGACTATGGGTGATTTATTATCTTGCCTTTTAGTTATGTAAAATCTTAAAATCTTTGATAATGTTTGTGTGCAACACCTAGGAAAAGGTTTAAAAAAAATGAATCTATTGCCCCCCTGCATGGCCACATCCAAGCGTCATTCAGTCTTTCCTTATATGTTGACTCCTATAGGTTTCAGGAAAGTCAGAATTGGATCACAGAACTATTCTGAAGGATTATTATGCATTAATGTAGTTCAGCCATGGTAAACATGTCCTGGGTCATTTTTTACACGATGGCTGGGGAGCACATTTGACAGGCGATTTTTATCTAGCAGGCAGATGACCAAATGCACACAAATTTTGTACTTAAATCTCTGTCATGTTCACTGCTAACAGATCGTCTTTTGTTAATACTGCGTCCTATTATGAAGATAAGCAGAGCAAAACTGTTGGCCACTGCTGCCAGAGACTCAAGACAGCCATTTTCATTCCAACTCCAACCACTTTCATTTTAAGTTTCATATTTTCGCATCAGCACTCTAGATAGCACCAAGTCTCTTTCAGAATGAGCCAATCATCTTACTATCATTTAAGGCTGTAGAAAAGATTAAGAAAGAACTTAAAAGAAGCCCAGGAGCATGGGAATAAATCTGCTTTGCTTTCAACCATACAGGTTGTGGAAGAGGTATTAAAATAAGATTTTCTGGACAAGCGTTAAATCTCTTTCCCCAGCTACTGATACATTTTAAAGGGGAAAAAAAAAAACAAACAACTATGAAGAGTTGGTAGAACAATGAGGGGTATATTTTTCACTTGGTCAATATTTGACTACTATATACAGAAATGACCTTTTTAAAAACATTTTATGTAAAGAAAAATATAAATTCCTAAATTTGAGTACAGCTATACGGAAAGTTCTTCACTGGAGTGAGTAAAGTCACCTGATGGCAAGGAGGAGAGCAGCAACCCTTTGGGAAAACAAATCCTTCTTCAGGTCAAGTCTGCTTTAACACACTCACAGTAAATAGCATTTGTCATTTTAATTGCCCTGTTAAGCATCTCACAGAAAACTCCTTTAATAATTATTATATTTTACTTGTGCATAAAACCTTTAAAGTTTCTAAGCTATTGTTTTGCACAGGTCAAACGTATTAGGTATAAAAAGAAATTTTAAAAAGTTAATAAATCTTAGTCATGGACCAGTAATATCTGAAGTACATACGATGATAAGAATAACAGCTAACACATAGAGCCTACAGAGCTTTATCTTTTTATCTGACTATACGACTGCAAGAGGTTAGCAATAAGCTCATTAAAACCAGTGGAACATGTTTTGACTACGCATCTCTTCATCTTTAACATTTCTTCCCACTCTTCATGTTATGGTACAAAAAGGCACAGGTTTTATGGCTAAATCCCATTAAACCATCTGAAAAATCTTTACTGTTCCATAGCTAAAACCAGGTCGAAAACAGTTTTCAACCTTTTTTGCAATTAATACATGTCCCCATGGTGACATCGCTGTATAAGAAATATATGTATGGTAAGTAAATTGTATGTCTCTACAAAGGGATGTGGCAATGGGGGAAAAAAGTAATCTTATTTCTCAAATAATTAGAGAGAGAAAACAGATGTTGTCAAATCAGTAACATAACTGGGCAAAAAAAAAAAGCCCATGCTACTTTCAGGACCCAGAATTTGGAGCACTTTCATAGGTTTACTACAGAAAACATACATTTAGTATGTTGAACTAAGACTCTTCCTTTTAAAAGACTATCATTGAATTTCAAAGAGAGACAGCTGTACTTTTGTTTTCTAGCATTACATTAGCCAGGGCTAAAACCCTGCGAATGAAAGTAAGAATTGATCTTTTGTCTGTTTTAAGTGATCTCCCCAAGGTCCCTGTGCTCACTTCGCTGCCATGCAGAGGGCACTCTCTGCATCATGGATGCTCTCTTCCAGTCGACGCTTGTCCTGCTCCAGCTGGGTAAGAAGTCTATTGAGCTGACGCAGAGATTGATCTTTTCTTCTCAGCTCCATCTTTGCCTTGGAGAGACTCTGCAAGCAGACAGAAAGCAGAGTTACTTGTCAGCCCCAATAATTAACTTCAATTTATGCCACAGGCTATTAAACAAAGAGGAGTACAGACTGACTGTAAAGCAGATTTGGGCCACTGCATACTAAGGTTTTACGAATTATCTAACAGAAACATTACTAACTCACAAAACCCTAATTTTTAGTGTATTGTTTATTCATAAATACATTTTATAGAATAAAGTGTTTTGTTGACCCAACAGGCAGATATACTATGCTGTGGGTATACTTACAGATACTAGATCTAAATACAGTGAAAATAATCAAGAATGAAGCATTAAAGAGAATAAAATGTTTTGAAACCATAATTTTAAAAGGAACATCACAAGAAAAGAATTCTCATGCAAAAAAAAAAAAAGGAAAAATAACAAAGTAGCATCTATTTAAATATTCTGCACTATAAACCAGACAGTTCAGGATATAAGTAAGTACGAACCCAATATTCTCTGCTAGAGCACTAAATATATTTTTGCTGAAATTCTTGTTAAGACTAAAACACTACTTTATGGCACTTTCACTACTTTAACATGAGTTTTCCAAAACACAAAATAGTACACCTATTTTTAATAGTTTCTCTTAATGTTTCTCTCTGGCTTAGAATTAACACAACATGTTTTAAATCAATTTAGATTAATTCAATAGACGACAAATAGCACATGGAACTAATTAATAACGAACCTGGCTAGTTCTTACTTCTTTCTGCTGGGATAAATCATTAGTTTTGGAGACTGGAGTGTTAACGATGTGCTTATATTGCTAAATTTTATATTTTACTTACACTTGTTCATTTTGTCTTCTTTAGAAACAAACCATAATAGGTGGCTGTAAACATTCTTTTATAAGATGTAAATTTCCTGTCAAATTCTAAATCAATATACGGAAGGATACGGAATATAAAAAGGTAGCACAATTGCAAGAGACTGAGTTCTTGCACGCTGTTGTCAAAATTTATGGGTATGTTTTCTGCTTAAGTTTTAAGAACGCTCTGCATAATTTGTACTCAGGAGTACATGATTTGGACTGTGGAACACTGAGCATATGCATTATGCTGTGAATATGTATTAAGAATAGTATATACAAAAGTCTGATATACATTTGCAAGGCACTGAAAACTTAAAACTTGACTAATCTGAAAAAGATTCAGACCTAATCAAGACTCAAAAGCATCTCAAAAACAAAATGCTAGGCAAAAGTCCTACAAAATAACAGATATGAAAGAAAAACTGTGGCATCAAACATTATAATCATGCAAAGCAAACTGAAATCAGTGGATTGGTTTGGTTTTTTTTTGAAATACTTTTCTCAATATAACAATAGCAGTCAGTTATTTCAACACTGTATTGCAAGGTACAGCACCACTACCAAAAGTCTCTGTTTGGCAATTTACAAAATCCAAGCTGAGATTAATCACTGTTTAGGAAAAAAAAAAAAAAAAACACTCAGAAATTTATTTACAAAACCCTAAAATATAGAGGTGTTTAATATTAGAGTCTTGCTAAAATTAATGAAGGTTCATCCATTCTGCCTATCATCTTATTAATTTTAACTAAATATACCATTTTGCACCTAAAAAAAAAAAAAAGCACATAAGTCTCATTCTTCCATTGTGTTATTTGCATGAAGACATCAAAAAACGGGAGTGTTGCTTACAGAAAGTCTACTCAGTGACTATCAAAGACTGAACAGCTTTGCTGAAAGTAAAGTTGTTTCCAATAAACCAGATCTGTATTTGCAAGGATAAAAGGTGCCATATACAATTTAATAACACTGTATCTTCTTCAATTTTTTCTGTTTACTGTTTCTTTATAATACACAAAGTCAGCATTGAAGAATCAGTTCTGTTAAAGCCGTGTCCCATCCATGTTCTTGTTTTTTGACAGATATTTACTGGATAAAGAGAAGAGTCTATGGTGCCAATGCTTGGTTCACCCCATTTTCCTGATGTGATTGGAAAAAAAAAAGGGTTTTCGGGAGGCAATCACAGGACAGAGCTCTAACATGTGGAGGAAAGAGGAAAATTCTGAAAATTTTATCTTGAGGCAACATGATGGTTAACTGCAACTTGTGAGGTGGAGGCAGAGAGTGAGGCTCCAACATTTTGGTGGACTGGATGGCTGAAGAAAGACAGGCTTATATGAACACTCTGGTAAGAGGGGATGCATATTTATTTTGCTTTAATTAGATGGCTATGCTTCTACAGGGGCCGAAGTGCTGGCTGTTGCAGCATACAGGTTTCATCACTGATTGCAGACAGTGAA
Source organism: Struthio camelus (assembly GCF_040807025.1). Taxonomy (NCBI): domain Eukaryota; kingdom Metazoa; phylum Chordata; class Aves; order Struthioniformes; family Struthionidae; genus Struthio; species Struthio camelus. Next base: position 22,804,347 of record NC_090982.1, on the reverse strand, counting down.
GACATTCACTAGGTATCCAAATCTAGTATGGGCTGCTAGCTAGTCCTGCAAACGAACTGCAGGCGTAGGTCTATAAATGAGACAGTAAGAGGGATGAAAGCATAAAGACTAACTCTAGGACAGACACAGCCAGTAACGTGCATTAGCTAGTGACGAAGCAACAGAGAAATGATAAAATCAAAATTTTCAATGAATAATTGCTTTTCAAAACTTTGCGAGTTAATTACCTAAATGTCCAAAGGATTCAGACTTCACCTATTAGCAATGTTGCAGTATCTAAGCATAATGTAAACAAACAAGCTACCCCAAAACAGTTTCAGCCTTCACTTCAGCTCCTTGCAACTGTGGGTTAAAGTCAAGCCTTGAAAATTGCTCAGATGCAGTTTAGAATGTTCTAAAGTAATGGCTGCTAAGCCTCTCCTTTTTTTCCTTCTTCAGATTGATCTAATTAAAACCCTTGATAAACTTTATGGACTCTAATATTTCCAGCTGAGTGACTGAAACCAAGAGGGTGTGCCTCAAGGCAGCAAGGCAACAATGATAAGCAGTAGGTTAGCCACTAATTTCTCAGCCAGGGTAGATTGTGAAAGTGTGATGTTCTGATATCCAAGAAACTGTTCAGGAGAGAATAGGATAAATCAAGTTTAATAACTCTGCTCCTAATTGTTCCCTCAATGCTCCACTCTAATTACTTGGAGAACTCTCCTGACTGTCACCTGATATTAAGTTGTTGGAGGCTGAGTGTGGAGCAGTGAGATAATCAATAAACATTTAGTGGGGAGAAGAATGAAGATCCCGTTAAGCAGTGGGAACCTGCAGCACCCAAAGCCCTTCTGCTCATGAGAAAACCTATGGGAGAGCCACAGTGATTGCAAAGCAATAATCCAAAGCACTGTTTCTAGGCCTTGAGGCCTTTAGGCAACAGTACATTTGAGAAAAAAAGGTTAACACGGTCACCCTAATTACAGCCCATTTTCACATACTTCATATATAAGCGAAGACAAGCCAATTAGGTAGAAAGGAAGATAAGGGAAGTTTTATTTGTATACTAATTAAACCCCTGATGAAATTAAAGGAAAAACATACAGCTCTGTAATTGTGTCTGAGAAAGGTCACTTCAGGTTCAGTTATCAGAAAAGCACAGCCTTGAGATATTTCACTTAATCCACAATACAGCCCTTATTTTGCTCCCTAGGTCTTAATATTTACAAAAATAAGAAAATTTCAAAACCTGATAATGCATTTATCTTCGAGTGTTTCTGTGGACAATTACAATTGTTAGAAAGTTAAGGCTAAATATGATAACAAGAAGGGAGTTTTAAAAACCTACTATGCCTGCATATAGTTTTGTGAAGATGCTGAGCTTTCACTTTTGACAAGTGATTTTCAACGAACTTACAAGCCAAACGTCAGTTTGTTGACATTTAGTAAATAGCCAATTATCTAGTTTAGTTTAAATGTTTAGGTATTCATGTCCTCGTTCAGGAAATCATCCCAATTGTTCATGTACATTCCACCGTAATCTAAAAAACATCACAGAATGGCCGAGGTTGGAAGGGGCCTCTGGAGATCATCTAGTCCAACCCCCCTGCTCAGGCAGGGTCCTCTAGAGCATATTTCCCAGGATCACGTCCAGGCAGGTTCTGAATATCTCCAGCGAAGGAGACTCCACAACTTCTCTGGGCAACCTCTCCCAGCGCTCTGTCTCCCTCACAGCAAAGAAGTTTTTCCTCAGGTTCAGACAGAAACTGCCTGTGGTTCAGTTTCTGCCCGTTGCCTCCTGTCCTGTCGCTGGGCACCACGGAGAAGAGACTGGCCCCATCCTCTCGACACCGTCCCTTCAGATATTTGTATACATTGATGAGATCCCCTCTCAGGTCCTCTCTTCTCCAGGCTGAACAGGCCCAGCTCTCGCAGCCTTTCTTCAGAGGAGAGGTGCTCCAGTCCCCTCAGCATCTTTGTAGCCCTCCGCTGGACTCTCCCCAGTAGCGCCATGCCCCTCTTGTCCTGGGGAGCCCAGCACGGGACACAGGACTCCAGGTGAGGCCTCCCCAGGGATGAGGAGAGGGAGAGGATGGTGGAGGAGGGGGTCCCTCCACCTGTTGGCAACACTCCTCCTAATGCACCCCAGGATCCCCTTGGCCTTCTTGGCCACAAGGGCACGTTGCTGGCTCATGCTCAACTTGTTCTCCACCACGACTCCCAGGTCCTTCTCTGCAGAGCTGCTTTCCAGCAGGTCAGCCCCCAACCTGCACTGGTGCAGGGGGTTATTCCTCCCCAGGGGCAGGAGCCTGCACTTGCCTTTGTTGCATTTCATGAGGTACCTCTCCGCTCATCTCTCCAGCTTGTCGAGATCCCTCTGAATGGCAGCACGGCCCCCTGGTGTGTCAGCCACTCCTCCCAGTTTTGTATCATCAGCAAACTGATGCTGTGGGTGCACTCTGTGCCTTCCTCCAGGGCACTGATGAATAAGTTGAACAAGACTGGGCCCAGGACTGACCCTTGGGGGACACCGCTAGCTACATACAGGCCTCCAGCTGCACCACTGACCACAACCCTCTGAGCTCGGCCATCCAGCCAGTTCTCAATCCACCTCACTCTCCACTCAGCCAACCCCCGCTTCCTGAGTTTACCTAGGAGGATGTGCTGGGAGACAGTGTCCAAAGCCTTGCTGAAGTCCGGGGAGACAGCATCCGCTGCTCTGCCCTCATTGACCCAGCCAGTCATTCCATCACAGAAGGCTATCACATTGGTCAAGCATGATTTCACCCCCTTGGTGAATCCGTGCTGGCTACTCCTGGTCACCTTCTTGTCCTCCACGTGCTTAGTGGATGACCCCCAGCATGAGCTGTTCCATCACCTTTCCAGGGATGGAGGTGAGGCTGACAAAGCCTTTTCTACGGCAAAGACATTCCAGCCAGAATATAGAGAAGGAAAGAAAGTCAGAAAGTGTAAAGAAAGATACATTCTAAATCTCACCATATTTGCACCAGCATGTAACAAGCTACAAAAGAACTTCATGTATACATGGTTTGCACCTATCCATGCTTCTTCTGTAAGATCAGATGCTCAACTCAGCAACCAGACTCAAAGGGTGCTTAAGGGAGACAGGGAAAGAAGTTAATTGCTTCAAACTAAAACCACACATAGCTTTCAATGTTACAAAGCAGCAGGAGGAGAAGTAGTACATTTAAATGCTACAATAGAGCTACAAAAGATTTAACAGAAAAATGCAATATATTTAGGAGAACACAACAAAGTAAAAAGCAGTTGGATTTCACAGTTCCCACCCTGCAAAAATGTCCCAAGAGCTCATGTAAGTAGTAGCTCAGGATAATAGTCAGAAAGAAGGCTGAAGCATATAAAAATTCCTAGCTAGGAGAAGTTCCTACCATTCAAAACAATATATCAAAATGCCAGCTGTAAGAGGAAGTTTAAACTAGTCTAATCAGTTTTGCTCAGTTCTCCGTGCTGGCATTCAAGAGGCATGTACTGCCCTGATCTTTTTATTGGCCTTTTTCCCATGCATTATTTTGCTTTATATATTCCAGTGAAACTATTCTTATTAGTACACTGATGTCCTACTGTTCTTTATGAGACAAGAAGACATATTTAGAAAATAACGGCTAATACATTTTCACCCTTCCACTAAAAGCAAGTATTATGTAGATATTACTTTGGGGAATAATACCTCTTTCAAGAATAAAAATGTGAAGTATTTTTATATGTTTATGTTTTTAACGTAGCAATCTCCACTATTCCTTTGGCTTCTAGCCATAGAAGAGCACCATGGGCAAAACCTGATTGCCAATGGACAGCCGGTTCAAGCTGACATCTAGTAGGTCATCTGCCCTCTCTCCGTCTTTGATCATTCTGACAAATTCAATGCCTGCTGGCAAATATGATCTTTAGGATGGTCTTTGAGTTCCCCTCAAAATACAGTCTACACATACCCTGAAGAAATCCTGGATCTTCGAAAGATCCAAATCCAAAACGTACAAAAAGTTATATCAATATTTAATGTTAAGTATATTTCCAGCATGTGTGACTGCAATGCAAACCAAATTGCATTAACTCATACTATACAGTGAAATTTCCAAGAATTTTTGTTTCTGTAGAGAGTCTCTACTCATCAAGAACAAACTGAAATTAAACTTTTTCTATCAAAATAAGAGACTAAAGATTTTCACAGAAAATAGTTCTGTGGCAAAAACCAGAGACTCATCAATATATGAAAAAAAAAAAATCTAAGACATACATTTAGAGATGTGTCAACAAACAAGATGGACTTAGACTTCTCAAGCGGAAATCAAACTCTGTAATAGCAGCCTACCCTATCTGGATTCACTGTGTGTTTCAGAGTAACTGCAGTAGTGTCTTAAAACAGTTTGAAATGAACTGTGTGGCTGTTCTGCTCTCAGAAAACAGAACTAACCTGAGGCTCACCACCCATGACATCCCTTCAATAACAGATGCTTCCACATACCCTTTAAACTTCTCTAGCATAAGAAACGCGTATGTACTCAAAAAGACCTTTGAATGAGCTTTACTTGCTTTGCAAAAAAGCAGTGATATTTTTAACCTCTTTCCTGCTGGACCTTCAGCATGACAGCAGCAATCTTTTGATGTTCTGACATTCTGAGGAATGACAGACCTGATCCATCTTCTCCGAACTGTGTGATGTAGTGTGGAAGTGCTTAAACATAGCGTACAGATCATAATATATCTGGAAGTAGAAAAAGGCTTTCGTTCTGTGTTAGAAAGTGCCCAGCATAATGAGATCACCGGGCATGAGTGGGACTAGTATGCACAATGGTAACACTAATCATCATAATGATTCTAATAAATAACCAGCAAAACACTGTTGAAGTAAGGGATACATTCAGACCTATTTTGACGTTTCTGACGTGGTCAGATACAATTGTTTGTGATTGTTCCCTACGAGAAGCCCTCATAATATTGAAATACAGACTGTGCTAATAGCAGAAAATTTTAGCAAAATCAGTGCTGTTTAAAAAAAAAATCAAGTAGTTATCTACAGACAATTAAGAGAAGTTAAATGAGGATGCTGGTGGCTCAAAGAGGGCCTGCAATACACAGTTACTCTACAATAACTAGAACCCCCTAAGAAATACTCAACAAAAAGTTCTATTCAAGAAAGTTACTTACTCGAGTGGATGGGGAAACAGAGAAATCTTCATCTTGCAAGAGATTCTTCTTACGAAAGTCATTTGAAACTGTAGCTGTTCACATTCTGAAAATGAATGGCATTACCCCTGCATGTCTAGATAATTGTCTGTTTAGTTACTGAAAAACAGGTATGAGACATCCAAGTGAGTTTAGGTACCAGAAGCATTTTACCTGCACTGGCTCAGGCTGGATTACATTGTTTCAAGAATTTAAAGCTATGTTTGATATCTCTACGCTACAGTGCGGTGAGTAAAAATGCAGACTTAGCCATGTATCTTAATTCATATCTCAACAACAACACAAAAAATCTATTCTGATCAACAAGAAAGGAATGTTTTTTAACATTCCATTTTTTTAACATTCCAAAAAGTGTAAGATATCATGACTGAATATGCTTTAAGTCAGCAAGCTCTGTACGCCTGAAAGTTATCATGAAATAGAAGTTTATTAATTTAAACACAGTAGCTATTCCTGAGTAATTCCACATACTCACATTTTTTTCAGACTAGACACACTCTGTTCACATCACTAATTTTCAGAGTAAGCATAGTATTAGAAGTTTCTATTTTGAAATTGCTTTTCCAGTAATTCCTCAAGTTTTACTTAAGTAATTACTTAAGGAATTTATTGAATAATTGCTTAAGCAAGCAAAGCTTGCTTAAAAAGCTTTAGGTGGTACACTGCTGTATTTGAATGCAAGCTGAAAAGCCATCTCAAATGAGGGACGTTCTTTTGAACACCAAGATGCATTGGGTCTGCCAGATATACATGAAACCAGACAGAGATAATAAAGCTGAATTTCTAAAGAAGGTTTGGGAAAATGTTAAAGTATATATATTACAAAATTTATGGGCATGATAATCCAGAATTTTTACTGTCTTCTGAGCTAAGTGAATTATATTAATATTACTGGGAAGCTCTAGAATAATCACTTGCAGAGAAGGATTCTAACTATCTTAATACAATATAATCAAAAGTAAAAATATAAAATTTTAGGCTTTATGACTTTTTTTTTTTAAAAAATCAGTATGATTAAGTGAGTATAAATTGCTAGAATCATATGCTTCACAGCAAGTCTACATGTCTAATCATTCATTTCTCATTCTCCTCCGACATACTACCTGCCCTCTTGCTACTAATTCCCTCCCACAATTTTTTAAACATTCCAGAAACCTGAGCAACTTCAAATGATGAAAAGAAAAAAGAGGGGGGGGGGGGGGAATGGATGCTGCTTCTTTCTCCCTAGAAAAGTAAATTCCTCTCCCAACATAAAAGCCCATGCTCCAGAGACATAGGCTAAATAAGGTCCAGCCCTACATCAGCAGCACCTTTTTTGTGCATTGAAAGTGCCGAGCCCTTATATAGCTACTTAAGTGCCACAGAAAAGACAGAATGCTGGGTTTTTTTTTCCATTGTTACACAGAGGGCACCCAATCCTAAACTTGTTACAGTTTAAGATTTAACAAAGATGTTTTATACTTTATGCTGTAAAAGAGGTCTTTTTGTAATTCTTGCATAAGCAAGGCACCTAATTTTACAGGGAAAGTCTTTCATGCTGCTCTGTAACACTGTTCTCACTATAGGCAGGCATCCACAATACTGTTGCTTAATTGTGCTACTCATTATTTAAATATGCATGTTACCACACAGTGTACGAGATAAAGATACAGACCGTATCCCTTATTTTTGTTATGGTTTACATAAGCTGCTTTGTACATACACATTAATACTTAATGGTAATACAACATATTGCTTCAATTTCTCATATTTCACCATAGGCGAAATGGGCTTACACTACTATCTCCAATCATGTCCTCCTGGTCTTAATAATTATGCATTATTAGTGACATTTCTAAGTCCAGGAATAGACCATATGAAGCTCTCCAAAAGTGCTCCTCCAGTGGACCTACATGACTGAATTTGGTTGGTTATTTCTATACTACATCAGCTAGTTTAAATAATTGAGGAACAAGGAGAAACCACAGCAACAAAAATGACAGTGACGAAGAAACATTACCTACAAATTAAATAATTAGCAACATTGTCACCTATCCAAAAAGGCATAAAATCTGAAGTCACTGAGAATCAGGTCACAGACTTAAAGGGCATTAGGGATAGGCTAAACTACCCAGCATTCTGTTTCCTAACTAAAATTAATAAACAAGTATTACAGTATACGAAGTATACTAGTCTTTACTTCAAATCAAAAATGAGAATCTTAAAAAATCTTGATAATAATTTCAGTAAACTGGTTACACAGAAATTAAGATTGAATTCTCAGTAGGAATATATACATTCCATGAGTTCAGTAATACTCGTTTTCCCAGTTAATTTATTTTACTGCTACAGTTCATTCTGCAGCAATTTCTTGAATAAGGCTGTTACACAGTTCCACTAGACAGTACTGCATTAGCGTGGGCTATCACATTAAGCAGTAACAAATAGTGCCAAGTATGTCAGTTTATACCAGCTGAAGTTCTGATCTTGCTTTAGCAACAGTTTTCCATTTTCTTTAATAATGAATTTGAGAAATTGTTGTTGCTGTTTTTTTTTTTTTTTAAAAAACATGGCATCGATACTAAAGTCAGCCTAGGCAGATTTACCAGTTTATGCAGGTTATATTCACACACTGAGTTTTCTTTTAGTAGAACAGTTCTGACAACTGGCACATTTGTATTCAGGTACATGTGTTTCCACAGACGGCCCCAAATGCTGTTTAGTATATGCATATTTTATTTTAATATTATGCTAACTACATCCTACTGCATGAAATATCTGCAGGGGGAAAACATGCATACATGATTCTCTTTATTCCTTTTACTCTTTAAATCTCAATAAAATAAGAATGAATTGATAAATATGTCATTTCATACTAAAAAGTCTCTACCTTTGTTTTTATGCAGGTCATTACTATCCCTTTTAAAGGCTGAACAGCAGAATCTTCTCGGCAGAAGGAATAGATATAGCGAAACAAAATTTAACTAAGGTAAAAGGAAACTTCTAAATCATTCTGTTGAGAATGTAAAGATATATTACATCCCAATATTGAACACAGAGATCAAAGGGCTATAAAGGCATACTGGTTGGGTGTCTCCTTTTCCTGTAGGCATGCTTTGTGGCATATCAAGTGCCAAAAGAGAGCACAGTCCTTAAGAGGAGTACGTTTTCTGAGCATGACACAAACATCGTGAAGCAGATAAGTTACAATTACTGATATCAATGAATCACTGCAACTATTAAGTCGAATTACTAGCCACATTTTTCAGCTTTTTTTTTTTTTGTATGTATAGTATAAGATAAAATGGTCCCATGATGTTAGAAAACCTAGAATATTACCTGCTTCATTAAGCTACATAAGAATTAGTAATAAACACAGCACATTATCAAACATGTTGGGTTATATTAAAAAAAAAAAAGTAATTATTCTAGTGAATTATCATTAACTTTTTGAGAACAAAAACGTCATTTCTTCATCCTCACAGCTGGGAATTCTTCTTATTGTATGGCAGTAAACTACCATTTATAAATAAAAACTTGAAACTTTCATTAGAATTTGAGAATCTTGAATTCATCATTTTTAGATCACTTGACTACTTACTTCACAGTCTGCAGACAAAAAAAAAAAAAGGCTTAAGGTGGGTTTACTTTAGTTGGAAACTGTTAAAAACTTTGAAAAAGGCCTTCCTGAGACAGCATAAAGATTCACATGGCATTCTTCAAGAATTTAAGCAAGTTTACCATAAATATATATTGTAACCGTCTCTTCATTAGGCAATCCATAAAAATTTCATTTGTGTTTTGAATTTGTTATTCTGCTACACACTCAAAGAGCTTCCACACTTTATCATGATAAAGACAAGACAATGTAGCTATAGATTTTGGAAGCTGAGGATGGTATGAATTTTGGAAAAAAAGACTTGCCCTTGAAAATCATCTAACGCCTAATGAAAATAGCTGAATCCAACAAATTCAAAAACCAAATTAGACAAAAGTTAGGCACAGACGCTCTCACTGTGTGTAGTTGAGAAAGGGGGTAGAATTGTGAAGGAATGTATCTCTTCCCTTATGCCACTGAGATACATACTTAGTTGCATTCACACAGTTGTTTGAGAGTTAGTTATGGCTTCACAAGAAGATTTAAAGGTCTTTATACAGTTAACTTCACAAGAGCAGAAAGGGAGATCATGGGAAAATTTGACTAAGGTGAAAAATAAAGGGACCCTAGAGGTATCTTAGATAAACAGCAGCAAGAAGCAAATCTACACATAAAGTGCTTGTATATCAAGAACCTGTATATCAGCCCTACACAGTGGTATCTAAACTACTAGGAAAAATAGCGTTTAAAACTTTTTCTAAAAAAATTACATGCAGTTTTAAAGATCTGTACATCTCAACGTAAGACGGTTACTTTGTAGCTGACTCAATAATATAACAAAGATCTCCCAGGCATCTGTATTTACCAAGAATGCTTTCTGTAGTCTTAAATGAAAACTGAAAGATAGCTGAAGGTCTTAAAATAACAGGGATAAATGCTATGCAAGTACATACGCTAAATAACCACATACTGTAAATTATGCAATAATACCATTTTTCTTCCAAATCACATGTCAATAAATCTTTCCCATTGCACTATAAATTCCAAGGTCATGGACAGGGGTGTTTATTAGTATAATTATAAAGCAGCAAAAATGCTATTAAGCTTTTAGATTCAGATTTTTTTTTTTTTTTTTTGCCCCAAAGGGAACTAAAAATTCCTACATATGGAACATGCAAAGAGTATCAAAAGTTATTTTTAAAAGACCATAAAAATACTCTACTTTTTTCAATTACTTTGTTAAAGCTTTTTCTTTTTTCTTTTTTTAATTAATCTATGACAGAATGTTAGAATTTTTTTAAACAATACAGTGCCGGAAAGAGATTCCAAGATAACAAAAGCAGTCTCCTTAGTGGGCAATATTACTACAATGTAAAGATGTAAATGAAGTATTCCAGATCTCACCATACGCTAGTCATTAATACATTACACCAGACCCCCTGCAAGATCTGAACCATCTATTCAGGAATAAGTTCAGTCCAAACTACTGTTACTTGTGATTCTTGTTTCCACATATGTTGCAACATTCCTAAACAGACTTCTACCTGCCTTAGTTACGAATCTTCCTCTGCAAAATACTGTAAGGGTACTTGAGCGCGCAAGCAGTCAAATGACTCTTAAAATTAAGATTTTTCATCAAATCAGGCTAGCATGACCAAAGTAATTCCATAATTTTCTTAGAAGGAAACATCTACTCTTAGTTGGAAATCAACTAGTTATAATTAGCTCTCAAAGACTAACTCCAGTGATGTTATGTAATCATGATTTATTCCACAGTGTTCCCTTTCAGAAGCTAAATTACATCCAAATTGTTATAACATGGTGAGAACATGTGCCTCAGTTATCTTAAACTATCTGACACATTAAAAACAAAATATGACTTTTAAACATAAAATTGAAAAGTATATCTTTAAAATGTTTGCACCTGAATAGACTGACTGCAAATGTAATAAACTGACAATTTTATTCACTCTCTTCTCAATGTAAAGTAGATGGAATTTTGGGCGTTATTTTATTATTTTCTTACTACACAAAGACAGTATAGTATAAATTTGCCCAAGAAAATCAGGTTCCCTAACATTCTGAATAACATTCTTAATTCTAAACAATAAAATATTTAGTAGTAAAAATCTGCAGTAAGAAAATTTTAGAAACAACAAAAATGTTTACTTGGTGTAAGTATCCAAATTCTGGTGTAAAATCTTAACAGTGCTCAAATTACAATGAATTATTACTGATGCATTCAATTGGCAAAACTGGACAAGAGGAACTGCAGAAGAATGAAACAGCATAACAAAATGGTAATGCCCACATCATAAAATAGGAGATTCTAACTGAATCATGCTTATGTGATTCTCACCACAAAATTGTGAATTGGTGCACTGAACTTTACGTTAAAGCAAATAATACACATACTATAACCCAAATTTATAAACTTATTTTTTCTCTTATTCTGCTCATTGCTTATATTTTTTTCCAGAAAAGCTAACCAAAAAAAAGAGGTCTTAAGACAGACCTCTAACAACTTAGTTACTAGCAGGATTTCTTCATTGATAACTATGGTGCAAATTCAATATTTTTCTAAAGGCCATGTACTGACCTCAGTCCCTCCAGGCAACTCCCATTGATACTGATGAATGTTCCAGGCACAGACCAAAGGAAATACACAGACCTAACAATCTTACTAGGAAGTAAGTTCAGTGAGGGAATGCAGGGGATCAATTTTCTTAATGAGGTGATCCGTAAAGTGGAAAAAAAACAGACAGCCCTTAGATCCTCAATGTTAGAGGCTAACCAGAGAGGCAGAGCAAGGAGAACAGTGCAATAGAACATAAAGAGCTGCCTACAAAACGCTAGAGACAATGAAACAAATACAGACTTTTCTATGGTTTTCCCATAAAAGTGATGTTTAAGGTGAAGCTTAAGTTTAGATAGCTGAAAATGGAGATAGAGTAATAATGCAGTCTTATACCCAGAAAAGAAATGCAAAAGGAACCTCTGTATCTCACAGGTGCTGTCCATCACAGGATTCCCTATATTTGACCTTTCTGCCATATTAAGAAAGCAGCTGCTGGGAAGAAGCCTGGGAAAGGTATCCCTTTTCCATATACCTAAATCCCCTGTAAAATATAGTATAACCTTTAAATGAAGAAAACACAAAGGGTCAGCTCCAGAGCAAGTCTTCAGCTGGCCAAACCCTTTGAAAACTATCTGCCTAAAAAATTGGCGTTACTGGAAGTTACATCACAGAGAAGGAAATGAGCATACTCCCTTATTTTGCAGATAAATGCTGTAATACAAATAGAAGCACAGGACAAAACCATCTAACCTGTAATCCTTTGAGGTACAAGAACATGTGATCTCTTTCGATTGAGAACAGGGCAGATAGCAATACTAATTTTTATTTTATTCTCAGTAACTTTATAAATTATTTAGGTGTTCAGAATATACCGTTCTCAGTATAAGAACTTAAAAAAAAACTAAAATACTTAATTAATGATTTATGAATTTCAGTCTCTAATTCAGAAAGGAGCTTGTTGGTCTTTAATGTGGTAAACTTGATTAACACAAATTTTCTATTAAGTTACATGCTAATAAGTAATCAACCATATTACTTTCTCTGAAGAACAGCCGTTAAGTTAATATGACAATGCACAGAAATACCCTTTCTTGCCAAAGGGACAAACATGTTTCTAAGAATCCATAGTCTCCCAAAGTGCATTCAAATCTTGACAAGACTTTCCAACTCAAAATCTCAGAGAATTAAAAAGAAAATCCAAAGCTATTAACTTGTTTTTACAGTGACTGTAATCTATTCTATTAATTCTTGTAGTTCTATTTGGGGAGCATGAAAATCACTTGCTCTTCCTCGTGTAAGTGAAATCATTTAACCTTTCTATAAGTTATAACACTGAAATTATTGCAGAAACTGCTAAATATAAAACGGACTTGCAAAGTGTGTACAAATAAAAAGAACTGTATAAATAATTGAAATGATTCTCCAGGGAAAATATGTGGCTATAAATGTCTGAGGAGTAAAAGCAATAAACCCAGCAAATTCTGCACCACTTTCACTGTACCAGAGAGCCTGCTCAGGAAAAATATCTACTTCTAACAGAAAAGACAGCCCCATCCTCCATCAAAATTTAATTTAGCTGGATGCGATTGGTTAGCAAAGTTTTCCATACTTTACACTAAACACAGAGTACGTATATAATTTATAATAACTTAAATGAAATCATAGTGAAAATAAATCCTCCAAATCTTCCCATCACAAGAAGAAAATGTTTTTTGTGGGTGCTCTCAAAGCTCTTGAATGAGGTTCTTTTCTCATTTACTCTGTAATAAATCAATGAAAGCTTAATGAAGAGTAAATGAGACCAGAGTCTAGTCAGGGAATCACCCTCTTCTGAAACACGCACTTAAGCATATTTTGGGGCATATCTGTAGCAAGTCACATAACTTAACATATCTTGCACTTGAAACCTGAAATGCGCATAGAGTTGCTACTAATTTACAGGACACTTTCCAATAAATTAAAGATAAAAAAAAAAACAACATTGTTTTTATTACATGTACTAATAAACATTCCTAAAAGGAAGTAAATACACATAAAAATATACATAGCGCCTGCCAGCAGGAAGAAAAGGATTCTACTGGAATTAAGACATGCTTGTATTAAGAGTAAAAATTTTATCTGCTGTGGATGCCTACTTAGCATATGTATAACAATCTCTCTTCAAAGACCAGGGAATCACAGTTAGCAACTTAACTCATCTAATAAAGAAAAGTGGTGTAAAAGGGTTGCTTAGTTCTAGTTGACCTTGAAATGTAATTGGCTACCTCGAGTGTCTCTACGGTATATGCCATTAAGAAGATAAAAATAAATGGGATTAAAATCGGAACAGATAAAGCTAAGAAATTAAGCATTACTCCTTTAATAAATCTACTTTATGAAAGTATGTGAATACCAAGATCTCTCTTTACTGACTACTATGAAAGTATGGATGAATTTCAAAATAAGTTATCAAACGTAAAAATTTCCAATATTTTCTACTATTTTTTCCCCTTCCTTCCCTACTGGGAAACTATGAATGAGGACTTCAAGGCAAGCTCTTCATTTAGCTTTACCCCTTGATCAGTCTAGTATTTACCTGAAATATCACTTTTATACTACCATATTCTCCAGCATTGTAAATATGCTTAGTTTAGACTGATGCTATTTTGAAATCTAAGATGAAATATATTTCCTCTGTGCAACTCCGCTTTTCTCCCCGGTTATGTACTATTTAAGACTTTACAAGCTTATCAAACTGTAAGAACACTATTTCTTAAAAAGGTCTAGGTGGAGATGAGATTGTTTTACTGTATCGCAAAATAACAGCTACAAAAAAACTATTTTAAATCACAAAAAAGGGATCATCCAAGAGGAAGTGTCTGGCATTTAAAACATCAGGGCAAAGAACAGACCGCTTCCATCTACCATATAAGCCACAAATAAAATGGGACTCTGGTAAACTGAAATAAAAAAGAAAAGTTTAAGAAAAAGACTTTTTATTAAACTTCAAAAAACATGTGATATGGTACAGCTTAAAGTAAAAAACTTCCTTCTCCTCTTGGTATCAAAGTAGTTTCTGTCAGACTACACTCTGGATTTAGGAAGTCTGTATTCAGCACACTTTTCTAACTCTTTTTTGGGCTGTTTTATATAGACTGTAAAAAGCAGTGAGAAAAACTGAGGGGAGATGATGATTTCGGAATAATGAATTATGAAATCACATATGCTTGATATAAAGATCAAGGAGCACCAGATCACGAACGTGTGCTGCTGTGCTACCACAGCTGATCCTTTCTTTTCCCTTGGTATAATCACTGATACAGACTTTTACAACCATACGTGATTTTATGCTAACCTAGGTAGGAAACATCACAAAGGAATTAAAGAGACACCAGTCAACCCTCTCAACCTTAAATGGAAAGTACTACTAGCTTTAATTACCACAGGGCAAGTATGTGACAAGAAGCCTACAACTTATATTTGGCTCAAAAATCTCCCAAGGAAAGAACTGAGAATTATGGAGTGACACATTTAGAAAACCATGTCAGCATATCTGTAAGTGGTAAAAGCAAATTTCAACTTCAAGGCTTATTTTGTCCACTTCTTTAGATTTCAGCCTACCACAGCAGCTAGGGTAGGGTTCAGCAGGCTATATTCAAGCAAGTGCTTTACACTAAATCATGGTGTTCCAAAAGGCAACAACTGCTGGAGCAGGCTGCAAAAATAAGAAATATTTTTGGACTCTCACATTCTCAAAAACTTGCATCAGGATTTTAATTAATAAAACTCACAAGCTATAGAATCTAATTCAGTAACCTATAACCCACATAATGTATTTAAAACTCCATACTGTACTCTGAATGTTAACAATTCACTTTTTGTTTGACCGTGCCTGAGCAAATGCAAAGGAATGTTTAAATACAAAGTATCATATGGCGATATGCAGCAACATATAAAAAGCAGACTCTAATGAAGATTTCAAATGATAACACTTGTCTCCTACTCCTTCTCTTCTTTACAATCTCAATATCCTTTAAAAATTTTGAGTCAAGTATTTCCTAAAGAAACTAACTAAGCACAAGCCTAACGGCTTGTATATAGTCTAGTTAAATCTGAAACAAAAATGCAGTAGCATTAACAAGCAAAACACTTACTTAAACGTTAAGATATGTTTAATCAATTCTTATATCAAAATGTAATGTCCACAGCTGGGGGATGGAGAGGGAGAAAGACCACAAAAAGCAACAGGTAAACTGGAGACGACATCATCTTTCACCCTTAACGAGGTATGTAATTTTCAGTAAATACCCGTACTACTAAAAAAAACTTTCTTAATATTAATACATTGAATGATATCCCTTCAGCTTTCTTGACTGTATACCACTCCAGACTGTAACTCTTTGTGGCAACTCATCTTCCGTGTCATCAGTTTTCACTAACACTGTCAGCAACCTTTTTCCTCATTTCTACTAGTTTCACAGCTTGTGTCTCTTTTTGGTTCTCCTCCTGCCTCTTGACTGCTCTTTGTTGTTTCGTCCCTAAATATCTCTCACAATATATAGTATTATTTGCACAAGAACTGTGAGATTTGGCTCATTCGCCAAAAGGTAAATTGCTGGTATCTATTGTAGAAGGAAAATCATCTTACCTTTACAGTTTCACTTAACATTTGGTTTTTGTCTGCTTCTTCACTGCAGTGCAATTCTAGTTTATTATTTAATTCCTGTAGCTGTTGGGCTTGTTCATTCAAAAGCATTTGTGCCTGATGCTCACGATGTAATGCATGATTTAATTCTTCACATGCACTTTCAAACCTCTCGTTGGTGATCAATTTCTGATAAGTGAAATAGATTGTGTTTGATTATGTTAACTGTATTTATCTGTTATATGCTTGACCTTTAGAGTTCCGCTTAATAACACGCTAACACTCTAACAGAAAAGCATGTTCAAGATGAATATTCAGTTTTTTAAACATAAAGACAAGCCATTAAACACTGAATGGTAGATAATTTTATTTACTGTAGTTTTTCAAGGAAACATTCAGGCTACTGCAAACAGTATGAATTATTCTTTCCAAATCTAACACTGCAGGTTTTAAAGAATCATTACTAATGAAGAAAGAAATATGCATGTCCAGAACTGCAAGGGAATAACATTTGTTAAGAACAAAACTGAAGACAACTAGATACGCTTGATGATATGAATTAAAGAGCCAATCTACCCATAGGAACAGGAAAGAGAACGGACATGCTTTCGATATGGGAAAGTAAAACTACAGAGTACTTCATCTGTTTCCATCTGCTCAGAAGAGGATATAAACACTTAGCTTTGGAGTGACACTCAATAGAAGAGGACTCAAAATAGTTTACACATACCAGGAATGGATAGAGAGAAAAAAATAGGCAATAAAAAGCAATTAGTTTAGTTTAGCAATTGGTTTTCATAGTTCATTTAACTGTTCTAAAGCTACATTTAGCTTTCAAGCTTCTATTTAAAATATGATAAAACTTGCAAGCCCGAAAGCTTGTCTTATCTGACCAAAATAGCTGAAAAAAGAACGTGATTTCTACCCAAAAGCCTTGTCTTGCCAGTATCCTTAAATCATCAAAATAATCCTATCTTTGAGACATACTACATTTGTTCTCTAAAGCCCCTCTTTTCTTTATCATCCTTTCTCATTTGTTAAGAGTACCACATTTCCAAAAGAATATATATGTTTTAATACCACGTATAAAGAGATATGAAATCATCTATTAAATATTCTGGGTTTGGAAATGTTTGGATAGGGTCACAATGATAGGTCTACCAAAGAACTCTCGGGATCAACTCAGGGCACAGCTATAGAAAATACTGCTCATTCTGGACTACGACTATTTCAGATATACTAGGGCACCTATAAAGCACACACAGGAATATTTATCCATTCACTTCCTCAGATTGCTCAGATGCGACCAATTCTGAATGCAACCTACAGAAAGCAAGTACAGGAGGGAAGGTGCCCAGTGGGTCTCTAGCATCCTGAAAAAGGGCAGGTTGCTCCCCTGCTATAGGGACTGCGCGTGCACACACACACACGCACACACACGATGGTAAACAAACCAACAGTCTGGCACAATGACATATTTGCATACAGAGAACTCCAGCCATTGAGCAGTGAAAATAAATCCCTCAAGCACTGTGTCCATCATCTGCTATACTGCGGCTTTAAGTGGTTAAGCAACCTTTTTTCCTAACCTCTCTTCACACCTGACAGTTAGTGCTATTTACAGGTTACCACACCCAACCTGTGGAAGTAAACCCTTTAACTCTAGCAAACGGCAAGAGGGACTTAATAGCCTGTATGCACCAAGAATGCAGAAAGGAGATTTTTTTTTTTTTTTTAACCATAAATTCCCTCCTACAAGTAAACTGAAAGAGTAAAAGACCTATCATAATATTCAGGAATATCATTGCAGGGTTCAAATATTACATTTATGCTTTATGAGCTTGTCATGAACATATTTATTAAATCTCCATATTTCAGCTGACTCAACTCTTTTGAAGTAACATCTATAAATCCTCTTATGGTATATAAATCACGCCAACATTTCCAACATACGGAAGAAAACCTGGATTACTGAAGACCAAACAAGTAATTTACACAGAATACCACACTGCAAATCAAAGAGAAACACCTGTGGAAAGAAGACTATTTTAAATACATCTGGCTTATAGTTTAGTGACATTTACAAGGCAAGTTTTCTGGAAAATTCTGTTAATAGTAGATTGGTTTTATACTTGTTTTTCTGAAGAACACAAATCAAAATATGTTTAAAAAGGTCTCTTCTGTAAGCAGTCCTTTCTAAATCAAATATACTTACAGATTGCTTAAACATATTTAATTGCTCTTGCAGGCTCTGGGCTTTGTCAGCTTCTTTTTTCATCTCATTCAAATTCCGTTTGAATTCTGCAAGTTCTAAGCGCAGTGAACGGCGTTCCACCTCTGCTGTATGAAGCCTTTGTGTAAATTCAAATATGTGCTTCTGCAAGGATGCTATGCTTTTCTGTTAGTAAACGGAAACAATTTTATGTGCTATAAAATGTGCTATGTTAGCAATAAAATCAATCACATTTAATACCCAAGCAAATGAGACAAAGCTGTCATTTGCCTCTATCTCAAATACATACACAAATGCACAAATGTGAACCAGCTTCATCTACCACTGAGGGTTACTGAAAAATTTGTTCTCAAGAAGGTATCCATTTTCAAGGAAGCTGCACAATAAAAGACATATTCTGAAAGAAAGAAGTTTTATCTTTTAATTTCAGTTACCAGCGGAGGACAGCAGGGAGGAAGAGGGATGTATCTTTACTGAAAGACAGAGTAGTAAGCAGGAAAAAGACAAAGAATCTTAACCTTTTAGTTAAAGGGAATAACAAGTTTGTTCTTACAAAGCACATGCAATTTTGACAGAATTTAAAATATCATTCTTGGAATATATAACATCTCTTTTCTTAAAATTCTTTAATATAACAATAAAATACAAGATCTACTCAGGGCCTATTGCTTCTGGGGTGTTGTAAATCAAGTTATGATTTTCTATATAGGACTTCAATGTAAATGACTCAAAGAATCTGAAATAAAATTAACAGTACTATCAGGAGAGCTCTACCATAATACTTAACGCTGTGAACCTACTGTTTCCATGAAATAGCACTATAAATATGCATACCATAATGGGTAGTCTGTCACATAATCCAGCTTTTAGGGCCTGTGCATTTATTTTATGAAGTCCACGAGCCAGCCTCTGTACCAAGGAGTCCTTCTCCACATAAGTAATGCTCCTGCTGCTGTCTAGTGGTACAGTGTCCATTATTACATTAAGCTTCTCCATAAGTTTTGAAAAAGAGTTTCTGGCTGAACTTACAAGCAAGTGTCCAGAAAGCCAGGAATTTGGATCTTTAAAAAAAGATAACAGCACAAGAAAGAAACATTAAGTAGACATTCGCACTGGGGGGCAAGGGAGGGGGAAATCAACAACAAATAATGTCTCTCTAAATGTACTGTGCAGGAAATTTCCATTAAACTAAGAGTGGAAGAATGAGCTCAAGGGACTTCCTCAGAGAATCCAGGACAAATTTTGTCTTCAGGAATGAACAAACTATTTCTACCAATCTTGCAAGAGAAAGGGTAAGAAAGGATTCTAAAAAATTGGATTTGGTTGTCAAGAGTAACTTTCCAGTTGTTTTTCTATTTTCTTCCAATGCTATACATTAAGTCCTTCTTGCATGTTCTAACTTTGTGATTCCCAAAACTTGTATAACTCTGATGCAAGCTAAACATAAGCCAGCTGATATATGTCACATGCAACCACACAAGGTGATTCACTTCACTGTAATATTTACAATGCAAATTTCTGAGTATTTTCTGCCCCCCCAATAGATGTCTAAATCATTGCTGTTCAAAACTAGTGAGGCTTGGTACCTTAAGGCCATACTATTTATATTCTGAGACAAGAGAATATAATTTACCTTATTTCAAGGCAATTAAAATTTTACAGCTACAATTACTTATTTCCCCACAGGATTTTGGTAATCATCCTTCTCATATAATGGACTTAAGGCCCCAGCACACCCAACATGTCCTGCTTACTGCTAGATTCGTCAGGTCTGTAATTAATAATTGTGTTTAATGTTGATAAATAAAATTGTCAGTGCTCCTTCCACTAATTGGTATTCCAGATAACAGTTAATAGGTTTATTTATGCCTTAATAAAAGTCTTGTAATTTAGTTTTCCCTCTGCTAGGCAGGTCTTAATCTGTCATTACTTGTCTTTATGATACTAGAGTGTAAGATGACAAGCATGGAAGAGCTTATTTACATTCAGTGTACAGCAGATCTCCTGTTGCTGTAGCGATTTAAAATATTTATTTAAAAGTAAACAGGAAAAAAAAATCATGATGGCTTTTTTAAGTGAAAGAATTAATTTTTACACAGTATAAGGATAAAGCCAAAGTTCAAAGACAAAAAGATGGTTGCTATATTTAGACTATCTTTGATTCTGATCATAAAGAATATATCATTTATACATATGAGATCCATTTTACCCCTAAGCAAGCAAGCAAAAAAATTTAGCACATGATAAAGTCAAATTTTCTTTTTTCAGAGCCATCCTCTAGCTTGGTTTCAAAACACTAGCCTTCCTATCATCCCTGTGTTCAGTTCAAAACCCACTGAAGTAGTAAATCTTTCATTTTACCATGTCTAAGATATGGCTGTTTCTGTTCACCTCCAAAGCTAAAAATCTTTACCAACATTTTCATCTTGTACTTTAGTTATCCAACATTCTTTGACACAAAAAAGATTACTCTCCTCATATCCAGAAGAAACTACTATTCTAATGCTTTCTCCACTTCGAAAAGACTCGTCCCTTTTTCCTTTTGTTGGTTTTCCCTTACTTACCACATCAAAGATACACTGCTTTTCATCATTTTAATTCCTATCACAGCTTACCCTTTTCCACCTATCTTTTAGTTTCAAAGGCCCTCTTTTCTCCAGTTATGATGCCAATACTAATTTAAATGTTCAGTTAAATTAACCTAAATTTCAAACCAGAACATTTGTATTACCTTCCATGCAAGATTCCAACAACTAGTGAGAAGAGAATATAAACTTTAAGCATATACACTTAAGTATCTGCCCACAAACAATCAAGGAATTACAGTAAAAGCATTATTAAATGATGCAAGAAATGACTTAAATACAGTCATATCACAAGAAGCAATTAATCTGATATTAAACAAATGAAGAAAATCTTACTTCAGTGACAGAAGAAGACGGAATTCTAGTTTGTTTTGGTGAAATAGAACAGTCAGCAAGAATGAACTCAGTATGTTACACAAGACTAAAATGTTCATGCTAAGCATCAAGCACTTTGATGTTACAGCTGATGATATTTGTATTCAAACAAACTTGATCTTTACCCTCTCTGACTTACTGCAACACTGCTTCTGTTAAAACACCAAAACCCCCAAAAGACACCCCAAAAGACACCACACTAACTCTACCAAAAAATACACTTTAAAGAACTATTCAAGCTGAGGCTAAGAGATTATTCCAAGATAATTTGCCAGAATGCAAACCGAATTACTAATGAACAGAGCAACAGTAAATGAACAGTAAATGAACATAAATGTCAAAAGATAGATGAAAAATACATTGTTTTTAAATGTGCCAAACAACATGCCAATCCACAGAGCACAACCACAAGTCCCAGGGTAATCTGGCTGCTAGGGATTTAGTTCCTTTCAGTTGACTCACATGCTTCCTCAGAACCTGGCCTTCCTTAGAACCTTTCTAAGGCACCAAAGCATTCCACGTCCTAGTTCCACACAGCACTGACTTGTGCCTACTCTCTCCTGTGATCTGCAGTTTAATCTGAAACTGAAACTGACATAATTTCAAGATCTGAAGAGACTAGATGCCTCTCAGATTGCTTATTTACCTTCCAAAAAATTAAAAATCATTTAAGTGAATTTGTGAGTTGAAATCCTAGTTGAAATATGACTTATATAACAAAAGAACACGTATCTTTAGTACTGCGTAACTATGCAACCCAAATATATTCCCATTCGGAGCCTTATCACTTTGGTACTTCTGGAAATTTCATGTCCGACTAAATCATTTATTAAAATTGGCGGAACCAAAGGTTCTTGAGAGAGGTTGATCCCAGGAGCAACAGTGTCCCATGTAATACATGGACAGTTAGATCTTGGGATTCTGTGGAAATGACTTAGAGAGGAGCTATGAAAGGCTCACCAAACCAATTGCAGCCCTAACATTATAAGCATGGCTCTTGCTAATTCTGAGCATCAAAACTGTAAAGAGTACTGAAGCTTGAAGTAAATTGGGTCCACCAGAAGCCTCATATACTTCAATATGGGAAAAATATCATGAGGTCTGGAGTACTAAAATTAGTCATTTCAGCACCGTGCCACTGTTGTAAAACTTATCTCTGATTCTCCTTCAGTCTGCTGTTCTTGTTCAGCTGTCTATATACAGGAACACTTGCAGTATCTTCCCTATAAATATTGCGAAACACAGTTCAAACACTGTTTTGTAAGGATGCAAACTTAAGTTGCTGAAAAACAAGATGACCCAAGAAAAGAGTTTCTGAAATGGTGATTCAAAACACTCCTGATTCAATGGCTGACTTCTAGAACCAGCCTACTGTTCAGGTTTGAACTGTATCACCTTCTCTCTGTCCTGTAATTTCCCTTGTTAAAGTAGATAGTAAATACAGTAGAGACATAAAATAAGGAATGCTCTAGTGTGTATAAATTGAGAGGTCTTTATTTCTCTCTCAAAACTAAGATATAAAACAAAATAATATTGCAAATAAAACAAAAAAGTATGTTTTTAAACAGATGAAAAAATATTGTCAAACACAATGGTCTTTCAGAAACCAGCAATTCTGTGCCATTAGAAATGATTAGCCATTTATCTGATTACTATGAATAAGTAAGGTAGAACAAAAAAGGAGTTTTATATCATTCAGAAAAAGATTTCCATGTCCAAATTAACTAGTGATACAGGCACTGTCAGAGCCAGAACACTGAATGAGACAAACCTCTGACCTACACCAGCTCAGACACTCTCATCACAAAGCAACCACAGAGTAAAATAACCGGTGGATACAGCAGTCCTTGCTTCCAAGACAGTAATTCTTCATTCCCCTTCCGCTACCGACTTGAACAAGACTTTAACCAAAGAAAACATTGGAGAACAACTGTGGTAAGTCAGAACTGGGCACATTTCAGCAGCCCAGATCTCCTTTGCTGGACTCTGATCCTGCAGCTTCTCCAAGGTGACCTGAAACCCCAGCATGAATTAAAAATTGTCTGAAAGCAGCTAGAAAAAAAAAAAATCACTGGAAATCACAATGACAATACCCACATGCAGCTACAAGACAAGAGAACAGACATTATAACCCCCTCAAAACTACACAAAAAAGATCCTGGCTGCCTAACTGGCTCACTGGCTCTGACCAAGTTAACAGTATTAACACAAGGGTGAAAAAGTGTAAAGCAGCTGAAGAATTTCAGTTTTGCAATAGGAAACAGTGTAACAGTGTTATACTGTTCCAGTTCCAGATTAAGTACGGGCTACCATTATAAAAAAACAAATCTCACTCTTGGATACATTAAAAGGTTCGTATCATAAAAAACACAGTAGGAAATTATTTCTTTTTTGTCAGCAGTGGTAAAGCCCCAGGGTGAATATGGCCAGTTTTGGGGTTCACAATAAATACATACACAGACCGAATAGAGAAAAATGGTGTAGGCTTTGTCTATTCACAGAAGACTAGGCTGAAATTCAGTAAAATGCTTTTCAAATTTAACATCAGAACGGGAGAACTAGGAAACCTGTGAATTGCTACTTCAATGGAAGTTTTTAAGAACAGGTTAGACAAATATCTATTAGCAAGCTGTCGACATATTTTTTTCTGTCTCTCAACAAAGATGACAAAACCGTCCAGATGATTTCTAGAAGCACTCCCTAGCCTTATGTTTCCCTGACTCTATGTACAGAAATTATTAAGCATAAGTATCATAATACCAACATAAAAGAAAATCTGTTCAAACAGAGCTCTTCAGAAGTTTGCTCCAGAATAATTTATATAAAATCCTGACAGAGGAAATAATATAAACACTCCGATATTTTATATTTTCTACTACAGGAATACACTTTTTAAAATTACCTGTTTTGCTAACAACATCGTGTAATTCAGCCACAGAACTGATCACGGCAGCGAGGAGGTCAGAACTAGTAAACCAGCTGAGTGCTTCAACACAGTGAATTTGTTCCTTTTTGTGTCCTGTGAAATAGAATCGTAGCTACCAGTAAAACTGAGTAATACAGATAAGGCACATTAATATTCTCAACTCTTTCAGAAGTTGATCAAAAATAAGTATATAAGCCCTTAAATTATTCTTCCTTCAGGTCACTTTAGACTATATTTGCTATGCTTGGACAACTTTAGCTATCAAAACAAAATTAAATGCATCTGCTAAATTGAGAAAAGTTTTGAGTTTTTTGGGTTTTTTGTTTTTTTTTTTTTAAAGGTAAAAGCATCTGCTTTTACAGTAACATGAAGAGAGACACAGACTACATAATTTACAAAAAAATTTAGAAATCCTATACTAACATTTTACCTGAATAAAAATGTAACTTTTTCCATTTTTAGTTGGAAATAAGTACTAAAAGAGGTTAATGAAAGAAGAGGAATTCTCTTTAACACACTAAAAAAAAAAAACAAACAAAAAATTGATGGTCAGTCATGTAGGGAGATTACAAAGTATTATACTGTCTGAAAAGAACTACAGAGAAGTTGTGCTAGCATCTACTTTCGCAACACACAACATGAATATCTGGAATATCAAACAGTAGGAGTCCACAAGTATAGCTGCAACTTTTTTTTCAGTCCTAACAGACACAAAGTATTTTCTTTCACGAGTACTTCTGATATAATCTCTGACTATACGTTAAGCAGTCATGTCTATGTTCAGTCATTACATCTGTCTTTACACTCTACTAATAATAATTATGATTTGTTAAGCACCAACCGTGTGATTTGACATAACACTTATCAAACAATCAGTCAGCTTACTTGACAAATTATACTTGCCTTTGGAGTCTCCTACACAAACTAGTATTCCAACGCCTTCTTTGAAGCCATCTACCCAGGAGAAGAGAGCACTGCAAGACTGTCCTAAGACTTTTAGTCTGTTGGCTGCCAAAACTGCAATAACACCTTTCCGGAATATACGTGTCAGGTTTCTGAATTTTCTTTGCTTTATTTTTGCTTCATCTTGCTTCTTTTCCTCTATATCAGAGAGCGCATGGACCAGAGTCCTAATTTCCTGGTTGACTAATTCATAAACGTTGACCTGGTCCTGGAGAAGGTCTCTTTGGGTAGACAAAGCACATGATCGGCCATAGAGAGGATACAGAGCACCTGCCATTAGGGCACAGGCTGCCAGGAGAGATGAACGCTCCTTCTGAATCTGTGTTAATGTATTTTTCATATGTACATTTTCAAGGGCCAATTTCTCCCGTTTTTTTTCAAGGATAGAAGATCTTTCCTTATTTTTTTCTGCTGTTTCTTGGTATTTCTGGTGGAGGGAAAAACCAAACAGAAACAGAAGAAATATTAGCTCAAATATATTTTTTATAAAACTAACAAAATTGTGTTTAGCTAGACAAAAATGAACAAAAAATTAAGTCTCCTTTTTTCAGGTGAAATGATAATGAATTAAAGAACCACAGATTATTAGTCATGATTGCCAAAGCACTCTCATAGCAAACAATTACAGGATCAGATATATGCAATCAAATCAATGGTATGAGGAAAACCTGCCACAATGCTCAATTGCAAATGGATACCAGATTTTCTCAAGCTAATCCACTAGTACTGCAATAGAACACAAAAGGTCTATCAGTAGAATCAGTTGGCTTAACAATCAGCAATTATACACCCCAATTTCAGGAAGAACACTTGCTCTTCAAGGCAGAGAGGAAAGTTCACGTAAGAGAGGAAAAAAAATAAAGAAAATCCTGGAAGACAGAACTAGACAGATTGGCAGCAGCTGGGAAAGGGGAAGTAAAGGTGATCCCTTAATTACTTTGTAATCAACCCCCTACTTATATATTCACAGATTAATTAGGTCGCATACAGAATTGTGTTTTCTAGAGAACAGTGTAGTACACATATTTTGTTTTATTTCAACTTGTACCGTGACAGATTTTACAACTTGCGGAACTTACTTTTTCTCTCTATGCCCTACCTAGGCAAAGATGAAGATTTAAAACAGTACTAACTACAATAGCAAGATGAAGACACCAAAAAGCTAGGGAATTTCAGAGTTAAGATTCATCAGCTTGCTTCCTTTTGATGATACACAGTTCTTGTCCAGGAATCAAGACAGTATAGGCTGGGACCTCAGAGACCTAGACTGGCTTCCTGACGCATCAGAGTCCCTATGCAATTGGAAAAATCACTTAAGGCTAGATTTAAACTGGATCCAAAGATGCAAGGAAGTAACACTTTGCAGGCACTTTTCACAAAGAACACACAGGCTCCAGTTAATTGCTTACATTCCTGTTACAGTATATGCACACAAGTAGGTAAACATGAGTGGAACTCATAGGACTGTTCAGCCTGGAGAAGAGAGGACCTGAGAGGGGATCTCTTCAATGTATACAAATATCTGAAGGGACGGTGTCAAGAGGATGGGGCCAGTCTCTTCTCCGTGGTGCCCAGCGACAGGACAGGAGGCAACGGGCAGAAACTGAACCACAGGCAGTTTCTGTCTGAACCTGAGGAAAAACTTCTTTGCTGTGAGGGAGACAGAGCGCTGGGAGAGGTTGCCCAGAGAAGTTGTGGAGTCTCCTTCGCTGGAGATATTCAGAACCTGCCTGGACGTGATCCTGGGAAATATGCTCTAGAGGACCCTGCCTGAGCAGGGGGGTTGGACTAGATGATCTCCAGAGGCCCCTTCCAACCTAAACGATTCTGTGAATGGGAAGTCAGTATGACGAAGAAAAAAAGGATTATCTTAAGCTTCAATTCCCTCTCCCAGAGCCCTAAATAGTTTTGTTAAAAACAGAGCAGGGATTATTCCTTTAGACAGTGGCCAAAGGAGAAGTAAAAAGGCATCATCCAGCCATGTACCCACTTATCTGCTTTGCTGCAGGCCAAGAATCACTGTCAGAAGCAAGTGGAGAAAGGGATGCCTTGGGTTATTCTTCCTCCTCCATCCAAGAAACAAAGGAGAAAAAAATACATAAGCTATCCCTGGAATGTAAATGCAAGTGTAAATGCATGCTTCTGTAAATGCATGCTTCTGTAGAGAAGTATCCTAGTCATCATTTCAGAACGTCTTCGGCCAAGGAAATATTTATTTTGTGTGGGGGGGAAAGAGGCAGGATTTTAACTGGAGGAAGAAGATGAACTTGCAAGCCTTCCTTTTTATGAGAAAAATTTAAATTTCAGCAGATGAACTTTACAGATTCACACAGTATTGATGTTGAGAGAATGGCATAAATAAAACTTGAATACATGTAAAATGTTAGTATTTAAATACCTCTGGAGATACAGAAATGGAAAGGGTAACTAAAAGATTTAGTTTCAAAATGCAATTTGCAAGCCTTGCACGTCACTCATCTACTCTAAAATTAGGAATGGATATGTACAATACTTTCAGAGCTACTACATCATTCACAGTGTTTGATTTTTGCAGGAAAAAAGCTCGATAGCATGGCTGGAAGGAACTATAAAGGTATCTCGAATTTAGAAAATAGCTTACGGTTTCTCACCATCACTGGTTAAAGGCCAATGTTTACGTAAAACAGCTTAAAGTATGATCCCCATACGGCTGTTCAGTACCAATACTAACATTCAGTGCTCTGGCTGTTTAAAGCTTATTCTTTTTAAAAAAATACAGTGTTTTAAAGCTTACTGTTATAGTATAACATGCATAAACAAACAAGACAATCTTACTGTAAAATTATATAGCCCTCTGCCTACAGGAATTAAAAAATTTGATAAGAAAATACATATTCTTGTTTCTAATGGTTGATAATTGATTTCTCTCTTACTGTATATTCTTTCTAGTGTCTTCTTCAAAATTTCAAAGTACAATTTTTGAAAGGAACATAGAATTCTCCTCCTAAATGTTGGCGGGCTGATTTCCTTGCGTGTTTGAGCTTTTGGTGTAACCCAGTTTCACTGAGTTACAGAGCTTGGTGGACTCCAAAAACACTTAAAAAAAAAAAAAAATTGAATGCTCCCCTAGGAAGCAGAAACTTTATTTTATCCTATTTCTTACTTGTCCTTATCCTTGACATTGGCAAAAAGATGGAATTGGAAACTAGAAGTTTAATGACACACTGACTTCAAAAGGTCTTCCTGTATTTCAGGTGTTTTGCCTTTCGTTACAACACTGACTGCTGATACAATTGGAAGATACCACAGCCTTTAGCTAATTCACCCGCCTTGCTGTAGAAGCAAAGCTTCTTAATGAAAAAACCCAATA
The DNA here is from genome assembly GCF_040807025.1 of Struthio camelus. NCBI lineage: Eukaryota > Metazoa > Chordata > Aves > Struthioniformes > Struthionidae > Struthio > Struthio camelus. The sequence goes on along the minus strand of NC_090982.1, from coordinate 22,775,929 downwards.
TGAGACATTTTTTCCTCCCTAGAGGATTTTTTCCGTTTCCTATTTAGCAAACTTTTTATTTTCTTGTTAAAATAAACATTTTTTAAAGTAGTTACTGGATTTTGCTCTCATAACATCTTTTTGCATATCAGAACAAAAAAAAGCCTTACTATTTTAAGTGGCTTCCACAAAAAATGAGGACTGATTAATAAATCTCTAAATAACAATCAAATATCTGATAGTTAAAATTCAGAGGACAATTCCTACGAGACTGTGCACAGTTTGAATAAGTAATTTGTATGAGGTTAAGGAACAGGCACAGTAACACTGTAAAAACGGACACACAACTACCAAATTAAGGGGACTGTGTTCCTTCTACAAAGGCAAGTAAAAAGGATATTTATTTTAGGCTCTTCTTGGTCCATGGTCTCCATGCTATCAAAAAGAGCAGTATCTATAGAGAGTCTTTTTGTTGCTGAGCCACAAGAAGGCCACTTTGGGTATTTCTGTCCTACAGGGAAAAAAAGTGAAACTGCTTTCTGATTACATCATCTAGCTGACTGACAGCAACAGCTGTGAAATAGTACCTGGTAATACCCAGAGACACCATTTGAGGTCAGAGACCTGAATAGTATTGGCTGGGGATAGAAGCACTGGCAGGTGTCATTATTACTAAAACTCCCAAATTGCAATGTTGTATTTTACTCAGGTGACTAAGGAGACCATTCTGAAAAGCTCTACTTCTCCACCGCAGTTCTAAGAAACTCCAAGACACATCGCTTACTATTGTGCGGTTATAGCTCTTGTTTAACTGGATTACCTCACCCATACAGATCTAAGACACCTGTCCGAATTGGCAGTCTTCAGTGCGCCACCAACAATTAAAAAAAAATTAAAGAAGTCTTTATCCAGCAGCTCTGAGGAGAAAAAGTCTAGAGGAAAACATGGTACAGCAGTTGAAGACAGAGGCACAAACAAAAGGATGCAGCTTTGTTCCATGATGTACCACTAGCTTGATGCAAGACCTAGCAAGAATCACTTATCTTTGCTTTACACAATGGAGCTAGTATCTGCAAGGTTTAATTCGTTAACCTGCTTGTAATGAGCATTCAGATTTTTAGATGGAAATACAGCAATCAATTGCTACAGTTTCCTTACAGTGCTAGAATAAACATGCTAACGTGATGAGACCCACTTCTCTGCAAACAGCTGCAGACTGCAGTTGTGTTTGATCCATTATCTGAGCAAGATCAAGGTAAGAAGTAGTCTTCTTGGTTTTGCAAGAAAGAAATCCAGGCACACAGGTTGGAAGTTGTGGCACGCTGACTAGGTCCCCAGTATGGAAGGTGAAGAAACACCCTGCTAAGGCTGCTGCAGTGCATACCCACTAATCAAGTTTTATATGAAAACTTTCCATCATTTTTATGATCAGCATTTTCCCTTAAAATTCAAGTGTACCTATTGATGGGTGCTATTTACCATATTACGCGTAAGCATATTTCCAAAGCCAGAATTAACTAAACAATCTAACATGTTTCCAAAAACACAGCCACATTTCTGCTTCTGCAGTGATTCTTCTGCAAACCCATCTTTGCCTACCACCAAGAATACACTTGTAGAGCGTACCCTGGAATGCGAAAACCCCACAGCCTGATCCTTGCCTGCTCTTACTCAGAGGAAGGTAAGCAAGGACTAAGTTACTCTTAAGACTTGATTGCAAGAGGTGGTGTTCAACCACTTTGACTCTTAGAAAGCAGATACAGTAATTTACGCTTTACAGTTTTCTTTAGATGACCTCACATCCTGACAGTATAGGCAACAGGAGCTCCTGAGTTTGACCTAATGAAGGACTTCCCAAAATTCAGAAAGCTAAATCTTCTTTTAAACTTAAGACATTAACACAAATGAACTCGCAGTCTGAGAAAGGGGAGAAAGAGTGAAGGAGGCTGAGAATAAATGAGGCAAAAACAAAATACTGCAAAATAATTGTTTCATCTTTATCCCAAAGGAGTCCCTCACCATCCTGAGCAAGCCTGCATCAAAATGTAGAACACAGGGCAATTACATTCCACTTACATTGACTGGTATGTTTCATGTAAAATATGAATGAAAATCGTACTCTGTATCTTTATGTAACCACCAGCATCCAGTAATCTCTGAAAGAACCTTCAGAGGGATTCTGAAATTTGTGAAGTATTTTGCCTTATTTCCCGTGGAAAGAGGGCTACTGTATTACCCTGTCTACACAGCACATCAATTATCTTGCAGACAAATGTACCTAATGGGCTCAAAAAGAAATATGCAAAAGAAAAATCAAGTTTTATGAAAACCAAGCAGTCAGGACTAGAACAGCCCTAACATTGGACATCATGGAGTCCACCGATCCCAGTAATGGAAAATCTTTATCTGGAATTAGCAGGCCCAAAGTTACTCATGAGAGAGAAATCCACAGGAAACTACACTGTGTTCACTCCAAACTGACACTAAATAGTAATGCAGTGAAGCTGGAACATGAGCAGGCACAAAGAGGAGACAAAATTTTGTTCAGTCATGTGAGTGCACACAATCATAGTGCTGCCTCAATTAAAACACTATCAGTTCGTACTCCAACACTACGTTAACTTGCATTAGAAACCATGTCCAGATGTTTGTAAAGAAAGGCATTTCCTGTTTAAAAATCCAGTATTTTTTTTCCACAGCAAGTTGACTGACAATCTTTTCCAGAAGACATACCTAATGCACACTCCACTGAATACAGCCACGTTTTCAGTACACACCATGTGCGCTCTCCACAAAATTCGCTTGAGAAGAACAACAGGTTCAGCACCACCCTCCAGAAAGGTACAGTACTCCACAGCTCAAATTCTCCCTCAGACACTAGAGTGCTGACAGAGTTTACACAGGCCTTTATTTCATGTGGTATCTATGACAGGTAGGAGTCTGAACAGCCAAACCTCACATTTCTTTTAATGAAAAGGAAGAGTAATTTTTAAAATTAAAATTAAGTTCCTTTACTGCATCATTCTTTTTGCTGAAGATGATGTCAGATGATGAAACTTACAGGATGTTACAGGAACTTTAAATACATGTCTGGATGCTACTTATTCCACTTATAGGTCTGTCTCAGCATTCCAGTATCCAATAGGAAATGTAAATCTCAGATTAAAAAAAAAAAAAAAAAGTATGTAAGATTGTTGCTCATTCCCAAGAAATTACAATGAAGTGTTTCGTCTAAAGAATACACTTGCTTCATAAATCTGCTTTTAAGAGCGCAAAGACTTCCAAGCCTAATATCAGAAACAAACACACCATTCTTCCACTGCAGAAAGTTTCACATAGCAACCACAAAACAGCTTAGCTTGTTTCCTATATTCCACAACACGTTTGACTACAGTATCTTCTAAAGGAATGTGACCATAAAGACACTGAATTCTAGCTGTAGAATGGCAGGGAAAAATTAGATTGTAAGTAACTTCTCTAACAATCGGTGATGATGGTCATACACTTTAGAACTGTTGCTCACTGTATGATCTGTATGAACAGGTCCTCTTTGTTCCCAGGGTTACTCCCAGGGTCTACCAAAATGACCCAAATTACTATCATTCTACAGAAACTTTGCTAAGCATGACACTGAAAAGTAACTGCTGCCCTATGTAATCCATACAAGAAACAATCCTCATCCTTCAGCTTTAACATCGTCAAAACAAAAATATCATCGACTATTTCAGGACCAAATTAAGCAATGTATTTCTGAAACATTTTAACAAGCAGCCACTCATTTTCTAAAATAAGTGAGGGTAAGACTAGCAGAATTATTTATTTATTTACTCTAAAGATATACTAAAATTCTCAAGCAACTCTAAATTGCTTAGCAACTCCAACTATGGAAATAATCCATTAAATATTTACAAGAAAAAACAATTCATAACTTCACAGATCCAGTATAAGTAGCTTACCTGTGCCCTTGCATGAACTTCCCCAAGGAGACCAGAGTACCGCTGCTCCAGATCTTTTTTCTGTTTCTGCCAGCAGCTTTCCTGTGCTTTCATTTGTTCAGCCATTTTGTTAAAAGCATCTCCCTGGGTCTGCTGAAGCTCCTTCATAGTATCAGACTTGTTCTTACAAACAAGTTCTAGGTGAGATATCTGTAATAAGCATTGAAAAAAAAATTACCTCCCAAAAACATTTTTGCATTAATTGTACGTATCAGTTTAAGTACAGACTTTGAGTATAAAATCTAAATTGAAATTTCTTCAACATACTTACTAGAAGTAATTTAAAAAAAAACTCATTATAGATCACTTCCTTGAATCTTGATAAAAAACTGACACATTGTTTTGGAATAATGGATTTTCTGTGATTTCAGTTTTCCCATCTTTCTATGCCCTACTGAAGATGAACTATTGCCTTCTCTGTTGGAAACCTGGACAGGCCACTTCCCTTACTCATTTTGAAATGACTGCATTAAATTTTGTGCTGCTAATCAGTATTCCTAGTATAGCTGTTCTCTAGCAAATTAAATAATAATGAAAAATTAGTCCTTATTTTTATATTATGTTTTATTGGAAAAGCAAGATATTCCATCTATTACTGAGCACTAAAATAATTTCAGGATGCTTTAGTGTACACAAGGCATTTCCTGCAACTAGCTCATTAGTTTACGATATGATTTCAACAAGTATGAAGGGATTCACTCCATGATTTAACGTTGCAACTTCCATTCAAACTAAATGGAGGAATGAATCAAGCTAAGAATGACCCGTAAATACAAATATCTACACTTTCACTTTGGTATGCAGGAATATTAGCAATATTACTTTCAACAGGATCGTGCAAAACTTCAGGATAAAAAAAAAAATTGTTCTCAGGAAGCAGGTACAGTACCGATAACACTGCCCCAAAATCCTGTAAAGCTGGTAAGTACACAGCAGAGCTCTAGAGACCAGCTCACTGATCTCAGTAACTATACTAAATTAAAAAGCAAGAGATAGTATGACACAACTCCTCCCAACATTGCCAGCAATGTTCACTCCCTTCCCTCCCCTCCCCTGCTTTGAAGGGAAACTAGAAATGTTGCCTCTAGACCCAATCTGTATAAACCACAATTTATTTTAAACCAACCCTCTTTAATAATTACCACTGACCGCTAGGATATTTACTAAGATGGGCAAAGTCAAAATGATTTACTGTAAGCAGCCTTGTCCCTGTACTCAAGCCAGAAGAATGGTCATAATTCCAGCAGATGAGAAACTTATGAAACATTTTTTTCCCTTCCTATCCCTTAAGAATAAAATGGCAGGGCAGCCAGATCTGGAATCTCTCTACTAGACCACAGCAACACAAGGCTGACCTGATCAGTGGAGCAAGAACATGAACTGAAATTCTAAACAGTGGCATATATTAGTCTGCAGAGCCAGTTTAAGGTATTGAAAAAACAAGCCTTAAAAAAAACATATTATTAATGACGGGCTTAGGGGGCAGGATGCTTATTATCATTAAAATCGCTCCGAAAAAGTACAGTTTCCCTCTTCAACAAATATTTATTAAATATAGAGAGACTTTTAAAAAATAAGTATTTGCTATTGTATTTCAGATTATAAATGTCATAACCAAAGACTGTAATTAAACAAAAAACCCACAACAGCATTTTTTCCAAATAGTACCCTTGAATCTTAAGCATATATCTTAAAGATGATGTTCCTGGAGTAAGTGCATTTTGTTTCTGTTTTATGCTAAAATAAAGAGTTGCTTTATTAGTGTAAATGCCTAAGTTCTTTGAATTGCTTCATCAGTAAGACTAATTTATTTTCTTTTAATTAGGTCCCTATGGCTAATATTGGCTAGTAGTATTAGCATGTCCTGCACAGAAAGTGGAGCTTAGAGACTTCATACAGACTTCAGTCACATTTACATGCCCATAGCAATGGCATCAAACTGAGTTGTAGACAAGCCATAATTAATGGTGTTGAATTATTAACGTCCAAATTCTTTTTGAAATAAGATGAATGTCAGTCCCTTTTAATGATACTGTGATGTGGACAAATGTCACTGAATTTAATAGAGGTAGCTAGTGCCTAAGGACACTTACCTTCTCATTAGCCCTGCTAAGGTCTAAGATCATGGCATCAACATTCTCCTGTAAGACTGCACAAAGCTCAGGCCAAGAGAATCTATCTAGGATGCCTTCTGGTTGTTTTATAAGCACACAGCCTGCTACCAAATGCTGATATAAGTTATGAAGGAAGGTTAGCTTCTCCTGAGACAAAAAAGAAAAATTAACTGTTGTATACAAACAGTGTTGGTCTCCAAAGAGAAACATCACACATACAGTAATGTAAACTGCACACACCTGAAAAAATGTAAAGCTCATTTTCAAACCTTTTCGAAAGTAATATTGTTAATATCTATAGCTAAACATATTAAAGCCACTGTTTTAAAAAATTTGTCTAAGTAGATGTAGTACATAGTTTTGCAGTGTTCATGACCATGATGTGATATAAATAAAAGTTTCAGTGCAATCAATAGATGCAATTTAATTATCCATGTTAACACTTTAAGCTTTATTCAGATTGTATCTCCTTCCAATATCTGTGCACAGCACACAGAAGAGCCTGACAGCACAAAACACTCTTTCTACAGCTATCGCCTTACAATCTTTCAAAAACTGTATTTCCATGTTTTTCATGCATTTATTACGTGTGACTGAACATCTAGAAAAAATAGGTTTATAGCTTCATCAGTTAAATTCCACAAGCCATGTCTCATCCGTTTACACTGATAATAGTCAATGGTATAATGAAATGATACAAGTTATAAACAATCTGCAGTAACAACAGCATGCAACGCAAATTCCATCCTTCATCCTTTTAGTACATATATGCAACTCAGCCACTTTGATTAAGACAACGCAAAGCTGCTCATGAAAAGCCACAAGAAACAGAGTCTTTATTCAAAGCCCAATAAACCTATGGAAAGGTCCCATTGTTTTCCATTAGCCCTGGATGAGGCCTTACATTGAGAAATTACAGGTGACTGAGCTGAGCAACTATGTTTTTCTGAGTCTTTTGCACTGTGCTTAGGTGCATGTAGGTCATAATTATTTCATGATATTTTAAGCAATAAAATATTTCATTTTAGTTTTGTTTAGCTTTGTTTCTAATGAGTCTTCTAATTCCTCAAAGAAAATCCGGTGTGCCACCATTGTAATGTTTTCACTTGGGCTGTGATAAACCAAGGATGATAATTACCCATTTGGCATGCAAAATGGGATCCCAAGACCCAAAAAAATCCAATTCACACATGTTGAACGCAACCACAGTACTGTAGACATGCTGACTTAACAACAGTCAAGCTTCAGGTTTCCTTCACTTTAATCATTATCTGATGTGTATAACAATTCCAACTGCTTCATGTGGACGCTATTTAAATACCGGACTACAAGAGAGGTGGAAAGAATGTTTCCTTTTTACTAGGTTGGCATTCATGTTCAAATCTGCCAAAGTAACGAGCTCAATATGCAGGACAACTATGATAAAGAACAACCATTGATACTGAACTACTTTAGTGGGGGGAAAAATTTAAAACAAGAAAACTATATTGTTAAGATCAGTAAACAAACATAAGGAGAAAACAGTTCTAAAATAAAACTTAGTGAAGCAATTCCCACACACAGCACACCACGATCAGCTAACACATCACAAACAAGATGTATAGATATCATAGCAGGTAGGCAGAACAATCTCAATTCCACATTTGCCTATCTATCATTTGCTAGCTGAATCAGAAATTAACGGCACATGATGATATTATTGTATGTTTCAACTGTAAAACATTTGTGCTTACTTTCAATCTGAAAGAAAGAAAATTCTTCGTGCATAACTAATTCAGTCACTAAAAATTTCAAAAGACTGAAAGGGTTAAGCTATTAGTTCAGATATAGAAAGAAGGTGAAACAATATACACTGAGATTTTGTAGATACTAAATACATATTTCAAAATACGTATCTTAAAATCAAATTTGGGGGATAAATCTGTTAGGCCTAAAAGTAAACATCTGATGTATGTAAATGTATAAAGCTAAGATTAAATAAAGACTATTTTTGACAGTCCTCTTGTCTCTGGTAATACCTCCATATCCTTCTGGTAAGCCCTGGTAAGCTTCTGGATTTCATTTTCAGATTCTGTGGCACGTACTTTCTCTTTCTCCCAGCATTGCAGTACATTCTGTAGTTCCATTTTTAAAGTGCCTATTAAAGTCTCTCTGTCTGTACACTTAGTATGCAGATGATTTAACTCTTTATTGGCATCAGCCAGGTTATCCTGAGCTTCCTGTAGAACAGAGAAGTAGAACAGAAAAGCTAGTTAGAGTTTTACTCTGTAAAACGTTACCTTAACTCAATGCTTAGTATCTGAGGAAGGAAACATCCATACTTAACACATGCTCAGAAAAGTACAGATTAACCTGACTACATCTTGCGAATGACAGATTTTCTAAATCAAACAATGGTTCTTCAGCACATCCTGGAACTAGTGAGCATCTGAAATTCATCTCTAAAAATCAAACTCTCCATGATGCAAAGACCTGAATTACCTTTGTAATTCAGAATTAGGTTTATCCCTTACAACTGGGAATGCAAAATGCATGGACACCAGTCACCCTCCAAGAAATGGAGGGCTTTCAGAGCTAGTAAAAGTATATATTATTTTCATAAATAGATCATTTTCTCCATCACACTCAGGTTGGTAGACAAGAAGAACGGTTACCCACCATATTTTTTGCTGTCTGCTTGAAAAAAAAGGAGGACTCCCTTTGGAGGTTTGACCACGGGAAGAAACTAACAATCAGAAATGGTCATTATTATTACCACTACCTTGCCAATAACAGATCTCACAAGAAAAACAAATAATTTATTAAATCGCCCTTTCAAGTCAAAAGATGGCTGAGATGGTACGAATACACATGTTCACCTTTCCCATAAGCACTGGACTTCTATTTCCAGCACTGCTAAAGTTTGTTGAAAGTTGAACTGAAAACATTTTTCACTTTTCATAAAATCACAACTGCTTATATAAGAAGTCTAACAGGAAGCATACTTCTAATTTATCAGATAATGAGAACTTTCATTTTTCTTAATGAAAATATTAGGAGATTAAATTTAGCATTGTTAAATTTTTATCAGAAATATTTTAGACTAGATCTAGTTTTCACTCATATATTAAATTCTATTACTGAAGTTTTAAAGAGATCAGAAACTAGCGTACTTTATGAAAAGCAGCACATCCTATGTGTAGCAAACTCAGCTTCTGCACAAAGAGTGTACATTTTTGTTGCAATGGGTCTGCAAAATTCTCAGGTGCTTTAAGAAAGTCTTGCAGCAGAAGTCTTAAGTGTTTTGAACACGAATTGGTTAGTAAAGACAGTTCAGATCAGATGACAGGAGATCGTGTACACGTACAAAATAGCATTAAGATTCAATGAATGTTGCAAAAGTCAGCAGACCTCCAGCAAAGGATTCTGAGAACTCACAGTGGGAGTGGGTGGGAGTGGCCATCTTTTATTTTGGCAGTAATATAACACACTGCCAGGCGGGAGATTCAGTTTAACAGTGAATTCAGGACTTCCTTACTCCCTTGGCCAGTGAGGTTACCAGACAGGACATTACAAAAGTGGTGTGTCGGCCAAAAAAAAAAAAAGATAAAAAACTAGCTCTTGCTCAAAAAGTAGAGAAAAGAGTTTTAAAAGGTTTTGTCAGTTATCAAGCACCTTTTACTCTAAATAACACTAGGCTGCACGTTCTAGAACTGTCAAGGATAACCTGATGTATCATAAAATCTGACTGAAATATTTGTCTGATTTAAAAAATAAAGAAAGGACTTCTTTAATAAAATGTGCTTTTATATGAACAGAAGGAATTAATTAAATGCATTGCTCCTTTTCAGCTTTCTTGAGAAAAAAGATGTACGCAGTTGGTTAAGAGAAAAAAATTACTGAGGCTGATTTCAGTATAAAATAATACTTTGCAAATTGATAATGGACTGCAAATTGTTTCAAAATTGCAATTATGGAAATGCTCAGTTATGTAGATTTAGATAGGTTGCAACCACGACATGGCAACATGCCTTCACATAAGCTTGCAGCTTAAATAATCTGTTTAATAGAATGCAGTGATAGAGACTAACTCTGATAAAACAAAAGGAATAGCATATATCCAGAAAGATTTTTTTTTTTTGTAGAGTTTTCTATTTCTATGTCAAATTCACAAACCCATACCTTAAGGTCTTGACTTAGAGAACATATTTTCTCACCCTTCTTCTCATACAAAGCCTTGATTTTCCCAAGCTGTGAAAAATATGGAGGGCAAACATGCTGTAACCAAAAAGCTACATAATCACTTGACTATAAAGCACACATTTTGCGCATTAATGTAAAAAAAAACAAAACAACACAAACAAACTAAAATTCTAAAATTCGTTTGACAATGTTTCTAGTTTATAGAGAGCAATTAATGTACCGTTAAAGAAGCACTACATAACTTTTTATAATGATTAAAGATAAAACAGCAGCTGCTAAAGTCTTAAACTCAGCCCACTGTTGCTCTTCCCAACTCTCAAAACATCTGACAAAAAGGAGGACTTTGAAATATACTATAAAACGTAGTAAGTCCAGATTATGATTTGAGAAGTGTTTTACGAAAATCAGTTTTTGAAGTCAGTGGCCCTTTGCAAAAAGAGCCTGACTAGGAATAGTCTCTGTTTTTTAAATAAATGCTGGACAGTATTCACATATCCATAAGGAGCAGCAATGCTCCCTAAGAAAGGCATGGTGACTAGAAAACTACTTGCAGCAATACAAGCAACCATCTTTGAGATAGTTCATGACCTCACCATGTGCTAGCTTCACCTTTCACTTTCAAAAAAAGAGAGTTGTTTCCAAGGTCACTTATTTTTGTGCCACATCACTATATCTTCAGCTACCTTACGATAAGCTTAGCAACTTCTATATCTGAAAGAAGGCATCAAATAGAGACACAGTGCAAATTACAACTGGCCCTGCAGCTCTCAGGAACAAGTCAGAAGTAAGCTATCTCATTTACAAATTTACAGATTACTTTGCAAATTATATTTTTGTTTGATCTTGATCAGGAGACCTGAGAGCCCTTAGAAATATTTGTGGTAAATTACGCAATGCAACTCAAACATTTTAAAGGTTCTTTTTATTTTATTTTACTAACTTTCCTTCTCTCCCCGAACATACTCTAGTCTCTACACTGTATGGAAAGGTGAAAGTTTATTCTCCATCCAAAACAAAACACTCATACACCTTTCAGTCACACAAGCAAAACAGATCACTTAATGGTTAACACTGTAATTTAAAGGTGATACATGACATAGTTCATGTACATATACACCTATATATGTACATTAATAACTTCATCAATATGTGGAGTCTTGTTGGAAATTTCTGTATAAGAGGATCATTATATAATTACTCAAAACTAAACCCTTATTGCTGTGTATCATGACATCCTATTTTAATCGCATAGTGCCCTTCATAGTCCCTTTCAGTTTTACTGCATTACTAAAAACAGTTTTATTACTAAACATATCTAATGTATAAAAAGCCAGAAGCAGTGGTATCTGTGGGGGTGAGGGGAATCAAGAAGGACTGAGCACTGCCCTTTTCGTGCACTATGAAGGTACTCAGTGATCTCTGGCTCTGTATGACAACCTCAGGGTCAGTCATATGTGGTCCTACTGGGAAGTCTTGTGGCAGGTCATCAGTTGGTCCTGCTCTGCTTGCGATTTATTTTCCTTGACAGTTCATTCTTCTTTCTGTCAGAATACTCTCTTTGCTTTCTTAGCAGCCACCCCCTTGGTCTCCCCACTGCTGTCTCTGGCACAGTTTCACAACAAAGCACACTGCAAAGCCAAAGCCTGCTGAGTCGACTTTTCAACTGGGCTGAGGATCATGTGACATTCCTCCTCCCAAATAGCAGCTCGCTGTGGGTAGTATGTTCTTAGTTACTCTGCAGCTTCCAGACTTGGGTCTCAGAAGACTTTCATAACTACTATACACATTGGTTCTCTTATCTCACTGGGACAGACCTAACAGTGCTTGCTGTTTACAAAAGTATAATTGTTTCCATGGTCATTTATTTTTGTGCCCCTTAGAACAATCTCAAAGGTCTTGTGGGAGATCATTCTTTTTGCAATAAAAGCGGCAAAGCTAATGCATTTTTTAAATGTTGTGAGTGACTAGCTAGACTATGCATTTGTCAAAACAAAAGACAAAACCTCGAAATGAAAGAATATGAGCGCTGGCATTTTTATAATCTTGCTAGACCTTGTTCTTCTGCGTTTGCCAATTTTATCAAATGATAAACTAATTGCAATTTTGTACAGAAAAGCTTTAACAGAGTCTAGTTAACTTCTTTCTACAGTCTTTAAAGCCACAAATTCATAAAACATTTAAACCCAAGAGGATTAACTGAATTACATTAGCAACACAAATGAGAAAATAAATGCAAGACTGACTTTTCAGTCAGTAAACTACAAGTTTACTAGGACTGTGTGACAAACATTAGGGGTTTTTTTGAGGGAAGGACTTCCAAAATTAAAATATTTTTATTACTGTCTTAGTTATCTTGAAGAAAGTATTTTCAAGGCACTATTTTACCTGAAAAGATCTCAAATAGCACAAAAAATTAAAGATTTCATCATAAACACCCTCCTCTCAGAAAATTATGCTACTTTTTAAATGCACATGGGCATGCACATTTACATATGTGATATGAATGACTGTTAAGGTTCAAGTGTCATGTATTTAACAGTAATGTAATACAGACTGCACATCAAACTCTTACATCATCATCTTTTAACTGAAATTCTTAGACAGAGAAGACTCAGTTTCATGAATGCTTATTGAAAATAATAAGCCTAAAAGATTTAAAAAAAAAAAAAAAAAAAAACACCAACCCTTCCCCCCCCCCCCATATAAATGAAATATTACTGTAGGGCAAGCTTAGAGAAAGACTAGTGACAGAGTTTCTTTCTTTTGGTATATGCGAAGCTGTCAGCTCAGCAGTCTCATTCTTCTGACCTTTGTTACAAGCAAAGAATATGTACCGCTGCAGGCTGAAGGCAATACGTATAGAGCCAAACAGTGCAAGTGTTACCTCATTAGATGTCTCTTCCAGCTTGTTCTGGTAATCTGTCAAGGTACACCTCAAAGTCTCAAGGACAACAGAGGGGCCTGGAGGTTTATCTTTGTCCTTACAAATGCCTGAAGAAAAATATAAAATGAAAATTAAGCCCTTAAAGCCACAGAGAGAAAAACATTCACACTGGAGGACAGGTATTAAAAATCAGGTAGGGCTGCAGTGGCAGTACAGAACAAGGTATGCAGCTGAATAGCCATACTTTGATAACAAATACAGCTGACAGACATTTGTATAAAAGCTTTAGTATAAGATACAGAACTGCAAATACTAGATTACATTTCTACCTAATGTATTCAGCATGCAGTCTTGCGTATAATTTCAGCCGTGGTCAAGTCCGTGTCATTCAGTCAGACCAGCCAACATTAAAACCACACAGCAACACACTTTGAAAAACATGCTGCCTAGAAGTTAAGTGTGTTACATTTTTCCTGCCATTATTTTGCTGTTGTGACTAAGCACGCATATTATAATGCAGTACTTCTTCTAGTCAGAGCTCTACTGAGCCAAAGATCACATGACTATGTTATGCTTGGAGAGATCTTAAAAACCCTTTAAATGATCTGGAATTTCACTCCAAAGGAAATAATAAAAAATTTTTATTATCTGTCTGCAGAGTCCTACATAATGTTTCAATTATAAATCTTAAAGCTGATATATCCATTATATACACACTACACTTATTTATTAAACCTTTAGACGAGACTTCTGATCTTGTTGCTTTAATTAGGGATATATGAACAAGAGTTTGAGCATTCCAGAGCCAGTAGAACAATGTGCTAAGAAAGCAAAACAATACTATATTGATCAAGAGGTCACAAGATGTCAGCTGATATTAAATTTCTGACAATCACCTCTTCAGTTTTTCTGGTGTTACAGCAAAATAGCAAGTTATTGACAGATTCTTCTTCCTTAGCGTTGTTTATAGAACTGTGCAGCATTTGTTGACCTATATTGTAACCAATGATCATATCACCTTTTCCTCAAGTCTTTAACAAACTTTATAAACAGAACTAACTTCAACAACCACAACGCCATGTTTACTTTACAAAAGAAGCAGTGCAAAATCAGAAGCATCTAACTTCCAGTAATGCTAAGCAATCATAGCTCCCAGTGGAAATAAACGCATGTACAGATGTTTACCACCTCTGAAAGGCCAATGTCTCAAAGGTATTTACCTAGGATGTCTCAAAGTCAAACCAGATACCAGACTGGAAGCCTTTTCATTGGGCAGCTATAGTCACCCATAAAATTTTGTCAGCTAGAAAAGATGCCCTTACCAACTTGCAGAAAGAATCCTATGGCTACTGTTATCTCATAAGCATGATATTCTATTCAAAGCATTATACATAAACAGTAGGTTTGTTCTATAGGCTACCAATAAGGAGCAACAGCAGTCAACAAAAAATTTATGTATGCGTTTAAGTCAGAAAGTATCGCCAACAGCCATTCTGCAAATTTAAGTTTTAAATTTACCACCCTCTTTCCCAGTTATTTTGGTAATACCAGAAAGCACACAATATAGCTGAACACTATTCAGTACTGCACATGAGCTTTCCACTTTGACTCCTCAGTCAGCTGTTAGCGTCAGAGTCACACTTAGTCAAATCAATGCAGCTTTGAGATTGTTTTCAGTTACAGAAGCAAAATTCACTGTACAATATGCAAGTCAGTTTAAAAAGAGTGCACACCCTAAGGATAGAATTTTGCTCTGTCATTTAAGGTACTCTGGTTTACAGGTATTTACCACAGGATCTTAAGAGTTAGGGAGTAGCACAATCTGCTCCTTAATGGGAGTCCAGTGCTCTGAACTAAATCTGTGAGTGGTAGAGCTATCCCATTTAGCAATACATTACACCTAAAAACAACCTGCGAACAGTTCTTAGAGTTTGACCCCATATCAAAATGTTAGATTTTATTTAGATTTAAGAAATAGATTTGTAACATCTTACATGGCTATTGAATTTATCACTTAAGCACAGCTAAAGTTATATAGGCACAAGACTCCACTCCTGTATCCTCAGAAACAGTGACTATCTCTTATTACCCAATGTAAGAACATTTTGCAGCCATCTTACTGCACAGAAACAAAATACTTCTCTTTGTTACTTCTTGCAGCTCTGAAGAAGCTATAACTCACAACTATAACTCAGTTTAAAATAATACCTGAAGTAAATTGAGGGGTTGCCTTCCACCCCACCTTTTCATTAAGCTAAGTAATACGTCTTCATTTCTGAAGCCCCAAATTGCAATGCTGTCCCTGAAGCATGATTCTGAACTATCTTTATTTAGATCAAGTTTGCCAAGAACAGGCTTTTTCCAGTCAACTTACCATCCTGGTATTCGCTGCTTTGGCTGCGATGCTGTTTTCTAGAAAGCCCAGTTTGCCAACAAAAATACCAGATTCTACCCTCCTGCACTAGTTGAAGTTGTTTTCAGCTAAGACTATTGCTCTAATTCTGGCCAGCTGCCCTCTGTTTTCATACAGCAATGCAGGAGACACACAAAATAATCCGAACAATGCTGTTTTGGTAGGTCTACTTTGGCAATGATAAACAATAAATACATAAATACATACATACATAAATACACACATACTTGAAGCATTTGGTCACTATCACGATACCAAGTGAGCTTTTACACGTTCTACAGGGCTCTAACAGGAGGTAAACAGGTGAGTAAACTCTTTTAAAACTACTGCTTCAGACTTTCTGCTAACTCAGGTGGGTAACACTATCAGTTTATACTCAGTTCACTTTTTTCATGTTTCTGCAATCACAGAAACATTTTGCCTTAAATGAAGACTAATCTTGAGCACAAACCTTGTGGCTGAGTAACTACAAAATATGACAAACTGAACATCGTGCATATTGCCTAGTTAAGAACAACGCTGAGGAACACTTTTAAAGGTCACCTGAAAAGGGAGAAAGTACAGGTTTGCGCTTCTTATTTTGGAAGGGATATTAAGAAAGTTTTTCTTAAATATGTATATTTTTTAATTTTATAAATATAAAGGCTTATCTTCTTTTTTCTATATGGCCCCAAAAGCATAGGAACTATCCCTTAAGTGAAGAAATAGGCCGTTTAATACTGAGCTCTTTCAACCATTTTAGTTAAAAGTCAAAAATATTAAAACAAGAAAGAATGAGTATCTAGCTAACTGTGGTTCATGTTGGGCCAATTCCTCTCTCCTGCTAGTTAGACTTTGAAGATTTATTAGAAATTTTGACTTTTATTTGTTCCTAGATTTTCCTACTTCAAATATCACCCATTTCTGTAAAAATGAAAGAAATAAAATTACATAACAAATCTGTAAGTACAACATAGTAAGACAATAGCCTAAAAAAACTACCCACCAATTAAATTACATTCACATTTAGAAGCGCAGCGAACGTGCAGAACAAATGCCCACTTCAACATTAGCTATGAAGACTCAATTCACATGACAGGAAGTTTGGTCTTGTGCCTCAACCGAGCTACTAAAAACCGAGCTTAAAAAAAATCTGTTCAAATGAGCTCTTTCAAAGTTTACCTTACATAACAAAGCAAATTAACACACACATTACTGAATCCCTAAATGAACAGGAACAGCTCAAAACTGTTCTCTGAAATGCTTACCATTAAGGAGAAAATCTACCCAAAAGACAATTATTGCTTTGGAACTGCACTTTGATAGCAGCATCCTGCTCTCTCCAGACTTGCAGACGAGCATGGGGAACTTGGCAATACCGAGGAAAACATAGTTTGAAAGAGCTGATGCATTTTCAGTAAACCTACAAGTATTACTTACAGGAGTTAAATCTATAATTACAGAACAAAATTGTTACCAGTTCCTAAATAAAAATTTATAGAGCCAAGGTGGGGAAGTCAATGCATCACAGATTCAAACTGAAGCCTACGCTTTTATAGTGAATTGGAATCCTAGGAAGTTTCTTTACTCAATTTTGATGTTACCAGGCCCTAAAGATATCTCCAAATATGCACATATATCTCCATTAAAAGGTGTTATAGCAGCCATTTATGTCTACTGTGGTTAAACAGACACAGCAGAAATGTATCATCACAGCCTACATAAAATAAACCCCTTTGCTCTTTAGGCAATTTTTTTTTACCTGCTTTATGTAGCAGGCAAAATCAGCCGTCTTTTTTCCAGTTTATTGCTCTGTAAGTTGGAAGCATTCTGTACCTAATCTGTGACTTTCTAACAGGAACTACACAGAATACTTTTATGTAATTTTAAATAAAGACTTTAAAGGAAAAATATACTACCATCACCTTGAAAAAAATTACTAGCTTCCATGTTAAAATTCAGTCTGCTCATGTTAGCTACCATCTCAAATGTTTAAGCACCCAGCAGTTTGTTGAGTTTGATACAATAATTACACATAAAGCTAGGTAACAGAGTGACAACCACTAACTTACATTTTATTTAACTGCGAACAGAGAAATATTTGCACTGTTTTAGATCAAACGAATGCAATAAAATACTGCTCCACAGACAACAGTGAAAAGTAGTGTGCTCTATCATGTGTCCTATACAACCTTTTTGAATATATGACCTTTAAGTTGCTGAAGGTTGCCTCAGAATTTGGCTCAGTTCAGGCAAAACATCTGTTCCCTTTGCAGGTACACTGTAAGGACTTTTTTCTCAGTTGGATTTAGAGCACAGCAAGTGAGCCCTTTTCTGACCGATCATAAAGACCCCGGCATTTGTAAATCAAGCTCTGGGCTGACAACAGCAGGTCCACATTCCGTCACCCTTTCTCAGCTAGCAAGGCCATTTGACTGCTGTGAGAACTGCTCTTATCATGTCATCAAATCAAAGCATGTTGAGAAGAGGGAATGCAAGAGGCATCTGCAGAATTCCCACAATGTAGTGACTTTGGAACGTTGACAGATGCATCTGTCATCTTATACCTTCAACTAACCTGCTGTCCGCTGGCCTGACATAGCAAAGCTGTCCAAGAGTAACTCCAGCTCTCTCATGTTGTTTTCACACGTCTCTGTTAGAAAGGCCTGGTGTTTCTTGGCCTTTATTTGACAGGAGATACAGACAAGACAAGAAGGGAAAAAAAGAAACCCATTAAAATAGTAAACAGAAAAAAAATACAGATCACAGTGATCTTTTTGTTCCCCTCTAAGTAATTCCAGCTATGTTTCTTATCATTCCTTTTTCTTGAATCAAGATAGCTAACATGACATCGCAAATAAGTAATGAAAGATTTCATGGAACCCTGAAACACATTTAAAATAAAATTTAAGGCTTCTGGTAGTCAAAATAAATGACCCAGTCTTAATCTTCTGCTTTAAAAATATCATAGCGAATACTAATTAATTGCTGCCTATTTATGCAAGCAATGAAATCTATTGTTACACCCTACAAGGGCATCCAGAAAGACACCAAACTACCGGCAGGCAGGCTGGAAATCCATGATTTGGCACTCAGTCAAATCCTATACCTACTCTCATTGCAAACCTGCCTACTTAAATTGTTAATGTCTTCCATGCTTGCTAGTGATTTCTTCAGTCTCAAAAACTTCTACTGATGGATGGAATATGAAGCAACAGAGTTCTTCAGCTCCTAGAACTGTATTTTCTTAAAGTAAGAATTTCATCGAGTGCCGCCTATTGTTCAAATTAAGACGTTTGCTTTATTTTGAAGGCAGAAAGACTTTATAGCAGAGATTTATCACTGAAATAAAAAACTTGTATCAAACTATTCCTTCAATTTACATCTGATACTAAAGCTTGCAATTTTCAAAGCTGTATATTTCAGATTCCAGGCAGAATGAAGTTCCTATTGTACCTCCGTTGAGGGACATACATAGATTTTACTTTTCAAACAAACCTGTAATTTTAGCAGCCCACTGACAAAAAGTGATACATCTGGGCAGTTACTAGAAAAAAAAAAAAAAGGTCAAGAGGAGATTTAACTATCTCTTCACCATTTTTTATGTCAAAGGTTATGTTTAAAGATGTCCCATTACTATTAACTACTCAGTTTATTTTTATTCTAAATTATAACACCTATTTGAATCATTTCCTCTTTTATTTTATTATGGAAGTTTACCCTCTTTGCACTGGGAAGAATCCTGCTCTGTTTTCTATAATACCTATAAACTATTGCTTCAACTGTGCTTCATTGCATATGTAGGATCTGGTCAATTTCTCAAGTGTGAGAAACATCCTCCCCATGAAAATTGCGAGATACTGGTAGCATATAACTGGCAAGCTAATTCTCTGCAGTGTTCTTCACTATTCAGTTTAAATATTTTATAAATTTACTTTACTCTTTCAATATTAATTATATGTACTGTATATCAACTAATATATTATTCATATGTGTATTTCAATGTTAGGTCCCCTGTACCATTTACATGCCTTTCCTTGTGTGAGAATTTGCACTACACTTCATACAGAATTTTGAAACTATTTCTGTATATATCCAAAAATAAATAATTTTCTCTTCTTCTCTACATAGAGCTCTCTATATAAACAGAGCTTGTATTTCTTGAATTCCAGCTAACAACATTTTGTAGGATGCAAATACATTAAAATCATTTGCCCTAATGTACTTCTTCATCTTGGAGACTGCACATATTACAAACAAGAAAATGAAACATGATCAGTATCACAATAAAACAAATACTCTCTTTTTTAATATAAAACACTCCCGTATAGACAAGGTCAGACTAGATCTTCTCACAAAAATCTTTTCCTGTGGAAAAATCAAACATGAGAATTATTTTCTATCTTCCCCTTCAAGTTTTTCCATTCAGTTTAGTTAACTTGCCACCACTAGGTCTCAGTATATTCCAGTTTATTTGGTCTTCAGCACTTCTCTGTGCTCTATTCGCTGACTGCATCTACATTCTCTAAGCCAATTTCAGACTTTCTTAACAGTATTAAAGAACAAATGGACGTTTCTTACACTAGCCACTTGTTCTGTACTTTAGCTGCAAACAATTCAGTACCCTTCCTTTCTAACTCCTGTTTTGAATCAGTCTCGCCCGCTGTTACAGATTTAAGAAAAATTATGTAAACTATTGTTGGAAAACTAAACAAAGGTATGAATTCAAAAGGATCTGAAAATAAAAATTGATTTCTTACATTCCACTGAGAGGTATTTAATAAGAATGTATAATGTCATAGAAACACAGAATAATTTAAGCTGACTCAATTTCTGGAAGTCATCTGGTCCCAATCCCCACTCAAAGCACGGTCAACCCTAAAGCCAGGTTAGGTTGCTCAGGATTTTGTGCAGTCCAGTTTTTTGCATCTCTAGGGACACAAATTCTACAATCCCTCCAGGCAACCTGTTCCAGTATCTCACCACCCTCACTGTGATCTTTTCTCTCCCTCACACAGCTAACTAGAACATCCTTTTCTAAAACTTATGTGTTTCCTCTTATTCTTTTGCTGCGCACTTCTAAGAGGGTTGTGGGTCTGTCATTTCCATAAACGCTCATTTGGTAGCTGACGGCAGTAGTCAGATCTCACTTAGCTTTCTTTTCTTCAGGCTGAACAAACGCTATTGTTAACAACTTTATACTTCCAAAAGGAAAATGGATTCCACAAGAGCGCAGAAGTCAAACGTAAAATCAACTGCAGCTCCTGAAAGATGTCTTCTTCCAGATTCAGCTATTCCAGGAGATGAGATTAACTTCCCATGGTACTCCTGCCCACCATTACAATTGTGTTAGGGGAGACCATTTCTGTACATCTACTATGAAGGTACTTAGGGGAGCGTTCCTCAAATAGCTTCAAAAGGGAAATACGGTGACAGAGCCCTAAAGCCCTTACTTAAGAGTATGTTTACCCGCCCAGACTAGCAGAACGGCATGAAGGTACACTTGTGAAGTCAGCTTCTTTGCTGACTGCACTTGATTTCCATGGCTGTCCTCATTGGGATGGACCATTCATGACCTTAGAGAAGGTGATTTTCAAGGATCACCTCCTCCAAGCTCAAGAATGGGCTGTCCTGACAAGCAGGAAGTAAAGCAAAGGTGGCAGAAGGCCTGCATGGATGTGAACCGCCCTGCTAACGCAGTGAACCCAGGTATAGTCCTGTAGTCTGAAACTCCAGGAAGGAATTTCTCAGGAGCACTGCCTGCCCTGTTGGAAACAGTTACAAGGTTTCTCCTGTTTGTTTATTTTTCTGTGGCTCTCTTTGCACTTGGACTAATTCACTTACTTGGTTTGTAATACAAGCCCTGCGTGGAGATGCCAGAGCAAGTGCCACAGTTACCACTATCCACAATGCCACCAGAAAACAGGATGCTCAGCTACTCCTTGAGTAAGTGGCTTACAAAAGCACCAGAATGTTTCCTGTGCATGATCTTTGAGGAACCAGAGCTGAGCGTTTATAGAAATAAGTGCGAAAAGGCTGCTCCATGGTTCTGGAGCAGCCAGAACATAAACATAAAACATAAAACGTTTTACATGTTCTGTAAAATAGAAAAATGCCACAAGCGTTAAGCAGCCAAGCATGAATATTAAAAAGAAAACCACCTCCTCGCTACCAAACTCTCTCCTCAGCCTATTATTTCTTTTTGCTTAAGTTATCTGACTACTAAATACTTCATCCGGTTTCTTTATTTTCTTATAATAGCTATAATTTTCAGAAGTCCATAGAAGTGGCTTTAAAAAGTGTCCCGCCATGGACAAATTAAATATAATTTCTTAAGAAATTTAATATTTCAGTCTTAATCACCTGAAATAAAATTCCTCAAAAATGCTCAAGTTTTATTTGAATTATTCTAGTCCCCTAAAGAGGATGGTAACAAACTTTTTGTGGGAGGGAATTTTGTGAAACTTCTCTTTAGTTTTTTTTGTTTTTTTTTTTAAGTATTTAAAAAAAAAATCAAAACCTGGCAATTTAAAAGTATTTTTTAGGTGCCTGTCTTCAAACACTGGGGCATCAAGGTTTGACTGACATCACCATTTCCAGAGCAAACTATGAAACTGATTTCATTTTAGAAGATCATTTAAGCATATGCTTGATATCAGTGGCTTTTATTTATTTATTTCAGCCTATTTTATAGACTGAAAGCTCTCCTTAAATTAGGACAAAAAAGGAACTATTATCTGGGTGTTAGGAATATTCGACCACGGAGTTAAAGGAAGCAAAATAAGAATCAAGCTAACAAAACATTCAACAATCTTTAGCACTCACTTAACACAGACTGCGCCTCTCTATTTTTAAATATTGAAACAAAAAATCTTGGTACACGTTAAATTATCCACATTAGATTCACATCTTTGTCTTTCAGTAGCAGATTCTGCTCCTTAGAATTTGTACAGCAGAATCATAATCTTTAGGGTGTCTTATTTTCTGTTCAACTAATACTTAAGACAGTGCTACTCATAATGGCTATTATATTATATATATTATAATGGCTATTGCCAGTGCAGTGTACAGGAACTATGTTCACAAACACATTCAACTTGACTTTCAACCTGACTTTCATTTTGTAATAATGTAGAAGGCTGTCTAAATGTATACAGTACATGTACAGTACATTCATGCACTCCAGTGAGACAGTGTTTTGTATGCCATCAAGCAAAGACAGACAAGCCTCAGGTATAATCTATTACACTACTTACACACTAATTATACTATTCCTGATAGCATCTGTACCAGGAGGAGGAAATGAAAACATAATGCATCCAAATTGGACATTTACACTAAAATGAGCTATTTGTGATGACTGCAATTTCCTAATAATATGCTTTTCAGTGAATTGGCAAGTTCCCTAAATTTCAATACACATTTCTCGTAAAACAAAGCTCTCCCTCTTGTTCACCGCTAAAAACTAGAGATCATCCACTACAAGGTGCCAGAAATCTAAATATCTCGAGTAACTTTTAAAACTATTCAAGACAACACTTATTCTTTTCATGGGGCAGGAATACAGCTGGCGCTGTTCCAGTTTAAAGCAAGTTCCGAACCACAATGGTCATTCTTCCAAATTTCTATTCTTTAATCAACAATTCTTAAAATCCTAGTGGGAAATAATGACAAACCTGAGACCAATTTCCTTAGTAAAAGCACAGTGGAAATCTTGAGATCTTGCCCATGCTGAACATTAATAAGTAGTTGTGTTTGATACTAACAGATCCTATCACATTTGATCCTTGCAAATTTCTGGCAAACTTCTGCAACATGCTGGTATTTAAAAGTAAAAGTAGAATAACTACTTTACTGTATACTGAACTGAGCCATACAGAAAAATGTTCTTTTTGACATAAAAAGTTTCCAAATAATGTATTAGGTCTCCATATAAGTCTGCTTCTCCAAAAACAAAGGGCCTTCACTGATTTGGTAATATTTCCTGAAACATTTTATAAACAAAAACATTATCTTGTATTACAGCAGCACAATGAGAAACCACCGAACATAAGGTTATCAGTCTGCAGTGCAAAAGAACATATTCAGAATGTCTAATACTAATATAAAATAGAAAAAAGTAATAGATAGACCAAGAAAGCAGGAGGGAGAAATGAAGGGAAGAGAACACACTGACGTTTTCACACAATGTCAGTATGGGTATAGGGAAGCCTGATAACAATGTTATCTACATTGAGTTTTTGCTAGAGCCTTCTGCTTTTTCATTTTGGGAAGAAAAAGAGCAAGAAGTTTTCCAGACTGAGTAAACAGGACCACACACAGCCACTACTGCTTCCCAAACAAACCTGAAAGTCTTCAGGAAAAATATTAAGCCATCCAAGGCGAAAAAAATCTAATTCCGTAGGGGACAAGTAATACAACTGCTCAAGAATTGAATATTTTTTTTAACCTGTTCAAGATGGTCTTGTGGTTTGAAATCATTCCAATGTAACACTTAAAACAATCAGTTCTGTGTGAACAAGACACTTTTCTTAACTGAAACAATCCATTCTGCTTTTTTCCTTTTCAGGAACATACTGCTCATTTTGAGTACCCCATTTAATGATTTTGCCATTACCAAAACCCATAGCCAAAACTAGAATTTTCTCCTGGAATTTTAATCTGTCAAGATACAACATACACTTTACTAAGGAATACAAAATAAAAGGGAAAATTCATATCCTAGAGTTAGCATGTGACCATGATTCTTAGTTGAAGCTTGTCAGCTTTGAGTTCATATTTTACATTAATAAATATCATATTTTATATATCACTATGGAAAACAGTTACAAGACACTGTTGTTTTTGTTTCTTCTTATTCCCTTTGTGCTAGATAAGATGACTTCTCCAAACTAACTAGACCAGCAAGTATCTTTTAATACATTAAAATACACTTGGATGGAAGAAGCTGTAAAATTCCCAGAAAGAAGATGATAATGACTATCAACTTTTTGGTTTTTTCAATGTATTAGTTACCAATCTATCTGGAGAACAATAGCACTGAAACAACATACAGAGTAGTACCATAGCCTCCAAGACTAAAAGGGCAGATTAACCATTTGGCATCACTTGAAATCCTGTAAGCATTGCTCTCTGAAATCACTGAATGCATTGCCATTCACACTCACAACCATTGCAAGTTACTGTAAGAACGGCCAACCAATGCAATTTTGAAAGCAAAGTAAGTGTCAGTTGTAGGAAGCGATGCACTAAAATATTGCCAAGAGCAGCAGAGATGGGTATATGAGAAATCAAAGTACCTATATACAAAACATCCTAATAGCTCTTTTAATTGCTCTATTTTCAGACTACAGAATGAAGAGGAATCACCTAGTCAGCAAATCCCAACCCAACAGCTTATCAGACTCTATAAACACAGGCTGGAGACCTCCATGAACTAATTCCTAGCTGAATTAAAATATATGACACTTCTAGAAATCATATACAGAAATCACATGATTTTAAGATCAATGATTGAGAATCCATAATTGTTAAGTAAATTTACTCCACAAGGCACTTACTGTCATTTACAGGCTCCATTTCTAATTGAACACTATTTAACTGGAAAATTTTATCTATTTGACTATCTATAGCCAATGAAGTTATAATAATTGTCTACTTAAATCTATTTTTTCATCATGTAGTTGTCTACAGATAGAAAAGATTTAAGGGATAACTGTTTGCAATTTTTCTGATAAGCACAAGAGAATACAGCAAAAAGCCTGAAGATCCTTTGATGTAGGTCTCTGCTGCTTTTCACTGACAAGGAATCTGTCAGCAGCATGGTATAGACCGTAGTTACCTCCCACACACACAGCTTCAAGAGACAGAAAGAGCAGAAATTTGCAAGCCAGTATCAAAAGTTTACAATGGCTAAGTAAAAAATATCGAAACTCATGCTCCCATTCTCTAAAAGGAATCATAATCCATGTCTAAATCAATCACTATCTTCTCTAAGAACGTAAAGATAAGTTACTTTTCCACTCACAGGCATAGTTTTAAAATAATTGTTTTCTGCAGATAACTGTTAAGTTAAAAACATAGTGTATCATTTAAATATGTTTTCAAATTAGCTCCTCATTTACTCATTTTTTAAAAAAAACTACGACAGGGAGGTAAAGTAACACGACTAAAGTCACAGAATAACAAAATGGCAGAATCTTTTCACTGGTTAGTACAACAGACTCATTTTATGTTCACATTATGTCTAAAAAAACCTAAAGAATAAGTGCCGCAGGGCTTCTGTCTTACCATTGCCAGTTCATTCTGTAATTCTTTGGAACTTTTTTCATTAGCCCACAGTTTCTCAGAGAGGTCTGTAATTACCTTCTTCTTTTCCTCAATCTCCTCATTCAGTTGCTTGTTTGTGGAAAAATACTCTTTTTCTAATCTGAAAAATTTCAGCATTAAAACACTTTCACAAAAATATTTCTGCCAACGTGTTATATACTTTTAAATATAATCAACAACACATGTGATGTTTGCATTTTATAAAGCTTCAAAAGCTGCATTTCTTAAATGAAAAAGGTTCTACATGCTTTCCAAGAAAGGTCTCTCAAGAAGTGGTATCTTCTTTTCAGTTACCAATGGCTTATGTTAGGCTTCCAGTCATAAGTATATCTGGTCATCTTGATATGGCTTCCAATTTACATTTAACAAACAGATTTCATCATATTTCAGTTAACACAGTAGCTCTCTGGAGAAAGACCAAGTGAAATCTTGCATATTCATCCCTGATTTCAAGAACAGAGCAAGCTCCTAAAGTGTCCACATATATGACTGTAGTCTACTCTAATGGCATGACATCAAACTTCTCAACCAGCAGATTCTCTCAGAAAACTTTAAAGGTTCTTATGCAAGAACAGTCCATGTACTGAGTTCTGGTACTCAGGAACAAGGAGATACATCAAGAGCCTGGCTTGCCCAAAGAGGCAACTTATGCAAGAACTCTGATGCAAAACGGCAGTACACAGGAGAAAGATGCATGGACAGAGAAAAAAGGCAGAATTTAGAAACAATGCCTACACATGTAAGAATAGCATTAGGAAAGTCAAAGCTCGTTAAGAATTGACATTTGTAAAGGATGTCAAGGACAAGAGGAAGAGCTTTTACCACTGCAATATAGAAAGAAAGAAAATATGGACCTGCTTCTGCACAGAGCAAGTAAGTTAGTGACAGCAGGCACAGATAAGGCAGAAGTACTCAATGCCTTCTTTGCCTCAGTCTTCAGTGACAAAGTCTCTCAAGCCCCTCTGATAAGTAAAAGGGCTAAAAGAGAAGAACTGCCAGTAGTGGATGAGGATTATTTTTATATTTTATCAGGGATTATTTTTGAGAATTCAGCCCATAAAAGTCAAAGGGACCAGCTGGACTACATCCACAGGTGCTGACAGAGCTGGCCAATGTCAAAGCAAGGCTACTGCCTATCATCTTTGAAAGGTCATAGAGATCAGGGGAGGTCCTTGACAACTGGAGAAAGGCAAATATAAAACCTATCTTCAAAAAAGAGCAAAAGAACAAGGCAGGAAATACAGGATCTGTCCTGCTTAACATCTTTACCCATGACCCGGAGGAGGCAAGGAGTACAATCTCATCAAGTTTGGAGATGACACTGGACTGGAGGAACAGCCTATATACTCCAGGGGAAGGTCACTGCCATTAAGAGGACCTAAGCAGGCAGGAGGAATGGGCCAACATGCACTTGATGAAGGGAGAGCCCCCTAGAACAATAGGGCTGAGGAGGAGCTCTTCTCAAAAGGACCTGCAGATCGTGGTAGACAGCAAGCTAAATAAAAGTCAGCAGCAAAGAAGGCTAATAGCATCCTAGGCTGTGTTAACAGCAGCATAGCCAGTGGATCAAGGCAAGTGATTATTGCCCTCTACTTGACACTCATTGCATCACATCTGGAATAGTAGCCAGTTTTGAGACCCCAATATGAGAAAAATGTTGACAGAGTGGAGTGAGTCTAGGGGATAGCCACCAAGAGGGTCGGGAGCTGGAGTGCAGGCCATATGAGAAGAGGCTGAAAAGAAAGGGCATGTTCAGCCTGGAGAAGAGATGGCTTCAGAGGGACCTCACATACCCATCCAATACCTAAGAGGAGGTTATCAAAAAGATACAGCCAGGCCGAAGAGAAAGGATAAGAGGTAGTGATTATAAACTGAAACAGGAGAGGTTCACACTAGAGATAAGGAGAAACTTTTTCAACATGAAAACAGTTAAGCACTGACAGAGGTTGAGCCATCTCCAATTCTTGAGGAACCTCGTCTCATAACTGATCCTGGTTTGAGCAAATGGTTGGACTAGAGACTTCCTACAGTTCCTTTCAATCTGAATTATTCTATGACATAACTCTTAATAGTAGGCATACCCAGTATCTCTTTCTTGTCTCTTCTCTTCTAACTGTTGTCTCCCTAGAATTGAAAGTAATCCAAATGAAAGTAATTCCAACTGCTAAACTTCTGAATCAATATTATCACATTTGGTCTTTGGCTTATTTCTTACAGTTCAACATTATCTTTTAGATTACATAGTATGTTATCAGTGCTCAAAATATATACCTACACGCTGCTTCTTCAACCTCTCTAAATTACTTTCAGCTGTAGTACGTTTACTACTTATTCTTAAATAAAGAATTTGTCTGTTCCTGTCCTCAAAAGTTGCTCCTACCCTCACAGCTCTGAAAAACACAGCAAAAGGAGTTCCAATTTATTTTATAGCACGCTCTCTCTCTTCAAGGAAAGTAAATTCACAGAGCGAGCCAAATTCCCAGTTGCTTCCAATTTACATAGTGCTACTGGATTTAGAGTTAATTAATAAATTATGCAACCCAGAAAAGTTGGTTTGCTTGGTGTCAGCTATTACATCCATTTTTTTCTGAGAAAATAAGTTCTTAGAACTTTGTAAAGTTTCTGCCTTTGATATTGTTTATGCTACACCAAGTCTAGCTAATACGTAATAGAAGTGTTCTAACCCAACAAATGGAAGTCTCCAAGACTTTTCAAGATAGAGCTTAAAGACAAACTTGTCGGACTCCTACAGGAGAAAGGAAAATATGTTAGGGTGCCAAACCATGGCTTGAAAGAAAAAGACATTGTATGCCGCCCAGGACCGCAGCCTTGACATGTAGGTGGATCAAAGGTTCTTTGCCTTCTCTCTGGAGGGATCTTGAGAAAACAATCCCTGGCATTATTTATACTTGTATATTTCAAAGCATAAAAAGGTCAGGGGAAACAAAATGGACAGTATATGCCCACCACATAGAAGCATCTCAAGGGAAATGAGTACACTCATGGTCCATCTGAGCTTCACTACCTATCTTCATGGAGCTCTGGAAATTCAGAAATTTGGATTGACAAAAGTTTTTCAGATAGGCTGTTTCCGTTTCTTTAAGGTCTGTTAAGACAACCTCCAATTGTTTGACTGTGTTAAGTTACATGGGAAGATTTGCGTTCTCTGAAAGCACAGAATTTTCAAAATATTCAGTTGGCAAAAGCTGCTACACACAATTGCCTGAATCAACAGCTGA
Source organism: Struthio camelus (assembly GCF_040807025.1). Classification (NCBI taxonomy): domain Eukaryota; kingdom Metazoa; phylum Chordata; class Aves; order Struthioniformes; family Struthionidae; genus Struthio; species Struthio camelus. The sequence continues at coordinate 22,746,815 of NC_090982.1, read as the reverse complement.
TCTGAAGCAATGAAAAACATTGTTTGGATATTAAACAAAGATCATTCTGGTATCCAATTTAACACATAGAACCAATGAACAGGTGTTTTAAGTAGGCATGAATTCTTTGCTGTATCAGAACAAATAAGAATAAGGCATATCTGCTTTCCTGGGAAAGAAATGTTGGATAGAATTATACAATTTAAAGGAAAAGGAAGAAAAGCTTTTTAAGGGTCTTGTCACATTTCAGTAACATGAGTACTTACTCCTCTGTAAGCACTACACCAAAATCTCTAATACAACTGTTACCATAACTGTAAGAACCATATTCTCTAGTGTTAAATTACGATACTTACTTAGCCATAATAAAAACATGGTCAGATATTTTATAAAGTAATTCCAGATACAAAATGTATATTCCCTAAAGAAAAAAAAAATACCTTTTTTGAGATTTGGGTTTTTGTTTGTTTATAGTTCTCCTGATTTTTCTAAGACATCCATAACATCTCAGTTCATAACAATTATAATCACATAGACAAATCCCTTTGTTTTTTAAAAAATAGCTTTGCACATCTAGATTAAGTCTCACATGGAATTAAAAATTATTGGATGCCACACAGTTGAACGTAATTTAATATTTATCAATTATCCATATGCTGATCTGAATGGTTTAACACAGATTTTATTAATTTTTAACTAACGTTACTAATTTAAAATATAACATTAAAATGTGATCTTGTGGTAAAACTTCTGAAGTTTTAATGATTTACCAAATTCCTAAACCAATTCAAAATTCCTAAGCCACCATCCAAAATGCTTCTAATTCTAATTGACTTATCCTTATTATCACTTGATTCTCAAAATGTATCATAATAATAATAAAAATTCAGGCCTTAAAGACTCACTTCTCTGATACTGACTTATTTAGAAAATATAATTTCCATTTTAAATGTGTTTAGAAGAAATATAGAGTGGTTGAAAGACTACTCATAGTCAATAAGGAAGCAAGTAACATGAAAAGTGAGAGCGGCACTTCACATGGCAACAATTGGACAGCATTACTTCTTGCAGAGCCAGTGCTCCACTTAAGACCACATCTTGAGATAAAAGCTCTCTGCTCAGCTGAGAAAATAACACAGTTAACAGGAATGGAATGCTCTGACAACCTGTATTTCTTAAGGAAGCTTAAGTGCATGTGCAGGGTGGGAAATGCGGGTCTACTGTGATGATATTCTTATGAAACCAATCATTCACATCTCTTCTAAAAAACATGTAGGTGAGGTGCTGTGAGAGAGCCAGACATTTTATGACTTTTCTGAGGGCAAAAAGAGTTTAAATGGAAGGATCTTACTACACACAGATATTTAAGAAAAAAATATCTTGCAGAAACATGAAAATAAGAATTTGTTAAAATAAAGGAAAGAGGGGTATATCCTTGGGGTATATAGATTTAATAAAACTGCATAAATAAAGCTACTTCATGTTTTGCAAAGACTTTCCCAAGATTCAGGTCTTTGAGAAAGCCTTTCTTTCATTCCCGAGAATCACACTACATCCTCCTCAGCTTAATTTTCTAGGAATTTTTGCTGACTCCTAACTCTGAGAAACCAAAGGACCTCACTACATGCTAATGGCAAGAGCCCCTAAGCAGGGCAGAGTGGAGAAACTAGATGTATAGGAATTTTGAAGTTGTTTCTACATTTTTGCTACAAAAATGTAATGTCTACCTAGCGTAAATTGAAGTCCCAGCTGAGCAGAGATAAAAGTTAACCTGAGAAGACAACTGTGATTAAAGTTAAAAAGAACAACTGAAAACAGACAGGGAAAAGCATTAAAATATCAAGCGCAGTAGAAATCCTGTGACTCAAATTGTGTTACTGGTATGTAACCCCTCGTGTAAAACATAGCACTCCTAACAGCACTTCTTTTCAGGACTTAGTGTGTTTACACAATGCGTATTTTACATTTCTGCTGTATGTGCAATATATTAAAATATTTTTTAAAACAACTTATACAGAATTCATGACTCCATATTCATTCCACAGCAAATAACAAAACCAGAATATAGACAGTCTTCAGTAGCTTTAACCCTTTATTTGTGACTAAATCAAAGCTGAATATGAAACGTGTCCACATTCTCATTCATTTTCCAGACAGCTATAGAGATAAAAAACAGTGCATTTCTGCACTTCAAAAGTTATGTACTTTCAAAAGCCATGAATACAATTTCTACGACCCTATTAATTCCCAGAATGAACTGATTGCACCCTTAAGTCTGCAGTATCTCTAGTTCATGAATCTCATTACCCTGCACTTCAAAGGAAAATCAACAGGGCAAATGCACTTGTTTTCTTTAAAAGCACAAGAGATGTGAAGACAGATAAGATGACAGTCATGAACTGCTCATATGATGCAAGCACCAGTTCTTGAGCTTAGACAGAAACAACTAAAGAATAATGTCAGAAACTTCCAGAAGGAGACAGTAAGTGATGCAGATTCTTGGAAGCCATCAGATCCTTGACCGACTACAGAAAGCCATGCTGATGTTGCAATGTCGACAAGACAGACTAGGAAGTCCTAGACTACAATTCAATAGACATTAGCCAAGAAAAAGCAGAAAGTCCTGTGTTCTATTTCAGGATGCTGAATTTGGCTCGTGGAGCCTCAAATACTAAGACGGATCTCAGAATACTAGACCCTATTAGGACTGAAGAAACTGTTCAGAAACAAGCACTGGAAGAATATTAGTTCAAGAAAACTCTTAAGTCTGAAGAGAAGAGAAAGGTTTCATCTGTAAAATCAATTTTCTTTATTTTCTGGATCATCTGAAAATGGAAAGCTACCACAGAGAAGGAAAAAAAAAAAAAGACCATATTTAGGATAAGAATAAGAAGTTATATTCAGGAAGAACACAAACGTAAAGCCAATTGTTAAGAAGAACTACTGACCCAACTACCATTTCTCAAAATAAGTTCATTTCAAATACAAAGGAGTTGCCTCTTTTTTTTTTTGTTGGGAAACAAATAAAACGTCAAATCATTGGTACAGGCCTTCTCCATTTCATGCAAAGGCAAAAAACGTGGTATTATTTTAATGACACATACACTGCTGTCAAAGAATTCAAGCTCAAAAGCAAGAACAACCAGAACAGACAAAATTACAGGCTAATTAACTACTGTTCTCTTAGGACCATAGATGGTCTCAAAATATACTCAGTAAGCTTCTCAGGTGTGAAGACTGTTACCTTCCTGAAGACTCATAGCAAATGATTATCATGATATATTTCAGGCATTTTCACAAATATTAACATAAATTTTATTTCCTTTTCTTTGAAGAAAAAAACCATGATTTTATGTGAATCCAATTTGCCTAAACGCACAATCCCACACGTAGACCTCTTGTGGCATTACTTTGATGAAAAGTGCCAACACGTTTATAACACGGGATATGATGCTATAAATATGTTACTAAAAACACCTCTACAATCCTACGCAGAGAAGCTAAATTCAGCACTCTCAGAAAGGCACACTAACTCACCTAACTTGTAGGAAAAACAATTTCCACTGTCTTATGCTAGTACTTGCATGAATAAGTCAAAATAAATACTTACATATAAAGACCCACCTAATCCTAGACTGAAGGGGCTATCACCCCTCTTTTTCCAATCCATTCTCTTAGCTTGAATCTCTTCTCACTCCCCCACCCTGCAACCACCCCCTTTATAAAGTCTTTAAACTCTTCTTCCCATAGATGTCACCTACTACTACCCTTCACTTCAACCTATTACTTAGTTCTGTATCTTCCAACACCATTCCTCTCCCTGAAATTTTCTCTCCTCAGGATCTACTTGGTTCAGCCAGGGAAGATCCTTTCATTTACTGCTCAGTACTGTTCATCCTCCTGTCTACCTAAGGAATACAACAAAGCAATTCCTACTAACTTGTCAGTTACCATAGACACAGCAGGTTGGGCTGAGTAGGGAAAGAAGCCCAAGTAATTTTGTCTGTTTTCACACACTTCACTCCTTTCCCTACATTTTCCTTACCGGTTCAAAAACATCCCACATTTATCCAAAAGCTGAAAACTGAGATTATTCACCATAAATAACCCACCACTTCCAAACAGCAGTCACCAATCTAGCTTGCTGAAGTGAGAAGTAATGTTTTCATAATAATGCAAGTGTATAGAGAAAAAAAATCTGTCTTACACATTCCACATGTTTCTTCCTACTTCCCTCCCAAGCACCAGACACTACTGGAGATACAACACTGACAGCTGGATCTCTTAACATTTCTGCTTTGGCAAATAATCTACAAAACAGATCAATTATTTTCTTTACCTTCCCAAATGCCTACCAGTGTGAACCTGTTACTGATGGAGCACCAGATTTTGAACCTTAACTAGGTTTGCTAAAGTGCATATGATTGTGTTATTTTCTAGAGACTCAAAACTATAGAGAATTTAAACTCTAAGTGGTATACAAGCTGTCTACTGGCATCTTACAATAAATTTAAAAGATAACTTACATATTGAGTTTTTCCAAGTTCTCTTGGGCATTGCGCTTTTCTCTCTCATATGCATTTTCTACTTCTTTGAACTCTTTCTTGATCATTTCTAAATTGGAAAGAGCTTCTGCTTGGCTGGCTTTTTCTACCTGCAAAGCTCCTTCAAGGTCTCGAATCCTTAACTACCAAGCGATAAGAAAGCAATTAAAGCAAGTTAGAAAAGCTACCATGATCTTCAATGCTGCTCCATGTTCCATTCTGTTTCAAAGATAATTATATTCTAGGACAATAAAATTATAGAGAGAGAAAGTGCTGAACACATGCAAAGTGTATGAATACAATCAGGATGGAATAAAGACAGAGAAGGAGATACGCTGACCAAAAAGCACCACTCAGTCTCCTTCGATAGTCTCTGGGTTCATTGGTGGGGGAGAGGGGTTGTGGTTGTTGTTGGTTCGGTTTGGTTTTAACTATTAGTAAGGTTTGCCAGGGGAACTCTATATTTTCAGTGGCCTCGTGAAAGTGTGCGATTAACAGGAAAGGCTATGCTTCCCCTCGGCAAAAAACACACTTGAAAAATCCATGTGCATCAACGAGGAAGAAAAACTTATCAGTCATTCATCCATACAAGAGAGGTCTCTAACTTTAGAGAACGTTGCCCTCACAGTTCCTTTGCATGTAGTAAAAAGGAGAGGGAGGAATGAAACTAACAAGATCTTTCCTTTCTACTAGTGCAATGGTCACTTAAAAAAATGTAAGTGCTTGTAAATAGAGAAGATCATGAGAACAATAAAATAACTAACAAAACAATGGCAGTAATTATTTTTGTTACCCAGAAAATAAAAGAAAAATACCAAAATTCCTTTTTCAATTTAGTTTTTGGTAAGTTAAATGTGAAAGATCTGCTACTTAATGTATGATCACTAAGCAATCGTCATTTAAATTTTTCATGTTTGTTTTTTTAAAATAAACCATGATTTCCTTACTAGTTGAAATCCTGTATGATATAGCTTAATAATACAAAGATTTAATATTCAACGTTATCCACTACGTTTTCTCATATAATCAATTTTTACTGGTAACTGCAGATATCATAATTTTGTTTGAAGCTGAAAACTACTGTGAATAATCATATTTGCAGCAGCAGTTTCAGGGAGCATTGATTTAAGTTACCACGCGCAGAAAAGTCAGATGCACGCACTAAATCTCTAAATAGTTCTAATAAGCACCATTTCAAAAATATAGGGCAGGATATTTAAATAGTAATACAGTGTTTAACTACTGTGGAAAATTCCTTTCCCCACACTGTTTAAATCCTAGGGGAAATCCCTTCCTCAAACATACAGCTGGAAAATTAATTTATTTTTAACATTCATTCCAATAATTTTTAATGTTCACCAAAAAGCAGGTTTTTATACCCTCTCTCCCTCCTGTTATTTCATTCCCTTATGTAGCAGTTATTACAATTTTAAGACTCTAGTCACCAAAAAAAAAAAAAAAAAAAATCTAGTGTCTTCACCTGACACAAGCAGCTTCACCAGCTGCTTCACTGTAAACTTCCACAAAGTATTTAGCAGTAAGTTTACCTGGATGATTTCTGAATTGAATTTGGATTCCAAATGTGCTGCTCTCTCTGCTTCAATGTTTTCTTCCAGTTTCTTTATTCTCACTGTAGCTGCCTGAAAATATATTTTGAGGAAATTTAAGCCCAGAAAAAGATGATAAATATAACAAAGAGACTCTTCTGTTCATTCTGTTCAGTTTATTAGGATTCCATGCTTCAATCCGCTATGGCATCTGAACGGCTTATACTTCAGAATCATGAGGATTCATACAAAAGAAATACACGTAGTTTATACAGTTTACAGTTTTTACAGACCTAGAATATTAAATTATGAATTTATATTTAGCTAAAGAAATACATATATCATTATGTTACTACTACATTTGTAGAATCAAGAAACAGTACCTGGAGTTAAAAAGCAAAGAGACAAAGTTAAACATTCCACATATTAACTTACTATTTGCTTTATCATCAAAATTGTCACCTGATGCAACATAACTCCACCCCGTATATTCCAAAATATAACTGAAATACCAATACAGTACCTACAATTTCAGATATGAGATAAATCAAGATCACAGGATTCAATAAAACTATGCTGTTTGGTGGAAAGATTTAGCTTTTTCCAGTTCAGGTGCCAAGAACAGATTGCTTTGCAGCCCTAGACAAGTCACAGTTTCTCTGTATTGAAAATCTGCAACGCCTGTAATGTTTCAAAGCACTAAACTAGTCTTTTTATGGCTGCATTCCTTCACCTGTAACCATTCTGCTGTTTTTGTCTAGAAAATACCAAGACATGCAGGATGTCTTTTAGCAAATATCCTGATCAGTTTTATCAGTTATCACATTTCTCTAGACAACAGAACACCTGCACATGCATGCATCATTTATGTACTGTGAGATGGTCCGAATTAAACTGTTGCAGCTTTCTTACCCAATCTTTCAATATTTAGAAAAGCAAAAAAAAAAAAAAAAAAAAAAACCTGCTTTAGATAGGCCAAAAAAGTTCAAAAGGTAGGCTACGCTATTATTTATTTATTTTTTTAAATGATTCACATTTGAAAAAAGTTACATTAAACACAAAAATAATCACCAGATATGCACGTCTAGATAAAGTCCTGGACACAGAATTTCACCTTGACAAATAATTTTATCATGAGCAGTAACTAAAGACAATGGAAAACACGTGCAATTTTAACTACACTATTTCCTAGCATGAACATTTTTTTCATTTTGACTGATGACTGAATTGAAATGACTGCATCCTAAACTGTCTGTTGACTTCAAGTTAAATTAGGGAAATCAAGAGAAAGAAATTAATAGTAAAAAAAGTCAGTTAGCATAAGCTCATTCAAGGTTACATAAATACACTCAAAGTTATTGATTCTGGGAAACTGAAACAAGGTAGCAAGTATGTGGGACTGCATCCTGATTCTGAATATTTAAGTGAAGAGAGAGAAACATTAATATACATTACAAAAAAAGTTCTTGGCAATAAATTTTAACTTTTTTATGTTTCTGTAGATTAGAGAATCACCGGGGGGGGGGTGGGGGGGGGGGGAACACAAAAGAAAGAATTTTGAAACTGATGTCCATAGAAGGCCTACTTAAAGAGAAAAAGAGCAACAGCAAGGAACTTATCAACCTACTACACAGTAAGAGCTGCTGAGAGGTTTAAAATTTACCTCTTTCCAGGAGTTTTATCTGCTTAAAAAATAGTTAAAATAGATTTAAAAAATAGCACACAAATACTCTCCCTGTACTTCTACACCTTCAGGATCTATCCTTGAAAATATCTTGATTTATATTCTAACAGTTCCACTCTTCTAAACAACCTACTAAAGCAGAACTCCTACTCCCCTTTACCCTTAATGTAAAATTATTGAACTACCTACAACAGCAAGTTAGAAGGACTTCCTTAGCATCTTCCAATAGATCAACATCTGTTAACAGGATGGTTTTACAGAAGAATACTGCCAGTCTGGTAAAAGTAGTAAGTAGACAATAAAAATAAGTTATCTGGATTTTGTTTCTTCTTTAACAGTGTTGAAAGAATAACCTTGAATATAATTCAACTTAAGTTTGATTAACAGAATAAAGGAAAGAGTGAGGAAGATGCCTATAACAACATTTAGAGTAGGAAAAGTTTCTGGCTGGCTTGTTTGAGTCAGACCACTGTGTCTGTTTTCACAGCAAACATTGAAATTGGAAAATGGGAAAAAAGTTGAAAAAAGAGTGATTCTGCAAATAAAGCTTTTAGGTCTATCTTACTAACTCACAAGCCCTATACTGCATTTGACTATTAAGTCTTATTTTATTCTCTGGGCACCACTCCAAACGAGAACTCTGCCCTGTACCTTCATCTCAATCTCTGTTCAGCTGAGAGAAGGGAATAATTTTCTACTTGATGCAAAAGAGTGGATAAAAAGGGTTATCTTCCCTCTCAAATGGAGGCCCACTGGAACAGTTCAGTTTCATTAGTCCCAGGAAGAAAACTAAAAATAGAAAGAAAAAAAAACAGCTTGATTCTTTGTTTCCACAAGAATGAAAAACTGGGGCAATCATGTTCTCCAAAACTGAAAACAAATAAAGTTCTCGGTATATTACTTCAAAAATAGAGAACATTTCAAAAGGAAGAAGATTCCTAGAGCAAATACAACCCTTTCTGACTGCCGATACTAATATACATTAACTGCAAGGGCAAGAGAGGTGGTCCAAGGACACCCAAATACCCAGAAACATAGACGCTTCAGTCCTAAAGAAAATCCTGCAACAATGAAGAAAAGGATGTAGGAACAAGTAGATACCTGTAAGAAGTGGCCACATACCACTTCTGCTGTCTGAAGTAGGATACTGCATTTAAAAATAGACGTATTTACAAAAGGTTCATTTGTTTGAGTTATCACTCAAGTCACTGAAGGGTGAAGCTGCAGAACTACCATGCCTATAAAAGGGAAGCACTGGGAAAACTAGCATTTCAGCTACAGAGATTCCCGATGATCTGTGGAATGTGAAAAACAGGCTCCCAGCTAACAACAGGCATAAAAGATAGTATGTCTAGAACACAGCCAAAAAGGTATAAATACTAGGCATTGACCAAAGAAGAACTAGGTGGAGATGACAGGTATCCAAAGAAAGCATTCAAACAGGTTCAGTTCAAACAGGTTCAAGACAATATACACATGGAAAAATAAGTTATCTACTAGAAGTCAAAATATCTGTGGGACAGATAAATATACAGACAGGCTCTCTAATAACGGGTAGGGTAAGTGACTTGTTCAAGATCAAGATTTCCTAGCAAGGTTAGGGTCCCAATTCCTGTTCTTGCTTCTAATCTTCATCTAACTCTACAGCCTGATTCTTTAAAGCCTTGCTTCATACCAGTAGTTTGTTGCATCTTTCGCTTTAAAATTTTGTTTAAATAAGTTCACCAGTGCTTCAGGAAACAAAAAATTAGGGAGAGAATGAAAACATAGTTTCATGCAAGACAGGTCAGCGTTAGGGACATCACAGAAACTGCCACCAATATGGTATATTGCTAGAAATCAAGCGATGAGTGAACTACATTTTCCTCAAAAGTCTCAGATTACTTATGTAAACCTGAGCCTTAGCTTACCAGTATGAACAGCTGTTTTACTCAGAAGAGATTCAGATGTTTAAAAGAGCTTGCATAAAAATTACACAAGTAAATTGGGAAATAACATAGGTGTTGTCTGTGTCTGGCAGAGTAATGAATTTTCTTCTTTCTGGGTTCTAGGATTTGATTGCTGCAGCTTATGGCTCACCATACTTCCAGCACATTTAAACAAAGTCTGATAGCAGCAAATGAGAAATTACTGGAGGGGAAAGAGGGAAGCTTCAAGAGGGATAACCAGCAATTAGCACACGAGCCTTGCTAAGCAACCAAAAAAAGTTATTAAATATAACAGAAACTCAGATTTGCTTAGACTGCTGGAAGAACAGAATCTTGGAATTGCTATTTAATAAGCAAAGATCAGCCATCCAACTGAAGGAATCACAGACAAGTAGAGTAATCATTTGGGAAACTGACAGGTAGAGAATTAATTCACTACCACAGCAAGGTGGACAACAAAAATCCAAGTCTGAAGAAGTGGCACCTGGATGTCTAAAATGAAACTGAAGCTTTATTTGGCAGAAATATAGCTGCAAAATAACCCCAGATAAAAAACCTTTCCCACTTTGCTAATAATGCCTCATACACACTCTACTGATACTTTTGGGGACTTCCCTTCACGGTAAGAAGCTGCATGCTGCATAACAAGAAAGATCCATTATCCATTCTGTTTTGGAAAGAAAGAAAAGCCAGGGATGATTCTAGTCTGTAATACATGTTAACAACTCCATAATGAGCGTGGGGGTGGGGAGAGCAGTTCTGGACTCCTCTGTGAGAAACAGAAAGATATTAGTACCAGAATCACCTTAGCCAAGCAAACCTCTCTGAATCTGACCAAAGATGAGCATCACACTGTCGTGTTACAGAACCACGTACGTGTCCAACAGCTTTACACAATGCCTGCCTAGAAATAAGAAGCCATGGGAAAACAAGTTACAGAGACAGGGTGCAAGCCTTAGATATCTGGGCCACAGTCTCTCAGCTGGGAGTCAGATGGGAATACTTTCCTTTCTAACTTGGACTACTTCTTGTCCAAGTCAGAGACCTCTTTCTCAAGGATTCAATCAAAAAGTGGGTTTATCCAGTGGTTATGGTGTTTGGTTATCTAACATTGCTTATCCCAGTAAGATTCAGTAGCAGAGGTGCTTATCTATGACTTCCACATGCACACGCAGGGTATATGAAGACAGACATCTGAAGTAAGATACCACACACACATGCACAGAATCTCCCAAGTTTCCTTGTATATTCAAGCTGAACCAATTTCAGCCTTAACTTGAATAATAAAGATGTCTGGGATCTGTTTCCGTGATAGCACAGATAAAACTGTGACTTTAACTTCTGAGAAACAACTCAGACTTTTGAGAAACATTATACAATATTTCAGTGAACAAAATGGCTAAGAAAATTTCACTGCAAGCCCGTGTAGAAAACCATGCTACATGTTTACTCCGAGGTCTTATGATTCAGTCACTTTTTCCATTGTCCTGTTGCATGCCAGTGCTACTGTGGTTTCTAGGATACATTTTCTGCATGCTAACATTTTGTAGTGCTATCTCCCAAACTAGTTTGTGTGGCTTCCACCTTTCTCAGCCCCTCACCATTTCTTCAAGTACTGCAAGATTTACGAATACTGGGGCATTCAGTACTAAAAGAGTAATTCAGTATCCTGTGTTTGTGCAATGTCACATCCACGAAAATGGAACACTGATGTTTACAGTTACATCAAAATCCCCTTCATCATCAGATAAATTACAAAGAAAATAACAGGGAAAAAAACAGAAAAAGTGTTTTTACAAAAGCTTCTAAGCCTAAATACAGTAAATAGAAGCAATTTTTCTTTTCTCTGCTTGTATTTCGATCACTTCAGCCAGATTTTTCAGTCTCATCCTACCAACAAGTTGCCAGGATACTTGCATTTCCCCATGGCTGAGGTCCAATTCTTCTATGAAATGCTTACCCAAAATAAAATTTTCCCTGAAGAGGAGATATATGCCTTTCATATCAGGATCGTAATCCACCCACTATATTTCTCTGCTTCCATATTCAGATTATGATCTTCCTTTTTCCTGCTTAAAAGCATAGCCTTATAATTCATAACTTAAACCAGGACGTCAGGTCTAAGCACTTCTTTGGGAGATGGGCTGACCACTTCCACCTAGTGTTAGAAATGCTGATGCCTCTTGATCATGGTAAGGTGGAGCCATCTCCTGTCCAGATAATAAACAACTTGTTAATAACAATGTAGGTTAACTACAAACAATTCTTAACCGCTGAGGTAAATGTTCTTTCAACCTGACAAAGTGGGGTCAATCCTCAGTATAAACATTCCACATGTACTGAAGTCTTGAGTAATAGGACTCCTTGGCAAGGGAGACATATTTGACCGGCTTAGGGTATAACACCAGATCAGCAACTACACTGACTTGGGGGCTACAGGATAACCTATATGCTTAGCCTTAGGAAAAAAGTAAGAAGCTCGGTCTACTAAACTGAAATAGGTTGGCTGCCTTGAGATTAAGCCCAGCCCTCTTACAATTTCCAATCAAGTTGGGAAATGTGCTTATGAACACACCTGAGCAGCTCTCCCTTTCTATAGAGCCTCAAGAGGAAAAGGTTCTCTCTCCTGGTTCTCATGCATGATAGCTAGTAAACCCCACTGTAAGAAAACTACTGTTATTTCCATTGGCATAACCTTGATTAAACTTAGCATCAGTGCTTGGAGTAGTGAAGTCTGCAGGCCTAAGTTTGAACTTTAACCAAACCTGTGGGATACTGCTGACAGAACAACTGCAGGACCAGCTAGAATCAGCCCTCAAAGATACAGAACACAATGGACAGAGGTAACAGTTAACCTCTGGGTAAGATAAGGCACTGTGAAGCAGGAACACAGCAACCATCCTGTAGACACGAACCAATTAAAAGGATAGAGACCACCGACTCAGAAAAGACGATGGGAAGAGACTGTAACTGGCAGGCAGGGAAATAAGACTGTAAGGAGCATAATTATCCTAGAATTTCTTTATTTTGGGTCCCTCTGCGGAGGCACCCAGCTCGAGCCGAAGTAAACGATCGTATAAGAGTCTGACTCTGACTTAGTGGTGAATGCCTGGGGACCTTTATAACTCCTGTGTAAGGGCATGAACTGACAATGTTACTTCATAGGAGCAGGCAGACAAGAATAGCAGGTGTTTTGTTACTAACTGCTGATGAGGGCTACCGAAGACAGCATTCAAACAACTCTGGTCTGGTAGCGAGTGAGTAAACAGTCTTCAACCTGGACTTGAATAATACAATGACACATGAGATGATAAAGTCCCTTATGTTGGTAAACACGTCACTGGAGAAACATGAACTTTGGAATCACCACAGAGATCTCATTATGAAAACTGTGGTGCCTAGTGGATATACTGGACAGTGACAGTAGTCCTAGGTGGACACTAGAGAACAGAGGATCAAGTAAGGGTAAGCCAAAGAATGTGTGCTCATAGAAGACAGAAAGGAGCTTAAAGTTTAACAGGTGGCACTTTTAACTAGCTGAGGAACGTGTCCTCCCTGAGCTTTTTCTGTTCTGAGCTTTTTCAAATCTTTCTAATAAGACCTTTCTTCTGCTGCCACTTATCTGAAACTGAAATTAGTAGTGAAGCTAATAGCAAGAAAGTAAAAAGAAAGTCTGTTTTTGTTTTTGCTTTTTTTTCCTGAGATCTGACAATTTTTTTTTATTTACATGACCTTATATACTAACATGTGTAGATGGAGAGAAATTTAGTACACACATAGCCTTAAATTATTTAACGTACATACACCTACTCTAAACACAGACATGGCATCATTCAAGTACAGTAAGTTTTCTTCAAGTCACCGCCACATCATAGCAGCATTACAAAGTTAATTCAAGATGATACAATTAGCAGGGCAAGAACAAGTACTTAGGAGGCAATGGTGGGGAGAGAAAGAACATCATGAAAACTAAAGGAATGGTCTTTAAAAGGCAATCCACTCAAAGTCTCAGAAATATAATGGCATAAGTTATGGGACATTTTTCAGGTCTCGTGAGAAGGGTTTAAAAACCTTCAGAGACCTTGAGCTTCAGCTTACTAAGACTTGGCAGCCTCAACCACATAAAACAAACAACAGAAAATCTCTACACTTCTGTGAACAGTACAAAGAACTTGAAATTTATGAACCAATAATTCCTTTTCTCATGGTAAAAACCACATTCCCCCCTCCTCCACTGTTCGTCACACAGCTTTCCCACCCAGCTTTTTGGCACCTAGACACATCACAAGAAGCACTATTTTTTTATAAACAAACTGCTTTGTGTTTTCCCAAGAAATCATCTTTCCACAGCAATGGAGCAAAGACCTAAAATAAACGACACTAGTTCCAGGAAATGATAACATTTGTAAGCAGTAGTAGAAACATGGTGAGCTTAATACAAAACCAAAATACCAGAAATTTGTTTGACTACTGAATCTTAGGCAAAAGAGGCAAAATAAGGGAATGGGAATAAGGTTTTCATTTTAACTTTTTCTATTGCAGTGTGTTCTGCTTCAGAAGTGCTCCATGCCCACGTAAAGGTATCTCACATTGGCATCATTGCAAGGTAGGAAACTAAAAGATTAGTTACTATAACAACAGCCCTGTTTCAACTGAAGAGCATACGGAAACTTGCCATTATTCTCTCTTAGTTTCTAATCCTACAGACTACAAATGTACTCTGCCCTACTTGGCAAATGTGAATGTTCTAAACCATGTTCAGAATAATGATTTACGGATAAAAAAAAAATGTTATTTTAAAAAAAATAAGGGACTTTTCCCTCATTTATATCTTTGCAATATAATCTATTACATATAGTTCTTTAATTTATAGTAACATAAGAGTGCCAAAGTACAAGAAGAAAAATGATTTTAAATTTATCACTGCCATTCATAACTAAAATGCAAGTATTTTTTCATGAACTTCTCTCTTATGTCCAGCAGAGGGTAGTACAGGAGTAGCTTTGTGAACTCCAAAAATGTTCCTCTTCACTGCCTGTCAAGAAGTAGTATATAGCAAAAGGTGTAAACGCTTTAATTAAAATGATACTACATTCCACATAAATCACCTTAAGATGATCAGCGCCATTATCAAGAACTTAAGCGTATGTTATCTAACTAAAAGTTCATTAAAACAAGGTAGTCTACATAGATACTGAAACAAAAGGTGTTTCTTGTACTAATAGATTGTTCTGTCATGATTAATTCATTCCGTGAATGTAATTCATTTTCTAGGAAAAAGGAATTTCAATCTATACTCTAAATAATCCTTAAAGGGAGAGAAAGAAATATAGGGCTAGTTCATGCAAAATGTAGAGCCTTCCTTCTGGGGTCTACTGATTTAAATCTTCTATATCTGAATGGAAATTTAACTCAATATCTGATATCTGAATGGAAATCTATCTCAAAATCTGATATTATGGGCAAAAATAAGAGTTATCAGATTTTACATAAGTTTTTTCCTTTTACTGGTAATACTTGTTCCATTACATTTAGGCGTTTTAAATCGACAGCTGGAACAGAACAGAGTTAGGTGAGACCAACCCAGGACGGGCAGAACCACAGGAAGACTTCAGTACCTTGCCACACAGTGAAAACAACTGCCCACATTTTAGTGTCCTCCTTTACAGTTTCCTTTCACAATGTGTGGGAAGCATTTGGCAACAACTAGGAATGTGATCTGGAGAAGCTAGTATGCTAAGGAGGCAGCTGCTTAAGGCAGAGGGGAGGAAATTCTATTGACAGCAATGTGTCTAAATTCCAACCATCTCCAGGCTTCACAGAAGCCCTTCTTTCTTCTTGGGATACAGTAGGCCCTTTGGAAAATGGAGTGCATAAATTCTTTCTTTCAAATACAGCTAGAAGAGAAGGCTGTTGTCAGTTTGCCTCCTTTATCAACTAGTATGTCCTTGAATACTTCTACAGTTCCTTCTCCTCCAGTCTCCCAGGAGAAAGTCCCAACAACCAGTCTACAGGAGTGAAAAATAAGTTTTCTGTTTTTTTCGTTGAAGACTTTCTACTCCATTTCAGCAGGAAGGACAGACAATACCTCTGTGTCTAATCAAACTCCAGAAGATAAGATAGGAAGAGGAAAGACAAATCCACTAATCCCAAGAAAGGTTTTGGATGTGAACTAGACTTCAAGCTCTGTTAATACTAAGTTGCTTCTGCATATGTCTAAATTTTTGGGGTGAAGATTACGGGTGAGAGAACCCAGCTTAAAATGGATGTTATCAACCTGAATTTTGGACTTCAGAACCCATGTCATCCTGAAGCAGTAGCCTTTCATAACCACAGAAAAAGCAGAACAAACTTTGTTCTACAAATGGAAAGGCAGAGCATCAGTACCTTGTATCATGCAGATAATGCTGTTGTTACAAACCCTGGTGCCATAGTCCACTTTCACTCCAAACTCTACAATAAGCAACACTAAAAGCTCAAAATATCTGGAGCCTGTGCTTCTTAAAGAACAATGGCATTTTCAGAGGCTCATTAATTTCTCTTTGACTTCAAGTACAAAAAGGCGAAGTTAGTGTTGTAGGTGCTTTCAGACATTTACATACAAGCAATTAACTTTTGCAATTGTAAGCAATTAACTTTTGCAATTGTACAGTGAGACGCTAGCAGTGAGACGCTGTACAGTGAGACCAAAACACATGCACTCTAGTTTAATTTAAGATGACCTACATCTTTTAAATCACAGGGACTTTCACTAACTTGTATAAACCTTTGTATGCAAGGCCCTCTGTTAAACACTCTCCTTAATCATTGCTGAAGCATACACTTACAAGTATCATGAGAAGATTTTTCTCCCTGCAATTTGAATATGTTGTTTTCTCTCTAGATTTTAAAAATTCTAATAAAAATCAAGCAATAATGAAAATATCTTAGCTGATTGTGGTCAATAAGATAGCATTCCCCGATTAAAACCACCTCCAGGGCACAACAGTTTTTTTGTTTTCAAGGAACTGATCTCTTCAAGTCTACAGATGGATGTTGATATCTTAAAAGCCAGGGAGCTTGAAGAAAAGCCTCTAAGTAAACAGTTGGAAGCAAAAATCTTTGTTTTTAAAAGGCTTATTGGAACTCACAGTGTGCTGTACTTTCCAACTCAAGGTAATTCTGCCTAGGCCAATATGTCCAGCTCACGGTATCTAAGAATAGATTTCCTGTAGATATTTGTGTCCTCAGAGATCTGCCTTGTTGGTCAATAAGTCAGTGGTTTTTTAGCTGACAATGTAGGAATCTTCTTTTGTACTTTGCCTTTAATGCGGTACTCTTAACCATCTAGCAATTAATGCTTTAAACACTTTTTTTGTCTTTAAGAGAAAGATAACAGAGAACAGATACAGCTGAAAACTGTACGTCATTTATTCCTCTAAGGACTCCAAATATCCTGCAAGTGCTCATTCTTCAAAATTGGTTACAGGAAACGTTTAAAGGTTCTACTGGTAAAAAAAGGTACATCCGGATAAAAGCCATCTGGTCACTGCTTTCCCACAGTGACAAATGTTCTACCAAGAAAGTCTCAGTCCAGACTGTATGTTCAGGTAACACAGTTACTACAAATCCTACTCAGCAGGTAAGCTGAAACTTAGCTGAAGCTCAGCTGAAACTGAGGAGAGAACCATAAGTAGCAGTTTAGTACAAGATGCTAGCCTAAAAAAACCTGAGACTTCTCAGTGACACATGTCACTCAGACAAGCAAAATAAAACCACCTTTAACATTTAAGCCTAGATTGGAAGAGGCTGCAAAACACCATGGTGGTGTTCCAGTATTTCATTTCTGTCTCCTAGCGCACTATGTGGTACCTTTCTAAGCTCTAATAGACTCTTTTTGACAAAAATTACTAATTTTAGAAAATGGAATTATGTACAGATGGTCTCTTAAGCCAAAAACCTAAGAAGATAGACAAATTAAGCGGTTAGGCAGAATTTGCAGATTTCTTAAAGTAAATGAAGTTGCACTGAGTTTAGCCTTGTTTTTGTCCTCTCATAAGCCTTTTCCCATACACTGTTCAAACCCCAGGCTCAAACCAGACACAAAAAGTTAGTGACACTGACCTCTTCAACCTATTCTGCAAAATGGATGTTCAACATTAGTGAACGCACTACAGTGAATTCGCAGCCTACCAGGAGTTCCATCCTTCAAAAATAAAATTGCTCAAACACACACATTTCAGGGCTTGTCGAGACTAGGAGTGATAATAATCAAAAAACCTTACTTCAATTTCTTTTTTAAGTCGCTCCTCTCGTTCAGTGCCGTATTCAAGCTCACTGGCCTGTCGTCTCAGGAGCTCAGAACAGTTGTTATGTTCCAGCTCCATATCTTTCATTTTCTTGTGCATATTTTGCAGTGCATTATTCTGGTCCTAGAAAAAATTAGAATTTGAAGGGCATACTTTTACTGAGATAGAGTATTAAACTAAAGGAGTTTAAAAGAGGAATACAATTAGAATATAGACAGCTTGAGAACAGGTTACTAGAACCTAAAAAGTTCACACTTATTACTGAAACCATTGACCCAACAGCCCACATGCTCTTCATTCACTATCAAGTAAAATATGTTTGCTTAAAATCACCATGAGTATAATCTTCTGCAGTCATTCTAAAAAACAGAGTCATCTCTCCACAGAAAAACCTTGCCCTGTTACCTTGTACAGCTTAAAGCAGGCTGCTCTGCCAATCTCTTCCTTCTCCCAGCTGAACAGGAATGATGGGGAGGGAAAGAGTTAAGTAAACCTGATGAAAGGATAAATATGGAGAGGATGTTCTATTTGATTTTGGTTTTAATTACTGGAACTTGAAATTGAATCAGACGTTTTTACAAATGGTTACTGCCTTAAACTAAATACTAAGAGAAACTCTTCTGTCTAGAAACTGAACTATTTTAGACAATTATCTAAGCGAACTATGAAGAGCTCAGTACTATAAAATAAGCAAGCTGTTCCCTATTTCCAGATTCCACATTTGGAAGCTGAACCAGCTAGAGCTGGGATAATTACTAACGCTGCTAGAAGGAGCGTTTCTGTGGAGTCACAGCTATAAAATCTCACATGTAAGAACACCACCCCAGGCTGGGAGGAAAGTAGCTGAATAATGAACCCCCAGTAGCCTTGCACATACTTAAGCTGGAGGATCCCAGAAGTGCCAATAAGAATAGCTTTGGTTTAGCGGACAGGAATAAGCTTTTCCATAACTAGCACCAGAAACAAGCTACAAATCCAATGGTTTAGTTGAAGAACCTTCAGAGACTCAATTTCTTAAAGTGTCTTTCTGTGGGGGGGGAGAAAAAAAAAAAAAAAAAGAACTATTACCCTAAGTCCTCCTGCTCATTTATTCCTATTCAGCATCACTGCAAGACATTTTGTGAAAACAAACCAGAGCTATCCAGCTGCAAATCCTGCTATTACTCTTACGTCACATATTCTTGTTCCTGGAAATTACAAATCATTAAGCATACCTAGAGCAGGGAGGAGGAGGAAGAGAAAATGCATTATTCATACAGAGTGATTCTTTCAAAGACTGAAGTCTAACAGGACTGTGTTGATACATGAAGATCAAAGAAACAAATTCCTCCAGACTGCAGATAGAAAGTTCTGACCACTCAAACACGACAACAGTGGAAGTATGATCATTCTGCAATGCTAAGTGCTATCAACTATTAACTAAAAACTTAAGTTTATTTTCTCTCTTCTTTCATGCAGAGGCATTATGGCTCGATTTCATTCATGTTCCCTGAAAAAACAGCAAGGGACATGCGTGGGAAACAAACGTGAAGAAAAAACAGGAATTTGAAGCGATTTCTGATACTTCAGTAATAACATACCCAGATATGAACTAATCCCCTAATATCTATTCCTGTAATATCAAATCAACACATAGGTTTCTTCCTACCAGTATACTAAAAAACACATTTAACTATTCATATAGAAACATATAACTATTCACAGTATGCTAAAAAGACAGAGATATTGATCTCTCCAGGTACATTTTCCTGACATTAACAGCAGCATACTGAGGAAAGACTTCACTGATGGAATAATGTGTAGATGGATGGAAAACACCGTATCAAGACTTAAAAATACTTTACACTGGAAATGTAGATAACATTAACCAGACTAAAAATCAATCTGAACACATCAAGTTTGTCACGTAATTCAACAGGAGTTGTACAATTTCAGAATATGCCAGAAGACTCAAAACTTTTCAGATTCCTGTCCAACATAAAACTGTGAGTTTATTCGAATGGTCACCTGTAGTTACAAGGTACGAAGAAAAACACATTTCACTTTGTAAAAGGCATACATATGTTTATATACCTGCATGTCACAAAATACACTGTTATTCTTTATGTTTCTTTATGAAAGAGACAACTAATTTTTTTTTAAGTGTATAAACAAGAAATTCACAAGTAGTTTAAGACTGATCCCTGGGTTATTTCTGGGAAGGAATATTCTCTTTTGGATAACCACAAGGTGATGCTATTGCTCTTACTATACTCTGCTTTTTCTGATCATGAAGCAGATGGCATGCTAAGCACACCCAAACGAGCACATCACAAAACCTGTTGGAAAGCTGAGAGGATTGCTTTCCCTCCATCTCTTAGAGACAGTAAATTAAGCTGTCTTCATTTCTACATGCAGATGAAGACTATCATAGCCAGTTCATGAAATGCAGCTTTTCTAGCCAGAATTTGCATACTTGCTTAGAATCTCATTTCTGTATTCATATTAAGACGAAAATTAAATCAACTTTAGCTAGCTTTCTTTTCATAACTCACAACAGCTGTAAAAGTCTTTAAAATAGGCCTGTAAATAACTGATGCAAAAGACTGGAACAATTTTGAAGTTACCTTTTATAAACTCAGATCTTTCAGGCATTTGTTTATTTGCCCAATTTAAACCAAGTAAAATTTAAAACTTTAACACGCACAACTTCCAAGTAACAACTAATGCAGTCAAGGGCATTTTTAATGTTTATGTATTCTGTATTTGCTGACACATATGACTGGCAAAGGAACAGATACAAAACAAAGCAATACTGGGAAAGAGAATGTTTTTCCTGTTGAAACTAGATTAAGATTTGACACTTAGCAGTGAATCAGGTTTACTTCAGGAGTGAAAAACTTTCTAGCTGACCACTTGCCACTGAAAATGACTTTTACGTCTGCATATGTACCCACTGACAGAGAATATAACGTCCCAAACAAACCTCTACTCCTGATCTTAGGCCAAACTTCACTTGAGACAGTGTACCTCTCTAACACTGACCTTTTTCTACCTCTCTTTTCAGTATTAAAGCTCAGTGACCATGGCTTCTACAAAACACTGCATAGAACTGGAGGAGGATCCTCTTGCACCCCTCCTGGGAAACCTGCACGCTCGATGACCTCTCTGAAATGCCTGTACACCAACACACACAGCATGGGGAATAAACAAGAAGAATCAGAGATCTGTGTGCGGTCGCAGGGCCATGATCTCATTGCAGTGACAGAAACATAGTGGCATAGCTCGCATCACTGGAACGCCGGCATGGATGGCTACGTGTTTTTTTTAGGAAAGACGGGCCAGGAAGGCACGGTGCTGCAGTTGCTCTTTATGTGAGGGAGCAACTAGAATGTATGGAGCTCTGCCTCGGGGTGGATGAAAAGCAAGCTGAGAGCTTGTGGGTAAGGGTTACAGGGCAGGCTAAGACTGTTGTGGGGGTTTACTACAGGCCACCTGATGAGGAAGAGGACGTCGATGAGGCCTTCTACAGACAGCTGGAAGTAGCCTCACGATCACAGGCCCTGGTTCTCATGGGTGACTTCAGCCACCTTGACATCTGTTGGGAAGACAGCTCAGCTAGGCACAGACAGTCGAGGAGGTTCCTGCAGAGCACTGAGGAGAACTTTTTGACACAGGTGGTGGAGACGCCAACAAGGAGAGGCGTGCTGCTGGACCTTGTACTAACCAACAAAGAAGGCCTGGCTGGAGATGTGAAGGCTGCGGGCAGCCTTGGCTGCAGTGACCATGAGATGGTGGAGTTCAGGCTCCTGCGAGGAGGAAGCAGGGCAATAAGTAGGATCGCAACCCTGCACTTCAGGGGAGCAAACTTTGGCCTCCTCAGGGACCTACTTGGAGGAATCCCACGGGTTACGGCCCTAGAAGGAAGAGGGGTCCAGGAGAGCTGGTTAATATTCAAGCATCACTTCCTCCAGGCTCGAGATCGGTGCGTCCCTCTGAGTAACAAGTCCAGCAAAGTGGGCAAGAGACCGGCATGGATGAGCAAGGAACTCCTGACAGAAGAAGCCTACAGAATGTGGGAAAGGGGACGGGCCACTTGGGAGGAATATAGGAACACTGTCAAGAGTATGCAGGGATGCGACAAGGAAGGCTAAGGCCCGTTTGGAATTAAACCTGGCAAGGGATGTCAAGGACAACAAGAAGGCCTTCTTCAAATACATCAAGAGCAAAAGGAAGACTAGGGAACGCGTGGGCCCGCTGCTGAATGGGGCGGGCGCCCTGGTGACGAAGGATACAGACAAGGCAGAGTTTCTGAACGCCTTCTTTGCTTCGGTCTTTACTGCTAAGGCCAGCCCTCAGGAATTCCTGACCCTGGAGGCAAGAGAGAGAGTCTGGAGAAAGGAAGACTCTCCCTTGGTCAAGGCGGATCAGGTTAGAGATCTTTTGTCCAAACTTGACACCCACAAATCCATGGGCCCTGATGGGATGCACCCCGAGTGCTGCGGAAGC
Source organism: Struthio camelus (assembly GCF_040807025.1). Classification (NCBI taxonomy): domain Eukaryota; kingdom Metazoa; phylum Chordata; class Aves; order Struthioniformes; family Struthionidae; genus Struthio; species Struthio camelus. Next base: position 22,724,357 of record NC_090982.1, on the reverse strand, counting down.
TGGCGGATGTTATTGCTAGGCCACTCCCCATCATCTTTGAAAGGTCAAGGAGAACAGGAGAGGTGCCTGAGGACTGGAAGAAAGCCAATGTCACCCCAGTCTTCCAAAAGGGCAAGAAGGAGGACACGGAGAACTCCAGGCCTGTCAGCCTCACCTCCATCCCGGGAAAGGTGATGGAACAGCTCATGCTGGAGGTCATCCACTAAGCACGTGGAGGACAAGAAGGTGACCAGGAGTAGCCAGCACGGATTCACCAAGGGGTGAAATCATGCTTGACCAATGTGATAGCCTTCTGTGATGGAATGACTGGCTGGGTCAATGAGGGCAGAGCAGCGGATGCTGTCTCCCCGGACTTCAGCAAGGCTTTGGACACTGTCTCCCAGCACATCCTCCTAGGTAAACTCAGGAAGCGGGGGTTGGCTGAGTGGAGAGTGAGGTGGATTGAGAACTGGCTGGATGGCCGAGCTCAGAGGGTTGTGGTCAGTGGTGCAGCTGGAGGCCTGTATGTAGCTAGCGGTGTCCCCCAAGGGTCAGTCCTGGGCCCAGTCTTGTTCAACTTATTCATCAGTGCCCTGGAGGAAGGCACAGAGTGCACCCACAGCATCAGTTTGCTGATGATACAAAACTGGGAGGAGTGGCTGACACACCAGGGGGCCGTGCTGCCATTCAGAGGGATCTCGACAAGCTGGAGAGATGAGCGGAGAGGTACCTCATGAAATGCAACAAAGGCAAGTGCAGGCTCCTGCCCCTGGGGAGGAATAACCCCCTGCACCAGTGCAGGTTGGGGGCTGACCTGTTGGAAAGCAGCTCTGCAGAGAAGGACCTGGGAGTCGTGGTGGAGAACAAGTTGAGCATGAGCCAGCAACGTGCCCTTGTGGCCAAGAAGGCCAAGGGGATCCTGGGGTGCATTAGGAGGAGTGTTGCCAACAGGTGGAGGGACCCCCTCCTCCACCATCCTCTCCCTCTCCTCATCCCTGGGGAGGCCTCACCTGGAGTCCTGTGTCCCGTGCTGGGCTCCCCAGGACAAGAGGGGCATGGCGCTACTGGGGAGAGTCCAGCGGAGGGCTACAAAGATGCTGAGGGGACTGGAGCACCTCTCCTCTGAAGAAAGGCTGCGAGAGCTGGGCCTGTTCAGCCTGGAGAAGAGAGGACCTGAGAGGGGATCTCATCAATGTATACAAATATCTGAAGGGACGGTGTCGAGAGGATGGGGCCAGTCTCTTCTCCGTGGTGCCCAGCGACAGGACAGGAGGCAACGGGCAGAAACTGAACCACAGGCAGTTTCTGTCTGAACCTGAGGAAAAACTTCTTTGCTGTGAGGGAGACAGAGCGCTGGGAGAGGTTGCCCAGAGAAGTTGTGGAGTCTCCTTCGCTGGAGATATTCAGAACCTGCCTGGACGTGATCCTGGGAACTATGCTCTAGAGGACCCTGCCTGAGCAGGGGGGTTGGACTAGATGATCTCCAGAGGCCCCTTCCAACCTCGGCCATTCTGTGAATCTGTGAACTTAAGGTAAGTCCAGTGGAAACCCTCTTCAAATCAAGCCAGTCTACTCTTAGGCAGGTCTCAAAGCCCATGCTCTTTTACTTACCAAGGTTAAAAACACGCTGTATCTAAAGGTAAGTTTCTTCATAGCCTGTAGCTAATATAACTTTCATAAACATATGACTTTGAATGAAAAGTCAATCATGTATGTGCTGGTTTAGGAAAGATTTTAGGGAGTCATCTGTCAATCAAGTCATGTTTTTCTCTAAAATATTCTCCTTCTCCTTCACTTTATTTGTTAAATTATTCTTTTATGCTTCTCCTACTGTTCCTTCAAAGCATTTGCCAACATAACCATGAACTTTCAGAGGGAGAGCTTCTGCAGCATTTCACCTTTGTTCTCCAGAAGTCTGGGCAGGAACAGACTACACTACACACTTTATTCTTGGACACCTTATCTCAGGTAAATTTACACCTCCATCTCAAGTCATTCTTTCATTTTTAGGGAAACTTGCCTGAACACCAATGAGTGCCTATCCTCCTATTTTCTCACATTTACCTGGTTAGTTTTTTTTGGAGGGCAGATTGCCTTTGTCACAGAGATTTCCTTTTTGTCCATCATTTGAAGAAAACTCAGTGCAGTGAGGTCCTGGCTCCACAACCAGGACTCCTGGCCACTAAGATAACAGCACAACACAATTCCTGTTACAGTACAAGCGTGAACACACTATGAATCCACATGCTACCTGATTTCTACCTTATGTCTCACTATTCCACCTTCTCTCTAGGTCCTGCCCTTAAACAAACAGCTGAAGAGACAATACTCTGGAAACAAAGATAAGTAGGGAATCTTCTCTGCTTATATGCTTTAAGAGATGCTCCTAAAGATACAGCGCAGGGTTTAACCAAGACTCAAGTTGAAATCAATTCCTTGTGGACAAACAAAAACACAAAGAAAATTTTGGGAGTGTTTACACTGTATAAAATACAAAAATGCCTTTTTTTAAGATTTGCCATGTTCTAAAAAAATTAGGCAAGATTCAACATCATAATATATAAAAACAAACAACTATTTATTTCTTCCACCCTAAAAATCACTCTATCAAATCGATTCACTTCCCAGGGACTATATGCAGGTTATATTAGGTATTTCATCTGAAAAAAATTGCTTAATCCTTCACATCAACTCTGCAGACATCCTATTTTCTGAACCCAAGTATCCTCAACATATCTGAAAAGTCAAGCAGATACAAAATTGTACTAAAACGCGTATTCACATTGTGACTTTTATAAAATATATGCTAGGTAAATACAGTTCGGTGCTGTTTAAAAAAAATAAAAAAGAATCACACACTCTCAAAGGGAACTCCATATTGTCAAAGGTTCAGGGTAGAGGGAGGAAGGTAAAACAGACTGAGTAACTGAGTTTTCATTTGTTCAGTCTAGTAAATTTGAACCGACTTGAACGTACTCGGTACAAATTACTAATGTGACTCCATTAGTAGTAAATCCAAATCCAGCTGAGATCGACTGCAACCAAAATGAAACATTCAAAAAGCAGGTAGAATGCAGAATGACTGTTTTGAATGAGCATATTTCTAGGACAGTATCAGCACGACTACTGGCCATTCCCTGCCTCTGAGAAGAGGGCTGCTTGGAAAGGAGAGAGCAGTAATTCCCAACTCCGTTAAAATAGCATAGCCTACTGTCACGATCCCAGAAGTTCTGCCTGGCTGGTAAGTCCTTTGGAAAGAAGCAAAGGAAGAGGGCAAGGGGAGAAAAGAGGAAAAAAAGAATAAAAAGAAAAAAGAAAGAAAAAGAAAAAAGCTATTCCTACCTATTCCAACCATATTGAAGCTATTCTGTCAATAAATAGCAGACTCTGAACTTCAGGAAGCTACTGAATATTCATAAACAAATAGAAGCTTTGATGGTGTAATACAGATAGTTTGCTTTGCTTATGCTTGAAACAGGTGTTTTTAACCAGTAAAATATCAATAAAACACCTGCAACATCAACTACACCATTCTTTCTGCTTCCCATTGTTCTGACTGAAACCCAAACTCCTTTAAGACTGCCTCTCTGCTCTGGAATTCTATCATATGTCTTTAATCCTTGCTACGCTCTGGGGTCTCCTTGATCGGGCAAAGGATAACTTCATAACTGAAGATACTCTTCAAACTGCTACAACATCCTATGAAAGCATAAACTCATATCCTGCAGTTTACCTTGTAAGCCCTATCTTACTACTAAAAAAAAAATTCTGTTGCCTGAACAGCATCATAACATAGTACAACAGATGGATTTACTGTCAGAACTTAGTTTTTAGGCTACCAGATTATTTCATGTCATTTGGGAAGACTGTTTGACGCTGTTCCAGACTTGGAGCTGACTGGGTGGGAAGAAAGCCAAATAAATTTTCCACAGTTTGAGCAACGCTCAGCCCAACTGAGTCAAGTCTCTCAAGTGTTAAAAGGACATATAAAGAAGAAAACGTGAATATAAAAAAAATCTCTCTAGCTAAATGAAAGAAAGCAAATCTTTAGGTAGCAAGCTGTTCTCTGTGTACATCACGCATATAAGTAAATGGCTATCAGCCTTACCAGTGCCTCCACACTGCACTTTCAAAGCATAAAAAATAACTATAATTGAGTATACACTCATTTATGTTGCTAAAGGTATAAGGTGGCTTAATTGTGGATAATTAAGACTGAAATGATTAAATTATATTCATGTGATCATTTTTGTCCCTATGTAACAGGTCAAGATCGGGCATGCTAGCTCAGCACTTCCACATCATAATGACTAGATTCCTTTGAAATATAATTCAGTTTTGAATTGTTTGACTGTGGGAAAAATAAGAAATAATAAGAAAAACATATTTAACATCTACGTGATTTATGCATATCAGTGCAACAGAACTTTAAAGATGACTTTTTTCCAGTACTACAATGAAATTGATTATCTGAAGAATACAAACCCACAGTATAAAACAGATTATATAGTCTCTTCTTAGCAGGGAGTGTGTTTCTTTTCTAATCAAATAGCAGAAATTCCAACAACAGTCATTCCTTCCACCTGCACTAAGTCTACAGAAAAAAAAGACGTCAATGAGGTTTTAGGCCATCATATCTTTCACATGGGAATGGACCAGATAACACACAACGCTGCTGGAAATCCCATAATCACAGTTTGGTTTGTCTGACAGATGTGTTGTCTCCATATTACATATGATTTTCAGTTTCAGAGGCTGTTACATGTCAGACTGGGGAGATAAGAGGGAAATGGATTTAGAGGCTAGGTCTTCTGCTTCCCTGATTTTACTAACTCAGCTTTGCACTCCAGTGCAAACACCCAACCACCAATTTGCACTGAGAACTTGGTTTAGTTGTTTACCATGAAAAACAGCAACAATATATTCCAACAAAGGGAGAAAGATTGAAATAATATGACTTTACAAAAGTATATTCTTCACACATATTCTGCAATATTTCTCTGTTTTGGGGATTTTTTTTTCCCAGACCAGAAAAAACCCACCCACCATACATTTTCTCACCATAAAAGTTCCAGACATCATCTCATGCAATTCATCTTCCCAACTATAAGATACCATACCTGCAAAACACTTTCTAGTTTGATTCTTTCCTTAAGAAGCAATTCATACTCATTATTACAGGTCCTGAGAATATCATCCTTCTCATTTAAGTCACTTGCAAGTCTTTGCTGATGTTCTTTCCATTTCTGCTGAGCAATATGAAACATCTTCTCAGTCTCTGCCACTTTCTGCTGAAGATTTTCATTCAATACTATTATTTACAGAAAAAGAAACAAGACAAGTATCGTTGCTAAGTTTGTTCAGAAAAATTGTATAGTGAGTGTTGGTTCTCCTGTGTTTTGTGATATTCTGTGGTACGTTACAACATTAAGATTTCTAGCACTGAAGATCACTATCTTCTTTATAAAGAAATAATAAAATTTTGTGTCCCAATAGCATCTTTCACACAAGAACCTAAAAATGGTTTAGTGTTTGATAAATCAAAATTCAGTGCCTCTTGGAGGGGATAAAAACTAGAGATTACTCTTTCAAGTGAGGTGTCTACAGCACGGAGGACTCAATTTCCACAAGCCTTGGCCAGCTCTGATATAGAGATTAGTCTATACCAGTTAACTTTGCTGGTTATTTTTCTACCAATCAACATTATTATTAAGTGTCAAATCCCATTTCACCCAAACTTCCAAACATCCAATAATATATACACACTGAGCTAACGTGAAGGGCATCTTTCAAGTTACTGTTCAGAATGGAAGAACTGAACTGAATACATTTGAATTCAAATACCTCTACCACGTTTTCCATTGTTCTTTCTTTTAAACTATAGTTCATACTGTCTTCTCCTCTTGCTACTAACCTTGCTATTTCACAGCTCTCTGAAGTCCTGTATGTCCAAGTGAGTAAACACTCTCTTATATCCTAAAATGTGAACTACTGAAAAGTCCACTACAACTTTTGTTAAGATACTGTACTCCAGCAGGTCATTATACTTTCTGGAACACTAGAATCCCCTTTCTCTTCTTTCTTATTCCCTATTCCCTCATCAACATTCCTGTAGGTTTTCGAAGGAAACGAGATTACTACCACGAGATACCCTTAACCCCTATAATTTTTAGGACGAAACAACCTTGACCTATTCTGAATTTCCTTGATCTCTCCCAAAATGTTTGCTTTCCAAGCCTAAGCACACAGATCTGCAAACACATGAATGGACGTTTTACATATTTTACAGGAATGAGCTCATTTTAAGTTACAGTAAAGGTAGCCTGTGCAGTGAAGAGAGTCACAGGAAATCCTAAGGCAGGTTATGCTAGGTTTAACTTAGTTCTAAGTAAATTTACTGCTGCTCAAGGGAATTAGAACTTCAGCACAGTAAACGCCCTAACATAGAGGAAGACTGTGCGTAGTCTTCTGCAAAAGCTATAAATACTGCTGAAATCTTCATGACATACGGCTATTATGTAATAGAGATTGACTGAGTAATTTCCTTTTACAAACTGGCTTTCAGATGAAGCTACTTCATATTAATTTCTCATTCTGCTGTATACAACGAGCTATGCTGACATTTAAGCGATCATCACTTTCTAATATATTCTTATTTCAATTTCGTGCAGGTTTCTGTAATTTCATCTCAACTTAAGAAGGGTAAAACAAACAGAAGAGACGCATCAGAAAGCAGTAGGCAAGCAATGGAACAAACAATGGGAAAAGACTATCACATGGCTCACTGAGAAGAGAAGAAAAATATATTGAAGGAACTACAGAAGAGGATAGCAAGCCACAAAAGGGCCTCTCTGTCCAAGCAGTCAAATACTGGTCACATTAAAGTATGAATCAAAAGATAAAGGCAGCTCTAAGTGATCAGGAAAAAAAAAAACCAGTAGTCACTAACTACAAAAAAACAAAAAGCAATGTCACAATGATTTCACTTTTGGCAGACAATTCGTTTTCTAAATCATAAAGTAAATCACAAAACAAGATTTTAATATCTGGCATTTTAAAATACACACAAAAGCACTATTCCCTTCTAAAGCACACACTTTCAAAGGACATTTAGAAACTGGCAAGCAGACAGAATGAGCATGCATAGGAAAAAAAGACAGCTTTCCTCTACATAAACTAACAGCTAGTTTTGCAACGGTAAAGGAATTTCCACAGGAAAAAATACTTTTTTTTTTTCATTGTACTGTCTGTAAGAATGTTTTACTTTGCTTTTGAGTCTCCCCAACCAGTCAAAATTTCAACTTTCTAATTGTCTTGGAAACTTTAAAATACTTAAATTCTTAGGTGTTTCTAAGTCCTTCTTGAAACAATGTGTATGTGTAATTCTAAACTGTTCATGGAATATAAAAGGTCAAATTCATAGAAGTATTTCCTGTATTAGGTTGAAAAGGTATTACACTTGCTTAGATAAATAAAAACGCACATCACTTCCTTGTAAGAACCAGAAATCTGCCCACTCTCTGTTGGGAAGGACCAAGGAAATCCAAATTTCTGAGTATAAAATCAAGCGCAAAAAAAGATGCTTAGGTAAAAACTCCCCTCCATACACTACTGTTATGTTCCCTTCCACAGAACAGAGTAACTCTACAACACACATGTTCCATTACCTATAAAAGGGGAAATAAGGAAGAGGAGGAGAAGGAAGTAAACCGGACATGAATACCAAAAAGCTTGAAACTTTGAAAAGATGAAATATAGAAGCAGTGTGATCAGAATTTGTTAGAGTTCAAGTAAATGAAATACAGACTGGCCAAAAATAAGCAGGAATGGATGATTTTATTTTTCTTGACATAGAAAAGTAAGAAGAAAAAGAACTGCTGGATATGGAGATAACCACTACGATTACAATCCTGTACACAGACAGCAGCGAAACCTGAAAATAAAACAAAGGGGGGAACAACAGAAAGTTGAATAGGAATGAAAGATAACGACCAAAAGGAAAAAGCGCTGATAGGCTTAGTAGGCTAGTTTTCATTTTCACGTGAGACAGCAAGGATAAGAGTTTACCAAAACAGATGGATATGAGATGGGAAAGAAGAGAGAGCCAAGAAAAATAGCAATAACTGGAAAACATAATGAAGTTACTGTATCTCTGTTGTCTTCCTGACTTGCAAAAGACTTATTTATTGTTCTGTGTTTGCTCTTTTGAAACCTACCTTGCAGTTGCTCAAGCCGCTTGTTTGCGTCACTTAATTTTTCTTCTGCAGCATATATTTTCAGGCCAGCGTCTTTTCTGGCAATTGCCAGGTCATACTCCAGGCTTTGTCGAACAGCCTCTCCTTTCTCAATTTCAGACCGTAATTTGGCGATCTGACTTTCATAGCTGGACAGCTGTAAAAGAAATTTGTTCCACAGAACTGTCAACAACACTCCTTAAGAAAATGTAACATTACAGAAATATAGCTACAGAATGTTTTCAAAAGATACTCTGAATTTTGTGTATAGCTATCTTCTTACTCCATTTGAACTTAAAATACTTGGAGCCTTGCAAGTGACAATGCGTATTTATGCAGATTCTGAGTGATTTATTGTTGTTTCTATGCAAATTAAATCAAGTTCATGTACTTTAAAAACCTCCTGCTTTTTTCCAAAAATATATTGCCTTACAAAAACAGAAATAGTCATAACATTGTCCTCTTTCTGCATGTCAAATTAAAAACTGCAGTAACCGAATCATTGTGTTCAACAGACAATGTTCTGGTAACATTAATCAAATTGCACAGTAAAAAATAGTCATGTCAGGATGCTAGCCTATCAGACCAACATAATAACTGACCAGTAACTGACTAACATGCATATGAACATAAAATTAACTCCAATGAAAGCATTCAAGAATGAAGAAGAATCCAACTAAATTTTATAAGCAACAAATTAGAATGGAAATGCTCTGAAGAGTGATTTTGCTCAAATCAAGGAGCACAGCCCCATCGCCGCCATCAAAAAACTGGGTTCAGAAAACCAAGTTCAAACTACTTCAAGACAGGAAGGTGGAAAGTAAAATAGAGATTTCTTCAGGATGCCTACAGAGTAGCCCCTTAACTTTAACAATATTGCACGTGGGTAACTTGAGCGCTCCTATTACCTGGAACTGTACAGCAAGCAGAGAAGGAAAGGAACAGAGTCTGAAGTAATTCAGTTACTTAACCTAACTTTGTGGTGCAAACCACTACACAGACATGACACTGCAGGTAATCTTTACTGTGTACGCTCTGCTTACAAATTCTCATTTTAAGAGCTGCTTTAAATCCACATAATTCCAGGTATTCCTTCTACAGGACAGCCCAACAGTTGAACAGGACAACAGGAAAGGAAGGAATTAACTGCAACATGGGAGCAAGTTCCTAAAAGAGAGGCAGGAATCTCTTAATCTGGACTCATTCCCTAAAAATAAACGGGCTTGGAACGGGCTTGGTTTATTGGCCTGATTTTGCCCAAAACAGACAAAGGAGCACTTGCATCAACTGCCCCCCAGAAGACTGTTAGGAGCAGAAGTGTTATCCAGAGTAGTAGTAATTCTTCCACACCAGCACAGTTCAAACCAGGGTATCAGCTGTCAGATGTCATTAGCAATTGTGGAAAGTGTTCCTAGTAGCAACAAGTTCAAAGTTGATTACCACTACTTCTGTACTCAGTGCCCACCTTTCCTTGTATATACACTAATGAAAAGCTGATATTCATGTTAAAGAAATATTAATAAACTAGTTTCTTACTATTACTTCATTTCAGTACTAGTTTGTTACAGTATCATCAAGAAAAACCTTTGTAATGTGGGAAAAGTAGAAGTCATGTTTCCCTTTAAGGGAAGTTCTCATTTGAAGTATGAAGTTATTGACAAACAAGTCATCATATTTGTGTTCTGTATATTTTAGTGTAAAAAACAAAATTTTGCAAAATTGCAAATTTACCCAAGCCAAGAAGCTGCAAGACTATTAAAGGATATTCTGTCTGGATTTGGTGCACACATCCACAAAAACATTATACTAAGTTTATGGGCTGTAGCTGATTTCCGCAAAAATTATATTAAATGAATTAAAATGATACCTTAACTCTCCGCAAAAAAAAAACAACAAACAACTAACTAAAAACAGTCTAGATTTGAGCTGTGAATGCCAGCAGGGGGGGCAGACAGTCCCTATGAACAGATACGAAAGGCCTGTACAGTATCCCTTTCCTTGCTTTTTTTAAAGGTAGTAACTGACCTTTTGATACACCACCTGGAAGGATTATTTTAATGAAACAAGATTACATTTATTCCAATAATAAAATAATTAAAGAGAATAAAAAAAAAAACCTTACATCCTGATTGTGTTTAATGGTTATGTCTAATTTTTCTTTCTTAGCTTGATGGAGTTTCCTTCTCAGATCTTCAGCAATGTCCAATTCTGATTCACTGCTATTTTGTAATAAACGTGACTCACTCTTGGCACCACGTAAACTGCAAAATACCAATATTTTCAAACAACGTGAATATTCCTCACATAGCTGAACGTCCCCTTCTTTCAATGCTCAGACTGTGAGACAAAAACTCAAAACATGCACTTAAGTAAAATTATGCAGTTGTCATCATACTATTGCTTTTTAAAGAGAAGTTTTATAATTACATATTGTGCAAGATAGCTGCAGACACAGATATATTCTTGGGTTTTCTTAAAGTTAAATACATCCCGGTCTCTCTTTTTTTTCCCCCATTATCTTTATCATTAATTCAATAAAATTTTGAGATGCTGCAAAAATATCATTCCAACAACTTCATCTCTTCATTTCCTTGACGATTTCATTTCATTTTATTTAAAATGAATACTACTCGGCATTTAGTGGCATCAGCTCTCGAGTTTGACAAACTGTTACAATAATCCAAACAAGCTTTTATACATAGAGTGATACATGTTTAATTACAGTAAAACAAACTAGTTTATCAATCTTATGCACAACATCAAACTGGCCAATTTTAAATTGATTTCAAGAGCTAAAAATCAGTTTTCACGGTATCTTATATAAACAAGACTGGCTAAATAGTTACCTGCAAGACACAAAAAGTAAGTTGTCAGCGCAGCAAAATAAAAAATACATTGCAAAGAGAAGTATAATTAACTTAATCATAAAGTTGGTACCATTTCATACAAAGCTGAAAATGCAAAAGCAGCTTCTTCGTCTACATGAAGTCTTAAATATTAGTTACAAAAACTATCAGACTTACTGGGATTTAATCATTTGGGTCTTTTATAAATGAAAAATGACAACTTCATGCTTCGGTTTGTGCACAGACATCATTAGTATGTTCATGGACTGAGAACTCTACCTTACAATATATTCTTCCCTCACATAAATTGACCAGCAAGAACAGATAAGAATGTTGTGAGAAGAGGAACAATAATTTAAAGGCAATACTTAAAAATGTAAATACGTTACTAGTAACAATAGAAGACATTTAAGTTTTTAGCAGTACCTCAAAAATATTTTATGATGTATTAAATACTATGTCTATTTTCATTTAAAAACAAGACAGACTTCACCATATAAGAGCTGAGTAACTGTATGTCATCGATAACTGTTCCACAGAATGTCATGTATTTAACACACATTTTATTTATTATCTAGGAGACAAAGAACATTAAAAATTGAACGCACTGCAAGAACATCAGAGCCACATTATTAGCTTTCAGGATTAACGTGGGAGCCACAGCTAAAGGAACCATAGTGACTTAGGGGAAAGGGACAGCAATAAGATTTATGAGTAAGTCAAGTATCACTACTTTATACAACTCTTCACTACAGCAACAAGATGAGGAGGTAAGTCAAGCAAGAAATAAGAAGGCTCTGAACAGCCAGAGCTACTGGAAACTGTGTAAAAGCTCATTTGTGGATACCACAGAAAAGGCATACGGAGCCTTTTTTTTTTTTTTTTAATGTCTAGGGAAACAGAGGTGAAAAGTAGGCAAATCAGCTTATTTAGCTATAATGCAAGACGGAACAGCCTTAACTAAAAATAACTGAAAGAAGGTCAGATAGCCTTCTGGCCAAGTTGGCAAAGTACGGATTAAGGAGAAAAACAGAACACAACCTGAAACAGAACTGTAAGCCTTTGGGGAAAAGTATAGTACAAAGAAATGAGGGGCATGGAAAGGCTAATGACTTTATTCTCAGGCTGGTGGGGTTGCTTCTTATACATCTGACGATATTTAAGATTCCTTTTACGCAGAGTAGGCTGAATATGTAAAGCTAGGAAATTAATAACTTCTTGTGCAGTAAATAAAAACACCTTTAAATCCTCAGAGGTGTATTAAAAAGTATATTGAGCAGCTTTCAAGAAAACCATTCCTTGCAACCGTTCTGCTGATTCTCAAAAAGAAAAAAAACAGCCCAACACAATTGAGATAGCTACACAATAAAACTGACTCAGTGGAAAATTTAACTATGTGATTAATTGCTCTCCAGAATTGGACTAGTGGGAAAAAAAAGCAAAAGTTACACAATATCATAAATAATAACACATCGGGGACAGTACAGAAATGAAAAACATGTCCAGGAGCACTAAAGACACAACAGTAGCTGCAGAAAGAAAAAGAATTAGACTCCTTTTTAAAACAGCATTTTCTGCAAAACTTCTAAATTCATATTACTTAAGCATTAAGACTGTAAGACAAAAGAAACCTACTTTTGTTCTTAGTATAGTCTTAAATTGAACCATTAGTATCGCTCAATATTAACTATTAAATTATTTAACTTACTTAAACGTCTACTCAAACCCTTTTAATTACAGTACAGATTGGCCTTATAATTTACTTCTGTGAGAACATTTTCTTTAACCTCTGCAGGGCCTCCAGCATACGTAGTACTTTATGAACACTTCACACTATCTGTTGAAGGAGATTATTGCTTCCACATTCATAGGATGAGTAAGAGCGTTATAGGCATAATTAAAGCTAACGGGAGCTTAAATGAAAGACAAAATCACATACAGTCTCTGGGAAGTTTCACAGTGCCTATGATTCACAATCTAATAGGAATTCAAAGAAAGCTTTGTACTTCTGCTTTCCCATGTTAATAGTTAATCAACAATTGTTTTTTCAAAATATACGTACTTTATCAACCACAGCTTTTATCTAAGGCACTATCTTTCACAGCATTTTTAAGATTCTTCAGGAAAACATAAAAGCAGGTGAAACAGCCAATAACTTCTACACTGTAGAATGAATTTTTTGTAACTCAAAAAACTTAAACTGACATTCACTTCATAAGTCAGCTAATTACACTGGATACAGAACGTTACAGGGAAAGTTTTTTAACCAGCTTTTTCTCATATCTGACAGAAAAGGTAGAGTAACTTCATAATACAAAGAGATATATTTTCTTTCATTTATTAACCTGTCATTGGGATTTTCTAAACCTCCATGGCTGAAGGAATGGCCTTCCGTTCAATTTGCTAACCAAAGTTCTCAGTCATGGAATTTTGCAATTTCTCCCTAAGTAACTGGCAACTTTGTATAATCGGGCTTTAAATAGTGACAAATAGCTGTTACAACTAAGATAGGCAAAATGAATTAAAGTCTACTTCAATTGTGCCAAAGATCTGACGCATATCAGGTTGTACAAAATAAAAAACACATGCAAGACCAGAAAACCTTTAACTGAAGGTTTGTTTCTTGCCTTCCTTGGAATACATTAAACAATTTTATGGGTCAGGACATCCCACTTAAAGTAAGTGCTCTGAAAGAAATATGGGTGTCTTGCAGTAAATTAAAAGAAAGCAGAAGAAGGAAAAGTGCTAAACAACCCCCTCCATACACTCATTTTATTCAATATACAATAACCACTGAAAATATTTTCCAAGTCCCTCAATATTTAGTTCTTTGCTCTGACAAAGATAGAAACTTGTTCTCTGTGTGTGCATGTGTGTGCATATAGAGTAGCTGACATCCATCATTCCAACTTATGCAGGAAAACTTTCTGGAACTCTAAGTTCTCCTAATTTATTTTGTTTATACAGCAACTGCCTCAGTCTCTAAGCCATGTTTTTTCAATTGTACGAGAATTTTTGTACATCTGATGTATGCCTCCTAGGAAATCCTGTCTTATAATTATGTTAACACGACACAACTTTTATGTATCGTATTATTTATCTGGCTCTTCTTCATTCTGAACTACATATTTTCAGAGATCTCTCAAACAAAACACCAAAAAAATTACCCAAATTAGTAGACTTTAAAATAAGAAATTGGAGCTTACCATTTAACTTCAGGGACAGTGTAGCTAATCGGAGAGGACAAACTCATGATGTTCAACACGCAGCTTTTATGTTCATTTTCCAGAGTTTAGAGACTTGAATCTTCTACTATAAATACTTCTACAGGAATTGGAAAGCTTCAAAAATTTCTCTTTTCCATATCATAGAAATGTATTAAAAGCTGTAATACAGAGATATGCTTTAGTTTACTTGGCAACATAGTAAAAGAACAATTTGTCAATACTCATAAATAGTTACCAAACAGTATCACTACTAAATCATGTGAACAACGACCATCAAATGTAATTCAACATCAGCCTTAGCTGACAGTAGGAACTGTTCTCTTACAGGCTCAGACTCTAAGCTTGAATTTTGCAGATGAAAACAGAAAAAATATATTTTGAAAAATATCTGCTGGTAGAGTCTTCAGAAGGATATCAACACAAAATGTTATTCTGTGAAGATTATTCTCTTCCTAAGAGAACAGATTCCATAAATTCTGTAATTATAACTGGAGAAAAATGAATGTACTATGAATTTTTTCAAAGTAGGTCAATATTAAAATGTTTCTGTATGATATCCTTTTACATAGCAAGGACTCTAATTGCTAATAAACCTGGTATTTTCTATGTGAAAGTATTTTTATGGCCTATTAAATGTATCAGTAGTATTTGGGCATATACAGTAGCATTAAACTGAACTGAACTTCTAGAAGAAAATTGCCGATTCAGTGTCACTGATAAAAATAAATCCATAGCGTATTTGCCTTAAAAAAAGGCCTCATGAGGGTAAGCCATATCCAGCAGTAAGATTAGTAAGCTATGAAGCTTTGTTTTTAAATTTCACATCAGGTGGACTTCCATACCAAGGCGCAAAACATGAACCTAGCCTGTAGGTCTTCTTTACCATCTCAAGCTTGTGGCTACATGTTGCCCCAATCTATTTCCGCCTGACTGAAAACAGAAGTGTTTGGTGCAGGATATGAACTACAAGCTAAAATTGTTTATTCTAGTGTTTTTTTTAATTTCCCCACTAGAAATATAGTTAATAAAAATGCATTTCTGCTTGAATATGTAAGCTTAGCAGATTATGCAGCTAGAATAATCCTGTAACTTTTCTTTATGCAAAAGCATAGTAAGGTAAGTCCTTTTCTTCTTTCTCATACCACTTTTTTATAAAACATTTTTTCTCACACTGCTTTATACTCAAGCACTCAAAGTTACTCCAAAGTACCTGCAAAAGCAAGTGGAGTAATATGGAAACAAAAGCACAATGGAATAGTTTGCTCCAGTTTTTAATAAGGATATCTAAAGGCATCATTTGTGATTTTAATCACAATCAGAATTCAACTTGGTAGACATGTTTTTAAGCACCAAACCATGTAACTACCATAGAGCTGTCACTCACAAGATGACCCCTGTCCTAAGGAGTCACAGTTTCCTTTCCATCTCACCTGAGAAAACTGTTGAAGATCTCATTTTAGAAGTACAGGTATGTCCATGGTACGATTGCCAGACACATGTTAAGGCCCATTAAATTATTAGTTAATGGAGAACAACTCCAATTTTAGAAGATGCAGAGACTGAAATACAACCCTGATAGAGTATTCATAGCAGGAGACTCCAAATCACTCTCTATGATAAAGCAAAATAGGTGACAGTAAGGGTTTAGGAAAACTATACCTCTATTAATTGTTCCTTATCAATTCACTGTGCATTGTTCATATTAAGATGTAGCCCTCAACACTGAGAGCTTTTTAAGCCTTAGCTAGGAAACAGATCAGCCCTTAAAGACCATCTCTCAAGGATAATTAACTAATGTATACACGGACCTTTTTCCCCATAATCTCCACATTCTTTAAGAAGCCAGCTCAAAACTTTTATCAGCCTAGATACACAGTTCAAACAATTGCAGGTAATTATGTACTATATTTGAGATAGGCCTTATAATCATTAACTAGTCACCTTCAAGTTGCACTTGACTGTCCTGTGAATGGGGTCCTCCTAAACGGCTCATTAGCTAGCATTCACTGAAAGACAAACAGGCTGATTACTGGGCTCTAAGATAAGTCACTGCATCCTGCCTCAGCATCTCATAATGAGCTATATGAAAAAATATACGTAGCTATAAATAAGACCTTCTAAGTTGGAAAGCCTTTGCTTCCTCTCAAGAATAGAAACACCACTAACTCTACTCAACAGTGAATACCTTGTGTGAAAAATTGTAATCCCAAAACATAATCAAAACATACCATCACATTGACATCACTGTGCAATTTGAAAAGCTCCTGAAATAACTCCTAAGTCATGCAGACAGAAAAAATCTAAAGAATGTTCCATGCAAATGCTACTTTTGAATGGGTCTTTAATATGCAACACTCCCTTATTAAATATGTATTAATCTCTGATTAGCAATAAATACAAACACTCAAGACAAGAACACTATTTCACTGATAAAAAAAATGAAGCATTCAGATGCCATGGCTTGTGGGAGCCCTATAAAATTAAAACAAACAGTAAAAGTAGTCTTTGTTTAATAAGTTAGCGTGTATTTGGTGAGCACTTCCTACAAACGGTGCCGTATACTCTTTCCACAAGCTTCTGATCATACTTAACTAACTTTACTAACGTCAGTGAGACTTCCCAAAGTAAAGCCAATCTGACCTGCAAAATCAAGCATAAATAACTTTTTCACACTAGAAACTAAAAAAAAAAGTGTAATCGGTGGTTTATGCCAAAAGTATCACGGGATTTTTACAAATACAGAGCAAAATTTCTACGCAAGCTATAATCAAAGTTATATCGTCCTTTCAGTACGCTTACAGAGCGTACTATATTTTATTATATATTTTACTACCACAACTATATTTTATTTAAGCTAGTAATGTTGTTAGTGGTTTAGAGGGTATATCCAGCAAGTCTATGGAAACATGTCGGCATGCTTGTAGCTAAAGGGAAAACGCCCACAGAGCTGTCAGATTTAATGAGCGTCCAGAGCAGTACGTTAGTAACACCCAAACGCGACCACCATTAAAAAAAAAACTCAAAAACCTAAAAATCTTCGCCTCGCAAAAATTACACAACTCCTCCGCTACTTTGGGGAACTTCACCAACAGCGCCAAGCCTGCGCCCCTGCCCCTTACAGCCGCACGGCAGCTCCCCCGGCCCCAAGGGCACCGCCTGCCAGCGGCAGCGCCGCCCGCCCGCCCGCCGCCGAGGAGCCGGCCCAGCGGGCGGCCCAGCCGGTGGGGCACGGACCCCTCCGCCCCCGAGCCCGCCGGCAGGGCCGGGCCGGGCCGGGCCGGGCCGGGCCGGGCCGAGCCGAGCCGGCCCCGGCCCCCGGCCCCGGCCCCGCACCCCACCTTTCCTTCTCCTCCGCCGGCGACGCCGCGCGGTCGCTAGGGCCCGGCGGGGGGACGCGGACACGCCCCGCGCGGGGGGAGGGGCGAAGCTCCAACGGCGACTTCCGGTACCGGAACCCCGGCGGCGACAAAGCGCCCCGGCGACCGTCGCGTCGCGTCGCGTCCGCAAGCTGGGGGCGGGGCGGGGCGAGGCGGGGCGGGGCGGGGCGCATGCGCGGGGCGAGCCGCGCCGCGCCGCACCGCCCCTCGCTTCGGCGGCGGCGGGCTGCCGGCTGGGCGGGAGCGCGGGCGCGCAGGGCGCCTGCGCCGCACGGGGGAGGGGCGGGGTCGGCGCGTCGGGGCGGGCCGCGGGCGGGGGCCGCCGGGGTGGCGGCGCTGCGCGCTGCCGAAGGGGGCGAGCGGCCGCCGGTGTGGAGGAGCGAGAGTGGCGAGCTGCGCAGCCGCCCCGCGTTGAAGCAGGTGCGACGTCAGGCCGCAGCAACGCGTTGAGCAGGTGCGACGTCAGGCCGCAGCAGCGCGGGAGGCTGAGTGAAACCTCCCCTAACGTTGCCCAGAGAAGTGGAGAGGGCTTTCTGTTAGAAACTGTACAGCAGCCTGAAGAGAAATGAACTTTTCCATAAACAATTTTGACGCTAATCTAGTTTGACGTACGTTAGAACAAGCAATCAGAAAATTTGCTTTTTGTGTATGTTTTCGTTTACTATCGGTATGTAAACTGAATTTCCACAGGCACGAGAAAGTCTGGACCTTCTAAAATAACAACAGATCTGCGATGAAGCACAATAAGCTATCATGAGCCACACCTGGAAAGTCTGAGATACTGTGCCTTGAAAGAACATTGATGTGCGCCTGAAGAAAAATATACCATCATGTCCACAGATTAGCAGATTATCTGGGAAAAAGTATAATCACAAAATGACTAGGTTAATCTAAGAAAATATATGGTCCAAAGACAGCTAGGTTATTTGAGAGCACAGTCCAGTAGAAGAGTAGGTCATCTGGGAGAACTATAAATCAACAGATCAACCATATAGAATGGATGTATTTAAAATGTAAGAGAGCAGATCTTTTGTGGGAAAGTCAATCAGCCTTGCCTATACAAGGAATCATATAACTTAACTGTGGGAAAATCAAAGTTAACTGTAAGGAATAGATCAGGTGAAGACACATACTTCCTACCCAATTGGGTATATAAAACTACCAAATCCTAGTGAACTGTGTAGATGTCATGTTGTCTTCAGTGCTGCATCTGCGGAACTGACCTGCACAGCTACTTACGTAAGTTTTTTCTTATAATTAAAGGGCTGTAAAGCTGTACAGTAATACTTGTTAACAAGATTTTCTTGGCTGTATCTGGTCTGGTAACCTACTTTCCAAATTCAGTGTGAGTGTTAAATCTGAATGCAACAACTGGAGGCAAGCAGAATCGAATCTAAATCTTTCTTTAATTTAGACTTTCGAAACTAAAGGTCTCAGATTATATCGCTCAGAAAACTTCTTCACAAACATTTCTACTATTCATAATTGAAATGAAAGCAAATTCAACCCACATAAAAATTAATGAATTTTCCTAGCTGGAATTCCCCGTAGTAGCAAAAATAACGTTCGCTAAAGGTAGTTACTTATAAAGTCAGAATCAGCTTATCTTAACCACACTCAAGAAAACAGTATACTCATACTGAATTTGAAGTATAGCTAATAGGTTTAGATTTTAAGTCAGCGTGACTTGCATCATGATTAGGAGTACTGTCACAGTAGTTAAGATCCATTGGCACTTTTTATACCAAAGTTATTTCCTGTTACTAGTAACTGCCAGAATGTCACTTTAGGCTGAAATTTTCTAAGCTGTTAGGTGAAAGATAGCCTGGTAATAATATCCTCTAGGATTCAGATTAAAATTCTAATTGAGACCAAAAAAAAAAATCTCATAACCACCCTCCAAAATAATGATAAATCTCAAATCTTAATTTCTAGTTTGTGACTTGATCTGTACAACTGGCTTTTTTCTATGTCCTTGCTACTTCTGCATTATGTAGTTGTTTTAAGTGTCCTATTATATACCAAGTCAGTAAAGTTCTTTGACTCTGTCCTGGTGCACAAATTGAAAGATTTTATTATGTTACACCTCTAAACACAACATTTTCTTACTGATCGAAAATACAGTAGTCAACAGGGCTCCCTCTCTGCTTTTGTCAGAAAAGTAGTTAGAAATTGAACCAGCTGGAAAACAGCACTAGCTAATTTAGGGGATAGTACGAAAGAAATCATAGAGGTTTAACACCATGCCCCAAGTCTAATAGATTTCAGTACCATAATAGCTTACTAAGTACTGACCCTATTAGCAGATCAGTTTCTCTGCTGAAAATAAAATGCACATCTTTTTTGCTTCGATTCACAAAAGTTCCTTAAGACAAAACAGTGTTGCTGCACCCATGTAGCAAAACAAATGCCTTTCCTTCCTCCTTTATCAAAAAAAAAAAATGTATACAAGGTCTTAGACCTTCCTGTACAGTTCAAGGAGATATTTCAGTCTAAATATGGAGATACGTATATCTTTAGAAACTAATCAAAACCATATCACATATTGCACCCAACATTAACTTATTTCCATGAAATAGATTCTGAAGAGAGACCTGCTTATGATGTGCCTAAAAGGAGTGCTTGATGCTCAGGCACAAGGGGTGAGAATATGATATCTATGATACTTCAGTCTGGTTCTGACCTTAGCAAAGTGCAACTGCTTCACTTTCAGACAGGATACCAGCTTGCTTCTTTGCAATGCAGCGTAACCCACACCTGCAGGAAATCAGTTGGAACTACTGCAGACAGTCGGAAGCGCCACACGGTCAACCGCTCATGGGAGAAACTGTTTTTCACCTCTAGGTTCATACAAGGCTTGTAAGTCATTGCTTTTGGACTCATTTTTGCTCAGTGGACTGACCTTTTGCTTTTACAGTAGGTGGCAGGTCTAGCTGAAGCTCTTAAGAGTCTATCATTCAAAACAAAAATCATTTACCTAAAAATGAGGATATAGTACTGCTCAAAATATAATAGCACCGGTAAGGCATTTTAATCTCTTAGCTGCAGAAACTTTTATAAAAGACCTTTTTGCATGAAGAAGAGCGTCTAGAACAAGCAGAACTTTCTCTGCCCTGATTGGGTGACTCTCTGCATAAGTGGGTGTTTTGTGCCTGACTTGTGTTTCAGTATCCAAACCTGAGAGTAGTAACATTGTTCTTCTCCTAAGGACTTCACTTCTGGGCCCAGAGGACCCAGCACGGAGGACCACTGGCAGAAATCTGGCCTGCAAATCTCCTGCACTAGGGCATGTGCAGACAACGAGTGTTCAAGCACGAAATGGTTAAGTCTGCCAGTGTTAGATAATGTAACTGTAAGAAGTAAAATTTTGTGCCACTACTGTTTTCTACTGGTCTTTTTCCTGGTTTGGCCCCCGTGTGAATAGTTCTGTGATTTCCAAGTGGTGCAGTGTGGGATCAGATAGGGGAAGCTGATGGGCCTGCTAATTTTGAATGCAGGGAAAGAAGAACCAAACCCAAGAGGGTCTGACAGTGATAAAGACAGGGACAAAGAACTTGTCGACTATAAATCTGCACCTTTAATTTTCTGTCCGGAAAAGGTATTTGCATGAGAAAGCAGGGGGAGACTGAAGGTGCCTGATGCCCTCAACAAGGAGACTGGGAGATGGGCTGAGAAAGAGGGGAGGCTGCAGTCCCTGAAATTAGATGAGAGAGGAATGAGTGTAACAGGCAAACAGTGGAAGCCAGTAGATACGGCGGGGCCAAGGAGAGTAAGGCAAAGTCTGAATGAATCCCAGGAAAGAACAGGAGTTTGATGGTGGAGTTGCAGGTGAGAAAGGTTTGTCTGAGATTGAAACCAAGTCACGAGTTGCTGGATGTTGGAAGAAATCAGAGAATCAAGAATAAAAAAAGAGAAGGGGTAACTGGGGAATTTCAATAGCTTTGGGACTGGCAGCAATGTGAGATGAAAAGTTTAGGAACGGGAGGACTGTTGGTGAGGAGACACTAATGGGATTTATGTGGTGAGAGAAAAACAGCAGAACAAGGGAACGGGGGGGAGGGGCACACACAAACATAAGCTTTTATTTTCCAAACGGACAGCGATAATTAGATCTATTTTGTGAATGGGTGAAATCCCCCCCCCCGGGAAGAGACTCTGCACAGGCCAACAGGCTTAAACAGTGGTGAAAACTGCTTTCAGGGAGCAAATGGGACTTCAGCGGTGCATAGCCCGCGGCCACCCATTTCACCCGGGTGGCTACAAAAAGCCCCGAGCCTGAGTTACCGCAGCGTCCTGACGAGAGCGTTGCACAAGCCGGCTGCCCCGCGGGGGCAGGCCGGGCCGCCGCCCCGGGTCGCACTAACGGAAACAAGCAACGGCCGAGCTGGGCGCCCCCTCCGCGCCCCTGAGGGCTCCCGGTGCCGGCCCGCGGCCTGGCCGCCCGGACCGGACCGGACCAGGAGCAGGAGGAGGCGGCGAGCGGCCACCGTAGCGCCGCCGCCGCCTCCCTCCCCCCTGCGCGGCGGCAGCGCCCGCCCCGCCCCCAGCGGGAGGTGGAACGAGCCACTTCTGGGGGGGGGAGGAGGGGGGAGCGGGGCCAGGCGGGGCTCGCCCTCTCCTCCCCACCGCCAGCAGGAGGGTGATCTCTGGCCCGGGCCGCCCCGACACCCCCGCTCACGCCCGCGGGGGCGGAGCGGAGCGGAGTCACCTCCCTCCGGCGAGGCCTGCGCGGCTTCGCCGCCCTCCCCCGGCGGCCGCGCAGCGCTTGGTATCGCCCCGCCTGGCGGGAGCAGGCAGCGCGGCGGCGCTTCCCGCGGCGGCGGTGGCGGCGGACTGAGGTGGGCGGCGGGCCGGGCCGGGCCGGGCCGGGCCGGGCCCCCGCGCGGTGGGTCGCGGGCGGGCAGGCCGGGGGGGAGCTGGGCCTTTCTGCCCGCGGCGCCGCGCCGCTTCCGCTGCAGCGCGCGTTCTGCCTGCCGGGCGGGCGGCCGTGTGGCGGGAGCTGCGCGGGGCCGGGGCCGGGGCGGCGGAGGCGGGCGCGAGCGGGCCGCGCGGGTGCGCGTGTGGCGTCGGCGCCGCGAGCGGGGGGCGTGGCGGTTGGCGCGGCGGTTGGGGGGCGGCGGGGCCCCCGCCCCCCCGCCCGCCCGCCCGCCGGCGGCGGAGCGCGGCCTTGACGCGCCTCCTGGGTCGCCTTTCTCCCGGCCCGGCAGCGGGACCTCGGCAGCTGGCAGCGCGGCGGCGGCGGCGGCGGAGGAGGAGGAGGAGGAGGAGGTGCCCCCTCGTACTCCTCCCTCGGCCCTCTTGGCCTCGCGGCGCCTCGGTGAAAAAACATGAGCCGCGATTTCAAACCCGGCGACCTGATCTTCGCCAAGATGAAGGGCTATCCGCACTGGCCGGCCAGGGTAAGGCGCCCCCTCGTCCGGCGCGGGCCACCGCCTCCTTCGGCCCCACCCGCCCCTCTCCCCCTCCCTCCCTCCCGCCGCCTTAGCTTTGGGCTCCCAGGGGCGTTAGCAGACACGTGTGGGCAGAAACGGGGTTAAGTCGCCTCTGCCTTCAGTGTCCCCTTGGGTGAGGCAGGGCGCGATAGCACTTCTCGTGCTGGCCATGACTCCTAAATCGCATTGCGGGTGCTCCACTCTGGCATGCTCATGCTGCTCTATAAGTCTCTTCTCTTGTGATACATATACACCTGTCAAACAGATTTTTGGTTGCCTCTTCCCCCTTTCCAAGCTAGTGAAGGGGTGCTTGAATTTTAGAACGTCAAGACGTATATAATGGTTTCACCTCATGTCAAGCAGTGCTCTCTGATGAACCTTAGAAAACTTTTAAATGAACTTCTGGGCAGAGTTTTGAGGTGGGATAAAAGCTTAAAACTTTCTACATGCCTCTTCATTAAAGACATCTCTTTTTATTTGCAAAACACTAAGTTCGTACTCTTTTTGGGGGGTAAAATATCAGAAGCATTTGAATTACTGCATCATTTAATTCTGTTTTTAGGAACGAGAAATGCTGCTTAGTAGCATAACAAGGTCTGGAACTCCGTAAGACCCTAACCATACAAAAATGCTATTCCTGGGTATCTTTTCCTTTTTTACACACAAACAAAAAAAAATATATGGGAGGGTTACTTTTTGCTAGTTAACCCAGCTAATGCTATAGTTTTTCCCTAAATTGAGTGTATGTAATAGTTGTCCGGTCCTCTTTCTTGTTCTCCCTGCTCACTTGAAAGAGTGGTGCCAAGTTTTGTGACTGCTTTAGTTCACGTGGGGGTTGTGGGAATGTAGATAAAAGACTAATTACCAAAGGTTTAGCTAAGTTGCTGGGTTAAGAGTTGTTTAAAAACAAGTTTAATGACCTTTTAATTTTCAAAATATTGGACAAGTCATCAGTTCGGTGTAAGGATAGGAAGTGTGGCTATAGTTTATTCTAAGGGGGAGGCAGTATTTGGATGGGATTGAATTCTGTTTTTACTTTTAGCCTGTCCTAGGTTTTTGTTGTTGAAAATGGTAACATAAGTGTTGCTGTAACACAGAAAGAGTTGTCATTTCCTATTGTTGCTGATACTATCTTTGATTTGGTTACATATTTAAAGCACATAATCTTTGAGACCCGTTTTGTTTAACTTCCTTGCTTTTCTGTAGCATCTCTTCTTTCACGCTTAACACTTTCAAATATTTCCTCTTGGACTGTTTTTAACTGTTACTCAGCTTTAATTATAGTCTCTCTTTCCCTTAGGTGGATGAAGTTCCCGATGGAGCAGTAAAACCTCCTACAAATAAAATGCCTATTTTCTTTTTTGGCACCCATGAGACGTAAGTCCTTCATATTAAAGGGCATGCTTTTTTTTTTTTTTTTTTTCACTGCAGAATGCCTCGGCAGTAACTTAACAGCTTCCCGGAATGTAGTATATTTTAAAACTATAGAATTCAATAGCAGACCATCTCTTCCTAAATTAATCTTGTTTGACAAAACAGGCAGCTTTCTTTTAACATTTGCAGTAAGCTATTCATGGGACTAGTAGGTTGTAACTGTATCATGTACTATTTTCTAATCTGAAAAAACCCAAATCCTACCTTAAGTGGTATGATTGGTAACTTTCTCTTTCCTTTGTAATGGATTTTAATTACAGTCTTATGTACTCCCAAATTCTCAGAAATAGTTTCTCAAAGATATTGAAATACAGCTGAGAATAATGAAATAGGTAAAATTGGAGAAACAGACAAAGATCTTCATTGACTTTTTTTTTTTTCCTGAGGGGTTTTGGAGGTGTCTTGTTTATTCGTTCTGAAGATATTGAAGGGAAAATGAGGGGATGCAGTTGATAGTCCAGGTCTCATCCCAGTTAGTTTTATACCTGTCATCCTGCAAAACGTTTATCTTTGTTGGATGTTAGCACGTTGTGCTAAAATACAAAATTTGCTTTGAAGGGACTATGTTTCTTCCATTCCTGAACATGCTTCTAAATATGTTGCTTTTTGTGCTGTTCTCTTGACTGTTTCATTGGAAATCATCATCTTACTTTATGATATGACTCATTGTTCTAGAGTAGGTTGTGAAGACTTCAAGTTCAGTGCCACCTGTACTGCCTGATTTGCTTTTAAAAAGCTGCAATGCCATTCTTTATTGCTGCTTTTTTTTCTTAACAAAATAGCAAATTTGTAGATAAGCAGGTCACAGAAATGGAAGTTGTGTATACAGCTGCTCTGTTTCTTGCAGGTTCTAGAAAGGCTTTACTTTAATTTTCATATCATGAAAATTTAATTTTCATGTATTGAAATCTCTTTAATCTGGCACTTCTCACCTATCTGTAAAAATAAGTAATACTTCAACTTTCTAC
Source organism: Struthio camelus (assembly GCF_040807025.1). Taxonomy (NCBI): domain Eukaryota; kingdom Metazoa; phylum Chordata; class Aves; order Struthioniformes; family Struthionidae; genus Struthio; species Struthio camelus. Next base: position 22,698,860 of record NC_090982.1, on the reverse strand, counting down.
TTAGTTCTTTTCTAAGAAGTAACTGCTCTGTCAAAAAGTTGTCCATGTGCTTGGGTCAGTTTACCATGCATTGTTTAATTGTTCTTATCTTTCAGTGGAGCTGTTCAGGGGTTTGGTTATTTTTCTGTGTGTAGTTTTGTGGGCAAAAAGGGGCTCCTGGAATTTAATTCAAGCTTGCTAGGTTTGAATCCTGTTTTTTTTAATGCTAGTTTTAAGCAGTATATGGTAGGTTACCTTTCTCCTTATTTTTTTTCCAGGATGTTTTGGCAGTTAAAAACACAATATTGTTTTATTTCTTTTCTCGATAATGTATGTCATTCTGGATTGCACCGCTTCTTTTTGTATAGTCTCTGAAAACAAGTTCAGGTACATGGATCAACTATGGTTAGAAAGAAATAACTTCTCATATAAAGCTTTAAAAATAAATTTGTAAAGTTTTGAGAAGCATCATAACCTGTTTTAAATGTAACTTAGGTTTCTAAATCATGCTGGATTGTGTGTGTGTGTTTTTGGCTTATGTACATGCATAAATTTGAAATGTCTATTCCTCACTCTAATGTTCTTACAAAACAAAGTTTTACTGAGATCTAGTTCTGGTGAGGCTGTAGATTCAGGGTTACTGTATTTTGAAGTCCTCAAGAGATTTTCTTTAGAACATAAGAGAAAGTTCTGTTACTTGTTTTTCCTGTACCTTACGAACTACAGGATATTTCCATGACCCAGCTGTCTTGTAGTCTTTGTTCTTAGGCATCTCATTTATGTTGTGATCCTTGGAGTGGTAATAGGTGAAACTCCCATACTCCTTGATTTTGTGGTACTTCTGCTTTCTATGTGTAGCTAAACATCTAGGCAGATGGCTGTGTGCTACAAGAGGAAGGAGTAGACCAAGTGAAAATGGAGAGCGCTGTTCCATGGCATTTAATTTTATTTAGCTTTGTAGCAGTGAGTAATGGATTAGTGGTCTTTCAGGAATGAGGTAGAAGCAACCATTTTCCATACTTTTTAACAGGAGTTAAGATAAATTCAGTGAACTTGTTCTGCCGTGTACTTTTTGTGGTTAAAATTATACACCTGTGCGCACCTATTAACAGTGTGGCATCAGGACTTTATTACTGTGCATATAGGCAGCCTATCTTACTTTAATTAACAGTAACTCTGAAAATTAAGATTATGTGCTTGATCATGGTGAAAAACCCTTTTGTGTAAGGGGTGATATTTTCTAGTTACATGGAAGGTTGCAACAGAGAGAGGACCTAAAGGAGGAAAAAAAAAACCCCAAAAACCTTGTTCCAGATTGATTGTCACCTGACTTCTAGGAAAAATATTAATTCATTTTTGCAAGTTATTGTAAGCAAGTATAAGCTTGTATTTTGATTGCCATTGTTGATTTTTCTGGAAGTTTTGCCAGACCCAACTAAATGTGCCACTGCCAGCTGTGCAGTGTATAGAGATGCTTCTTAAAATAGGCTTTTGGGATTTGACTGAGGTATGTTTTGTTTATTCTTATGCTGTCTTACCATAGGAATAGTACACTTTTTTTCAAGGATAGTAATGAAGAATATATTTGTATATTAATAAAAGCTTTGTTTGGATCTGTTGTACCAGTAAATCACATTAGCAAATTTTAGCTAGTGACAGGCAAGCAGAAGGTCGCACTCTGAACTGTAGTTCCAGAACTCTATGGATTAGGGTAATGTCTCTGCTGTTCAAGCTTTCCTGGTCCTTTTTCTTTTTGGTACGTGATGAGGTTAACTTCAGCAACCTAACAGGCTACATGACCTTTTCAGGGTAGTCACTTCCTGATGTTCTTTGGAGCCTGAGCAATGTGGGAAGAGCCTTACAAGCCTTGGAAAAATGCTTCCCTTCAGGGAAGAATGGAGATAGTGTTCCCTATTTTGTCTCTTGCCATTTCTGTCTCTCTCCCCAGCCTTTTGCTCTGTTTAAGTAGACTTTGCAGGTGCATGGTTCCCATGCTGACTGAATCCTTTCTAACCATCTCTTGCAAAGAGGTGGGTGATTTGCAGTCTAACCTGCCACTTAATACTTTGTGCACATAGGTAAGTGTTCTACTGCTGGGGTAGAAAATGCTTAAGCTTTCTAGATGATTTATAGCTTCTCTTTTTATTCAATAGGATGTCAGTCTCAAGTATCTCTTTTTAAAGATGATGGAGAAAATAGGAAAGTGGAGCTTCGTGATATCCATTTAACTTTTCCATGAGCCGCTACTTCATAAAGCAAGTAGCTACACTTCTCAAATAGTTGGATCTTACATACGTAAAATTGGACTGAGCTGGGTATGAGCACATGAAAATGAATGTCAGTTCATTTTCACAGTGAAAATGAACCACTGAAAAGTCATCTTTTTCCGTTAGCATCATTTGGCTGGCTTCTGTGAAATCCAGATAGAAGTACAACAGAAACGAAGTATGCCTTGATGTTCTTCAGCACACACCAGAATGTTGGTCTGCAGTAATTTGTTACCTTGTTTTCACAAGTCCGGTTTAGAAGAAGTAATACTTAGAAAAAAGTATCAGTGTGGATACTGTTACTTTGACAGGGAGAGCTACTAAGCCAACAGCTTTAGCTGTGCAGCTGGCACTAGGGGTACTACTGTGTTGTGGGGCTTGGCTGTTTTAGGGGATGCCAGATGAAGACAAGGATATAAAAACTATCCTAAGTCCTCTACTAAGAGAATAGAGTAAACAAAAAACATTTTTTAATGTGTGTTTTGTCAAGGATAGGGTTGAAGAACCTTAAAGTAAGGAGCAGTTTCATATTTTTATGACTTACATAAGCAAATCCAATGATCAAAGTCCTGCCTTCACACACTGAAAACTCTGGGATTAATACCGAATTACGTAGGATTCTTACAAAGACCTGGGCATTCAGTGTACGCCGATACTGCTTTTTCATTTCAGATACATTGAATTTTTTTCTTAAATTTTATCTTTGAACTATAGTGCTTCTAATTTAATAACTTTGACAGACTTTTCTTTGTTGGCTTGGAGCCATATCTTCTGCTTTTAATTGCTTTCTTACGTTACCTTGTCAGGATTTAACAATTCTTTATTCTTCAAATTTTAGCCTTTTTCCCCCTAAGGAAGCAACTACTCTTTCTGTGCATAAATGAGCTGCTTAGTTTTTAATTGTTCTAGTTCACAGTAGTTGGTTGTCTTAATCAGCTGTAATCTTGATGGGACACAGCATTGGCAGTTTCTTGCCCTAGACACATCCTAAGCAAGAGAAAAGCGCTGTGTGGTGGCAGTAAGGGAAAACTAGGGCTGTTGAAGGCAGAAGTTTAGGAAAATTAAGATGGTTATGTAGTAGAATCAGGTGCCTCCGTAATGGATTTTGCATCTTAATAACATCTGGTGCTTATTCTCCTTTGAAAAGAGTAGCCATGTTAAAACATGAGATTTTGTGGTAATTTTTTTTCCTCTCTCTCCTGAAGGGCTTTTTTGGGACCAAAGGATATATTCCCTTATTCTGAAAATAAAGATAAATATGGCAAACCAAATAAAAGGAAAGGTTTTAATGAAGGGTTATGGGAAATTGACAACAATCCTAAAGTGAAGTTCTCTCATCAGCAGGTGAGTCATCCAGAGTGTGCTGGATTTTTTGAACAATTGTTCTTGTATTTTTGTAACATAAGAAATGGTTCTTTTGTATAATTGGAGATGTCAGTAGTAAGTTCAGGAGGAATCATGCTGACAGTTTCAGAGTACAGGGCTAACATTTTTAAAAGATGAATGTGTTTTTAAAATCCTACTCTGTCACAATACGTCTCAAGTTACAAATTTCATAGGTGCTATAAAAACATGCTTCAAAAGTAATGATTTTTTGGAACCTCAGCCACCATACTTTTACCCTCTAAGCCCAAGTGTTTTTCTCCACAGATATCTCTGTCACATTTCATTCCATGATTACTTTGTGCACTACATTTTCCTTTTAGTGGTTGGAAGCAATGCAGCACTTCCCTCTTGCCCCCAAACTGTCACTTAACATGCTTGATTCAATATTTATCTGTCAGTGATTCCTCATTTCTTGACCTCTTGGTGAGTCTTCCAGGCTTAAACTGGAGCTCTATATCTGTCTATCTACAAGAAACCCCAAATTTAGTCTGAAGACCAAGAAATGGACATGCTCGTTTTGTCTTTGCCTACTTGCTGCAAACATCCTATAGCAGGTTGTTTGCTATGCACAGTGTTTGCATAGCAGGTTTTTGCTATGCACAGTGGACCCTAATTGCATACTGGATGCTGTAGACAACACTGCAGCAAAAATAACAAAAATTGGTTATTCGATGCTCTTAGCACTCTGGCATCTCAGGTATTTTTGCAGTAGCTATTCCTTCCTCCATAAAACATTCCAAGTTACTGTGTGCCTAGTTTGAAGGAGAACCTGTATAGAGAAGGAGTTGGAGATTCTGAGGTGGAATCAGCAGATAAGATGCTTTATTCTGGAGGAATATCTTTTTCTGCTATGGATATGAAAATATCATAATCCCTATGTCGCAGTGAGGAAGGGCTTTATTAATAGGGGACAGGTTCTTCCTGCTACTGAAAAATATAAATCACTATACCTCTTCACTTTTTTCACTGTGACAGGGTTTAGGATAACTGAGGCAGTTGAGAACTGTAACTGAGTTTTATGTCACCAGTCAGTCCAAACAAGTTGAAAATCTGCGTTTAAATAATCCACAACAAAGAGCCCTTCTAATATTTTGTCTTATAGCAAGGCCCAATGACTTCAATTAAACAGTGCTTTGAGTTGCTTTCATAGCAGTTCACACTTTCCTAAATAGCTTACATTTCCAAAGGGAAATACGTAAAACATGCCATCAACAGATACATACATACTGTCCAGCAGAGCAGCTTTTTCTGAGGAGCAGTGTTTTCCGTCTCTTGAGTTCCATTGGGACACCTTCAGATTCTGTGACAGCTCTTTCAGACTGCTGTGAACAAGTCAGGATCTGGCTAGAGCCAGCTCTTTCAGACTGCTGTGAACAAGTCAGGATCTGGCTAGAGCCATTGAATTGTTCCTTGCTATTTTTCCCCTTTCATTTCTTCATTTTTCTTTCCACAAGTCACATTTAAATTTTCCCCCTGTACAGCCTTAAGCATACTGAAAGAAGAAATGTCACTTAGTAGTGACAGCTCACCAGTTAAAGCAACAAGACTACAGGGCCCTAATAACTACTTCACTGTTGTTTATTCAGTTTTATAGAATGAATGAAGCAATGCAGTAGACTTGGATAAATTTTCTTCTGAATCTTCACTTTAACTTTCTTTGCTAACCCTCTCTATATCCTGTGCTTTGCATTGTTAAAAGGAGATTTCACTTGCAGCAAATCAAGGCATTAGGAATCAGCCAGCTCCTGTTCCTGTTTGTGGGCAGTTCTTGTTGGTGCTGAAGGAGAACATCTCCAAATAGCTGACTAAACTTGCCGTTTTAGAAAATGGATCAGATTATAAAACAGACAAATTAAGGTTTACCTGATCTGCAATAAAACTGCCAGTAGGACCTAATTCAGAGATGCTTTACTTTGGTGAACATTGATCGTTTTCAAATCAGTTGTGTGATCTTCCATGTTTTTTCACAAAGCACTATTTTGGGGACTTAATTCTCAGAATGGAATATTGTGTCACTTTTCCTTCAAAAACCACAGATAAGATGAAGGAAGGTGCCACTTTACCCAAGGCGGGAGGGAGAGTGATGTTTGTTTTTGTTTCATTTTACTTGTTTTCAGCTGATATGCTGAAATAAGCTTTATTTCTGTACATGTTTTGCAGTATAACATATAGTTCACAATGATGACACTTAAGAATTACCTTTCTTACATTCTGCTAGTTCCCTTGGTGTTTGGCTATGTTGCAACTTTCCTAATTTGTGAGGGTGTTACTTTAGCATCTTATTAGCTAAGCTGGAGAAATGAGTACGAGTCTTCCTTCTAGCAGTAAGGAAAAGGAGGCACACCTGCCTGAAGTGAAATAATCTTTACTTCTGTCCTAATTAATGTTAAGGGTTTCTTTGAGGGGTGGAGGCTTATAGACACTTCAGTTAGGGAAGGAAAACGTGTTTAAGAGCACTTGTATATAGTATTGCAATTTTATGGGAGTTCATGGGGAAACCTGTGCCTACTTTAAGGGCAGCAGTGGTTAAAATAGGCAAAGACAAAAGCTGGGATCCCAGGCTGCCAAAGAGGGGGTATAAAAGAGTGTCAGCATAGGCAGTGAGTGATCTTGAAAGTGAAGATGTTGATGTAAAGATACTGGTATAAATGTTATCACACAAATATTTGGTGAAAAAGAATGAAGATTCAGAGGGAAGTTAACATGATTAAGCTAATAAGTTGAGAAAAATATTTTTCCAGTAATTTAATATTAAAGTTGGACACATATTATGGCCAAATAGCATGTTGCGAGAGTCATTACATGAGGTTGTAGGGAGGCTGACACAAGCTTTTTATCTGTACTGTTGGACTTATGTGGATGTATCTTAAGATGTTGTTTGATCTTTGTGTATGCTCTACATGCAAATTCTTTGATTAAAAGAGTAACATGAAGCACAATTATGGTGCAATATAAAGATGATATGGTTGTTAGAGCTTTAAAAATAAGGTTGGGTAGAGAATTTAGTGTTTGGGTACAGAGAATAAGGTTAGAGTGTGATAATTCTATTGAGATGTTGGCAAAATTGAATTTTTAGGTTGGATACAAGATAGTATGAACGGGATAAACTTATCAGTCATTCATGAAGAGAGATTAACTTTTTCACAAATTTTTTTTCAACTTTTTTTTTTTTCCACTTTACTAGGTGTATTTTGTCTTTAAGTCCAGAGAGCTACATTTTTTTTTCAGTTTAACTGACAGAACTAGCTGGAATGTTCTGAAAGCAGTACTTTGCAGATGTTGCTTGTAACTGTTAGTAGGAGAGGTGGAGCGTAGAAGGGAGGTTGTGGTTTGGGCTTAAATCCAAAACCATTTCCTCAGTGCGGGAAAAATTAAGAGTCAAGGGAGTTCTGCTGGCTTTGTTCAAAAGAGCTAATGCTTAAGAGTGAAAATGCTGTCCACAAAGTAATGGAATTAAAAATAGTAATTTTGCCTTTCCCTCCTCTATTTCCATATCTTTGAATTTAATTCTTTAGCTTTTGTTATGTTGTTCTGCTCATATTTTTCGGAATAGATAGTACTCTCCTTGCTCGGTTAGGACTGATAGCTAATATGAAAATGCACTTTTTGGCCAGGATGGAGCTCAGACTTGCTTTTTTACCCAGTGTGGTGGGGGTCTTTTTAGTTTGCCCCCTCCCTTTTTTTTTTTTTCTTTTACAATGCCTGGAAAGTTCTCCATAGCGGATTTTGGATTGTTAAATGGTTTTATTACATTTTCAGATACACAGACAAAAACACATGTGGAGTTTGCCTTATGTTCACCGCCATTCAGAGACAGTACCTTATACTGAAATTGATTTATAGTGTGACTACATCTCTTGGCCGAGGAGCTTCACAAATTGTGTGTGGCTCAAAGCTCCTTTCTAATTTATACTTAAGGTAAATGTTACCTTGCAGTATTTGTAGTGTGAAGATAAATTACTGTTATTGCTTGGGAGCTTGAAAGTTAGTTAATGAAAATGTAATTTAAATCAAAAGATGTAAAAAATATATTTTTTTTATTATTGTAGCCCTAGTAGAGGGTTTCTTACGGTTTCTTCAGTAACTTACAAATGGCAGAACATCTCTTGATATCGTTACTCTGTAGTTCAGAAAGGGATTTCCATCTTAACAGTGATGTTTTTATATTGAAGTCTCATCTAGCTGTTAACAGTCCTATCAAAGAAGCTGGTCAAGAAAGCATTCAGGAGCCTGCTGAGTGGAGTGAAGAAAAAGCAGGAGCCAAAAGGAGAAAGCCTGCTGTCCCAAAAGTAAGTAACTACATTCATGTTTTTTTATTTTATCAAAAAACAATTTTTTTAAAGCAAAAACTATATTGAAAAATTCTTACTTAAATACTTTAAAGTGATGGTGCTTTACTGTTGTGACTGCCTTTTCTTTGCTTGTTTTCTGGCATATACTCTATTTTTGTTCTTCTCTATCTCTTTTAAGGCGATACAGATATTTTAGAAAATGAATTTCTTTACAAATCTATCTTTCTAAATCAGTATACACTTGAACAAAATTCATACAGTATTTCTTGGCTACGTGAAAGTAAGTGATTACCAAGGTTTACCATTAAGCTTTCTTTTTCCTTTCTGAAGACTGCTTAATAGCCTAGACAGGTAGGGCTCTCTTTAGCTGTGACACCTTTGGTTGAAGAGCCTAACAGAGCATTAGGTTCTGTCTAGGCTGAAACAGCACTTTGGTGTATTTGACTAAACGGACTTCATGGGTCAGTTTGATTTTACTCCACGTTCTGTAGTGTGAATGCACATAAAAGATTTCATAGTTGTATCACTCAAACTCCAGATCAGGAAAGTGTTTGTCAGTAATTGGTATGTACTAGTTTACATAGGCAAAGTTTAGCTTTTTGGCTGCATAAACGCATCCATGTTTTAAAATCCTTCTGAAACAAGATTCTGTTCTTTTTAAACATATTGTATCTACACTAAGAAAACGTATGTCTCTCTGAAATGTCTTTGGTGCTGTATGAAATCCCTTTTATGAGAGGGGAACCTTCTAGTTTATTATGCACTTGATGATGTTACGGAGTGTAGAACATATCTTTGGACTCTCTGCATCCTTGAATACTTCGTTTTGTTTATGTGGGGTTTTGTTTCCATGGTATGGAAAATAAGTGTATGATTTCTTTTCAGATTTATTAAAAGGAGAACAGAGTCCTAAAATCACAAAGCTCTTGATGGAGATAGTATTAATACATTTATAGTGTATCAGTTCTTTCTGAGTCACTTCTGGAAGTAACGACCTTACAGGATATCAGTGTCCTTAATTACAGCGCTGCCAGACTCTTTTGGACAGAGTTGCCTTAGTTCTGATAGTTTGCCTTTTGATTATTTGCCAGACTTTAATGCTATCTTTCTGTAGACATAGCTGACAATGTCTTTCAGCATTGATTCATAATTGAAACAGAAGAATTTCCAAAGTGTTAGAGACATAGCAAATGTTCCTCATGGAGGAGTCTTATAGCTCTATATAGCTTTTTTTTCAAGTGGTGGAAAAAGAGACCTTTGATAAAAGTCTGGTCTACTGGTGCTATACTGATAGATGATATCCAGAGTTGTTAAAACAAGTGGGAGTCTGCAGATGTTTGTCAGTAGTTCTTATTTATAGATTGTTTCTCCCAACTTCTTGCTTTAAATCTTCATTTAATGCTTCCATATTTGGAAGATTAGTGTGTTTTGGCTTCTATTTTGCTATACTTTAGGAGCACAGTTTGATAAGTAACTTTCTGGTGGTATTACTTAACCAGTTTTTGTTGTTCTTTCTCCTTATGTACAGTGCTGATAAAAGCTTTTATTCCCCTGGGTTTAATACTGCTGGAAGAAAACTTTTTAAACTGGATGGGTTAACCAGTCTGCCTCACTGTGAAAGCTGTGCAAGGGTGGTGGGAAGGGGTGGCGTTGTCTTAGGCCCATGTTTCCCCTGAAAAGTGTTTTAATGCTGTCCCAAGTTGGCATTTTCAAAGGGAAGTAGGAGGACCATATAGAGAGTCCTTTAAGTGCAAAGATGGAATGGAAGATCCTAAAGGGATCTTTTTACATACGTTTCTTTAATCTTTTAATCAGCTTAGGGCAAAATATGGATCAGATCTGCAAGTAAATCTCTCATTCCTTTTGTTTTGATACTAATGTAGTTCCAACATTCTTTTAAACTGATCATTGTACTCTCTCTGGTTGCCCAGGTTTTTAGTGTACCAGTGATTCTTTTCTCTTAATTCTAATCTGTAGAAAGAATTAGTGATACTGCCTGTCTTCAAATAACTATGAACATTGCACAATAGCCTTCTGCCTGAATTGTTTGTTCAATGTTGAAATTTCAAGAGCTGTACTTGCTTTGAAAAGGGAAATTCACAGACGTTGCTTGCAAGTGGGACAAGGCTGTAAGCATTGAAAGTTAAAAAGATACACCGAAGATGTAAAAAAAAAAAAAAAATGCACGTACGTTGGCTGCAAGGATATGACGATCGTGTCCAAATAAGCTACTATGAATGCTTGATTTTCAAATTTAAATGCTCTCAAACATGAAAAAAGGCACAAAAAAAGCTCACAAGTGATGAAACATCTTGTTTGTGGCCTGTCTACTGCAGGATGTCCCTATTCAGTAGAGTGATGTCCTTTGATAAATGTGGTCTGTGACTCTTACTCATATATATGTGAGAACAAACAGTGATCCAAATGAATCTTGAATAGTGGTATGAACGTTTAGAAGTGCTGATGAAACAGTGATATGGTTTAAAAAAAAAAAAAAAAACATAGTTACGTTGTCATGAACACAAATTGGAATTGAAGTTCCATCTTGGCACGCTGCTGTGTTTTGACCTGTTCTGACTATTATCTGCAACTATATCCTGGAGCGAAAGTGGTCCTGGCTTAGGTGCTTATTGTCTCCCTGAAAAAGCAGTGTATATCCAGATTTAAATTATTTTAGCAAAGCAGGCTAGTAGTAGCAGGCTGATGGTTATTAGTCTGTTCTCGTTCCACTTTTATTTCTCTAAATTTCTTTTTCCTATACTTTTTTTAGTTACGCTATGTTGATTTTTCAATTTGCAGTTGTCTCCTAAAGAGGATAGTAACTTACCTGCAGAAGCTGAAACAGAAGAAAAAGAGATGGATTCAACAAAGGAAGATGAAGTACCTTCTGAAAAACCAAGCAGTGAAGTACGTGAAAGCTTATCTTTTTCCATATCAAGGAAAACATTTCAGTGCTATATCAGTTGACTCATAAATTTAATCTTTGAATACTGAGAAACTACAATTACTACCAGTGTGACTGTCCAGAAGCAGTTTAAAATGTAAGACCTCATATGCATTCAGTTACGTTTATACATCTCATTGAAGTCAACAGGAGTTAAAGCTTTCATCAGAGAGGAAAATGTAGTCTGGCTTCTCTATAAGTTAAAGCAGCTGAAACTTTTTTATCACTTACTCTTGGTTGCAAGTGTACTTTTTCAAAGGACTAGATAAAGAGTTCAAATTCACTAAAATATGACTACATACCTTTTTTTTTCTCTTTTTTTTAAAGAAACAATATTATTTCTTAACTGGTAATCAAATTTCTCTCTCTTTCAAAAAAAAGATATTTAAAAGCAGAAAGTGTTTTCAAGTGCGTTAAGAAACTTTTGCCTTAAATGTATACCAGAACCGTCAGTTACGTGATTACCCTGAGAAACTTTTTAAAAAAAGAAAAAGAAAAGAAAAAAGAAAAACTGCTAAGAGTCCTTCTGTCCTTTTATCTTCACAGGATGTGGTGAAGACAAATGATACATCTATTCCTAAAGTTGCTAGAAGAGGAAGAAAAAGAAAGGTAACAGTATGCTCAATTACTTTAACTTATTAGAGCCTTTGGACATGATGATCCCGGATATTCTGTTTTCTTTAATGACAAATTATGCACAAGTGAAGATGCTTGACCTTTTTCTTCCTTTTTTTTCCTTTCTTTCTTTTTTTTTTTTTTTTTTTTTTTTACTTTCAAATAGCTGAAAAATCTGTAGGAATGAAAGTATTCCCAGAGGCTGTTTTACTTCCCTGAGTTCTGGTTAAACTTAATGCAGAATTGGGAGCTCCCATCTTTTTCCAAATACTTCAGTATGGGGAATTTCAGTATGGGGAATAAATTTGAAGACAAACTGTTGTTCAACTGCTAACAAAACAATCTCTTTAGAAACTCTGGAAAACTTACTTAACATCTTCACTGCCCTAAATCCAACACTTAAAATGCTCGCTCTTTTCATGAGGTTGTGCTTTTGTGACCTCTTCAACCTGTTATAAATCTGGGTTACGTTTGAAAGAAGTCCCAGTTGCTTGCTCAGCTTGTTCCACCTTTAATGTTCATGTGGTCACACATGCCACATCAGGGCACTGATCCAACTGAAAACTAGATTAAAGTGGGGCAAAGTATAATTTTAATTTCGAACCATTTCCTACTTTAACTTGTTACATTAATGCTGACAGCAGAGATGAATGACAAGGTGTAGCTGTAACCTTAGTGCCTTGTGCTGCAGATGAGTAGCATGCTGAATATCCTTTGCCTCAGGAGAAAGAAATAGGCAGTATTTGGATTTTGTTTCTTTTTAACAGAAATGACTTGAATCTTTAAAAGCTATAACTTTATACCTTATGTAAATACATATACATGTGCATAACCTAAAATTTTAAAAATTGTCCAGTCTGGGTCAGTGAGGATTTGAAAGAATGAGTGTGCATGCATATGATTTCAGTTTGTAAATGGAAACAGGGACATCTCAGATGATAGTCCCAAAAGACCTCTTATTCTTTACCTTTTCTTAAAGCACTCAAGTCTTCTGATTCTTGGCATTAAAAGGGCATCCATGCCCAAGAAGGTTTCCTACGTCACGTGAAGTAGCTTGAGTTAAGACTTGTGTGGCGCACACTGTGTGTGGCAGTGGTTTAACAGAAACTCACCACGCTACAGGCTATTGCTGAACAGAATAACATGGTATTTCAAGGAATGGGGTGCTTGTGGGTTGGAACGGAGGATTGGCTATATGCTTATTCACTCTTGAATACATTCCTTAATCGTATTAAAAAGAAATGTGGCGTTTTGTTGTCCAGGGATTGTATAAAAAGATTCTAACAGGTATTTTATTATTTAATGGTGGCCACAATGAATAATAGTAAGATAAATATGTATTTGCCCATGTTGCTGCTAGCTGA